>NC_141604.1:31602686-31912686 GCF_047967505.1 Dipteris shenzhenensis
ATCATGAAGAATGAAACTTGGGAGTTGGTAGATCGACCACCTAACAGAAAGGTTATTGAGGTTATGGCCCCAAGTGGGTTTGGAAGGTAAAGTACAAGGCCGATGGGACTTTGGAAAAGTTCTAGAATGACCATATTTGCATAGTACTATCAGTGGCTGCTCATAAAAAGTCGCCAATTTATCAAATGGATGTTAAATCAACATTCTTGAATGGTGACCTCAAGGAGGAGGTGTACTTGGCTCAGCCACCAGGGTTTGAGGCCCCCCATTCTAAGAGCAAGGTATGTAAGCTCAAGAAGGCTTTGTACGGGCTGAAACAGGCCCCAAGAGCATGGTACTAACATATAGACAAATTTTTTTATAAATTAAACTTCAAAAGATGTGCCTCATATGCTAACTTGTATGTGTACAGGAAAGGTGGAAAATCTACTATTATTGTTCTATATGTGGATGATCTCCTTATTACAGGTGACTATGAAGACATGATCAAGCAGACAAGAAAGGCGTTGAGCACTAAGTTTGAGATGATAGACTTAGGCTTGATGCATTATTGTTTGGGGATTGAAGTGCAAGAGCCAGGCAAGATCTTCATTTCTCAGCAGAAATATGCAAGGGAGATCTTGAATGCATTTGGAATGTTTGAGTGCAAGGAGGTAGCTACACCTATGGAGGTAAATGCAAGGTTGTCTATGGAGGATGCCTCACCACTAGAAGACATCGGGAGGTACAAGAAGTTGGTTGGCAATCTCATCTATCTGTGCAACACCAGACCGGACATCAGTTTTGTTGTTGGCATTTTGAGCAGGTTCTCCAATGAGCCCTGAGACAATCATTGGAATGCAGGGATATAGGTGCTCAGGTACATGAAGGGCACTCTTGATTATGGCATCACTTATGGTACGGGCACTTCCTTGGCTGGTCATTGTAACTCGGATTGGGCTGGAGATGTTGATTCCAGGAAATCAGTTTCTAGATATTGTTTCTCTTTAGGTTCAGGTATCTTCTCTTGGATCAGTAAGAAACAACCAACAGTGGCATTGTCTTCTACCGAGGCTAAGTACAAAAGGCAGCATGTTTTGCCACTTGTGAAGCAGTGTGGCTGAGGAGGATCTTATGGCACATGGGAGTGCAAGAGGATGAGGCAACTGTGCTGAGTTATGACAATTAAAGTTGCATGGCCATTGCTAAAAATCTAGTGTTTCATGCACACACAAAATATATAGAGATTCAGTATCATTATGTGCATGATTTGATCAAGGACAGGATAGTGGAATTGGTCTACTGTCCAACAGAGCAAAATGGAGCAGATATCTTCACCAAGGCACTCGGGAAGGATTAGCTTCAAGATCATCTTCAGAGACTCAGCATTGGGTCGAGAAGGTAGTTCACCTATAGGTGGACATTGAGGGGGGGTGTTAGATATGCTCAATGCCCCACCCTCCTAGTAACCGTCAGTGGTCCAAGTGCTCAAGTTGTAAGGCCCCCATATGAGAAGCCATGTGTGAGCTCGGGACACTAGATGGATCCTGACTTGCATGTCAGATGAGGTCTATCAATGAGACCGTTGATGGTAGAAAGGTGATTGTGTGGGAGCCCCTTATTCTTGGTGGGGGTGAGAGCCCTCGAGGCGACGGTATAAGGAATATTCCTTGAATATTCCATGGACGACTAGTCGGTTCCATCGACTAGGTTGACTAGTTAGCTCCACTGACTAGGTTGACTAGTCGGTTCCACCGACTACATTGATCTAACTACCGCCCTCATAGTTATAAAGAGGTGACCTCCCCAGTCCATTGTATTAGATCAGTTCAGATCAGATTAGATCTTCCAACTAGTAGCTCTTCACCTAGTATCTGTCTAGATCGCCATTTAAGCTCCACTATGGGAGCGCACGGGTGGATGGAGCCATCATTTGTACTACATCAGTATTGAAGGAAAATTTTGTTCCTCTCTAGTTTGCTGTGTACTCTCTATTCTTTGTTCAGTTTCTATTCCGTTGCGCCGTGTAATTTAACAAATTCAAGTGTCTTTGAAGTCTCGCCAAAGTCCTTTGAGCCGCAGAACATTCAAGGCTTCTTGGTAGAGCTCTTCATGGTAGTTGGAGTAATCGAAAATCTTTTAGAATCTATGTTCTTTGAAGGTAAGAGGATTGCTTTAATAGTATTGGCAACTAGAGTGTTGTGGAATTGAGGAAGCAATGGAGTATTGGGAGTGTAGACTGCAAGGTTGTGAGCAGCCTCTAGCATGAAATCATGAAACTAGAAGTAAACAACCATAGTAGTTTTGATTTTTGTGGGGAACAAGCAACCCAACCAGTGAACGCATAAACCAAGGCTTGTCTAGAGGAGAAGGGGAAGAAGACAAACCATGACAAATAATGGAAGCCGAGCAAGAAGAATTAGGGTCAGGTCTTTTGCATTGGCACTTTTAAAAGGTTCTATAAGTATTCTAGTACTCTTTAGAAATTTCTTGGACTCACGAACTTTTTCTTGATTGATAGGTCCCTTAGTTGTGGCAATTAAGGCAGTACTAGAGCATTTTGAAGCATCAACATTGGAAATTTTAATTTGGGCTATAAACCTTGGATAATTTTTTAACTTTTCAATAGAATCTACGTCTTCCATTTGTGCTAACTCTAAAAGATTTAGACCCTTTTTGCAAGATTTTGGAGACTTTGGTACTAGAAAATTGGTCCAACATGAGCTTCATTGCTTGACCATTCTTGAGAGTCTTCATGTGATGTAAAGTGGCTACATGAGATTCATTGCTTGGCCATGCTTCTTGCCCTAAACACTACATAGCTTCTCTTGAACACTATGTTCAGGTATTCAACTCCTATCTATCTTGTTTGTATCATGGGTTCATTGTAGCTTGACCTGTAGCCTGATGATCTTGTTGCTCAGCCACTACTTTGAGTCTTATCCCCAGCATGGTACAATGAGTGAGGAGAGATGGTGGGAGCTTCCATTAATACTCGGCACAATAGGATTGATGCAAACACATTTGGGAGAGTTCTATTCTAAACTGAGTTTTTGTTTCCTTTGTTTTTTTCATGGGGTTCATGGATTGTTCGTGTAAAGCAACTCTAGATGACTAATTTATGTAAAAACTCTCTTCAAAGCACTGTGAAGACAAAATCAATTCTTGGTATTCATGTTGAGATAATAACCACAGGTCTCTTGAGCTCATTTATCTATCCCTTTCATAGCTGAAGCTGTCTTAAGTCTTCATTTGAGGTTCTTTAGAGCTCTCAGATGTACTTACAAGGAGACCATCTATGACTCATTGCAGAGCCTCCTTATGTTTAGAATATTTACATTTGGACGCTCCTTCCATTTAGGCCACCTTTGTATGGGGTAGATGGGCTGAGTCAAGAAGTGTGTGCCTTGGATATGCAGGAAAACTAGATTCAACAAATGACATATATGCTTAAGGGACTTGTGATTTCAATGTCCTACATATTTGATTAAATGTGCATATCTAGTTGATCGTATTAGAGCTATGGGCTTACAAAACCCCATTAATAGACTTAGGCCTTTTATTTCATAATTTTATTTCTTTTATAAATAGGGAGATTAGTTCTAGGACTTTTCTAGGAACTTTTCCACTCACTAGAAAAGAAATTAATTCTTAAGCTTTGTATAAGGAGAAATTTTTTATGGATTCCTTAACTATTGATGAGTTTTTAAATATATTTTCCTTATCTGCTAGATTAATCACGTAAAACATAGAAGTGTCTTGGATATTTAGCTGGGTCAAAGCATATCCTACCCTTCAATCTATGGGCATATTTCTATGCTTCATTTTCTTGGCAATTTTATGGAAAGAATGATTTGCAATACCAAATAAAGTAGCGCTACCACCATTTGGTGGCCTCATATAGAAGACACCCATGTTATAACATCTTTTGCGATTTTTGCTATTGGTTTTTAGGGAGTTTTGGGGGAATTTTCTATCAAAATTTTATTACTGGGTTGGGTTAGTCCTTGGTATATTGGAAGTTTCTTAAATATATCATCTTGGCAAGAGTAGATGGTCTTGAGACATTGTGATTTTCTATATGGGGACCAATGGAGAACTATGTACTAATGATTAGTTTCATTGGGTTATAGAATAATTTTCTCATTCCTTAAATTTGTTTCATTGGGTTATATAATATTTTTCTCTAGAATGGATGGCCATATAAATTGTTTTTGCATAATGCTAATGAATTTTATAGAGAAAGGAAGTTTTTTAATTACTCTACTGATTGAAAAGGCTTTAAGAAGAGTGGGATTCCTTAACCAATGGTAGAGGAGGATCATTGGTTATGTGTCTCATGATCCATTTCTTTGGAGAAAGGGAATTGGCATTGGAATTTTTTACAGTGTGCTACACTTGGGATGTTCTTGGGCAATCTTCTTTATTGTTAGAGTTTTTTTGGGGAGAAAAAAGGGAATTCCCTTTGAGAATTCATTTCAAATCCAATCCTTGTAGGGTTTCCATATATTCCTTTGGGAGTCATCTAGCATTGTATAAGCACTTCATTAACTCTATAATTGCAACCTGCTTTAAGAATGCCAAGATGTTATTAATGCTAATCTTGATTGAGCGACATGGATAACAAGTGTGTGGCGGCATTGAAGCCTAGCTTCCACATAACAAGTGTATTGTTACAACTTTCATTTGTGTTGTGATGGTGCCAGGTGAGTTGGCATACCTGTCCATCAGTTTTACATTGATAAATCTAAGGCATAAGGACACGGTGTTGGCAACTTTGGGGAGTACTATATGGCAGATTACCCTCCACTATTGATAATTGAAGACTAGTCATGAGTACTTTTATACTTTTTACAATTTACAGATATGAATGTGAATATGAAAATGGACTTCTACTTTGACACTTTGTCAGAAGGGATGGTATGGTAATGACGTATTCTCACTTGTGCGATGTAAGGGCAATGGCATATGGTTGCATTTGATGCCCTTGTACATTGAAAAATGGTCCAATAGTGTAGTTAATAGCACATGTGCGCACGCGCACACACACACACACACACACACACGCACGCAAACACGCATGCACGCACGCATGTGCATGCGCACACACACACATGCACGTGCACGGATGCATGCACACACACTATCCTTTCATCCCTTTTGTGTTTACGCAATTAAATTCTTTTACCTTCTTGAAAAGCATGGTTTCTAACCTCTTATCTATCATTTCCTCTATTTCCTCTCTCTACTTGAAACCTCCCTAATTTCTCTCTCTCCCAAAATTTTCCCTAACTTCTAACTAATGTTTGCTTAAATTTTCCATAATTCTCTCTTAATTTTTAGTATTATTCCCATCCTCCCCTATCTTTCCCTAATCTCCCAATCTCTTATTTCTCCCTAATTAGTTCCTACTCCTATTTCTCCTATTTTTTTCCTATGTTCTAATTTCTCTCTATTTATCCCAATTTTTTCTAAAAGTTTACTAGACTTCTCTTTACTTTTTATATTTTTCCATTTTTCCTCCTTTCCTAATTCTCCTTGTTTTTTCAGAATTTCTCCTAAGTTCTAAATTTCCCCAATTACCTCCTATTTTCACTAATTTTCCCCTAAATTACTCCTAAATTATTCCTAATTTCATCTTAAAATTTTCCTAACCTTGTCCCCAATATTTTCACACACTCTTTTGATTCCTCCTATTTCTTTTTTCTCTATACCTACTCTCTTCCCCTACGCCACTCCCCCCCCCTTCCTTGCATTTATTTGTCCCCTAATCCCCCCCTTCTTTCTTTACATTAATCTCTTTTCCCTTTGCCCCCCCTTTTTCCGTTTTTCCATTTGATAAACTAATCCTTTATTCCTCTAACTATCTCTAACTCTACCCCTTTTACACCTCTCCTTAACCCCCTCCCTAACTTTATCTCCCCCCCAAGTTAACCCAAATGGTCTCTCTAACCCTTTTACACCTCTCCTTAACCCCCTCCCTAGCTTTACCTCCCCAAGTTAGCCCAAATAGTCCTCAAATAGTCTCTCTAACTTAACCCCTCCTCCCATCTGACTCATTTCTTCTCCTCGACTGCTCATCTTCACTCACAACTATCTTTTCATTCCCCTTACCCGACCTTTCATTTTCCTCCTCAACCGATCTCACCAAATCCGTTTGTTTTCCTATTTATTCTCCCTTCCTCCCCTTCTTTTCTTTGTACCTAGCTCCCCACCCTTGCCTACTGATATGCCCCTATGCTACCATTACTATTGCTTGACAGCTCCTATCTACTGCTCATGCTAATCTCAGCTATGCTATCGCTACCTCCTACTATTTACCTCTAACATGTCCGCTATCTACTGTTCTTAGTGGGTTCCCATCCATTGCTCCAGCATGCCCACCGATAACTCATTTCTCTCCATTGTGTTCATTCTTGCGTGCTCGTTCTCGACTGGCTCACTCTGCCTTGCCTACCGACTCTAGAAACATATACGTCTTCTCACTCTCCCACTAGTCTTGTCTGCTCTCCCTCCATTCGACACCTTTGTCACCTTTCTCCACCTTTGCCACCTCACCTCATGGTTTTTCAGGTACATAATTCTTCCCCTTCCTCCACGTACTCATGTCCATGCAAATTCCCTTCCTTTCCTTCCTCCACGTGGCTTTTTAATCTTTTTGCCATCTTACCCTTTTACAAACCCCTCCAAATTCTTTAAATCCTAAACCTTCCCTTTATTCTTTTAAAACTCTCTTAACTTAATAGCTTATACTACTTGTTTCCACCCCCCTTTACATGTAATTTCCCCCTCTTGCAAAACCTTTTTTAGTTATTTTTAATGCATTTTCTCATCTCTCTCCCCCATGACCCTTATTTCTACCTACTTCTAAACCCTTTATTTATTTTTCACTACTTTCTATTTTTTATTACCCTCTCCATTGTGGCTTGTCTCCCTTCTACCTCTTTTTGACTACATTTTACCAACCCTCAATTATTATTATTGTTATTATTTGATAGTATTTTAAAGAATATTTTTCACCTAAAATTTTTTAAAAGTTACCTTGACCTAACCTTTTCTTTACATTTCATGCTCTCTAACCCTTCTTCTATAAATTCTATTAATAAAAATCTATTTTATCCTCTCTAACCCTTCTTCTATAAATTCTAAAATTTTCATATCCTATCCTATGAGCTTATGTATAAAAATGAAATTTCTCTTCCATTAAACGTCTTTTACTCTATTGCTCCTTTATACCCCTTTGCCCTCCTTACCTTCTATATATCTCAAAACCTCCCTCCATCAAATTCCCCCTTTCCCTCACTTTTTCTACTTACACCCTCCTTTTTACAATGGTTCAAATTTTTGCTCTCCATAATCCTAAAAGTCACTCTTGTTAACTCCATTCTACTTAACACTCATATGCTTCTAGCAAGATTGATTGGTTTGTGGCTAAGTGTTGATTTTCATTGTGACCCTGATAACAAGGGAGGGGTGTTTATGACACCTGTATTCCCAATCTAGTTCTCACTTATCTTTCTTGTTGCAGATATTTGGACAAGCTATAATTTTTCTTTAGGAAGCATATCAATCAGACATTTGTAGCAAAAGTTATACTCTCTACAAAATAGCTAAGAGTTGTTGTTGTTACAGCTAGTAAATTATTGTAGTTAGCTTGTGTTGGACAGTTGGATATCCTTGCATTATTTCAGCCACAACATTTGATTGAAAAAAAAAACAACAAGCAACATACATATGGACTAGAGTGCGTGAAGGATTGTATTTACAAGATGGGCGAGCTTGTGAGGTACTTTACAGGATACAAAATGTGAATATTGTATTTACAAGATGGGCGAGCTTATGAGGTACTTTATAGGATGCAAGGTGTTCATATTGCTAATATTGCATACCTTTTCCTTTTCAGGTATGTGAGCTCAAAGGAAATAGATCCCACCACGCTTGAGAATGCTCGAGTTATGTTAGTGGAGGTGGTTTTTTTAGTGAAGGAGACATTTCCACATTCTATTCTCACAAGCCAACTACATCTCATAGTGCATTTGGTGGATGAGATTGCTATATGCGGTATTGTACATGCACAATGGTTGTTCTTCCTCGAGTGCTTCATGAAGACCTTAAAGGGTTTCGTGAGACAAAATGCAAGAGCCAAAGGTAGCATGGCCGAGGGTTGGTTGGTACAAGAGTCACTTCTATATTTTTTTGAGTTTCTTGTTGATGTGGGTGGCTCTCTCGCACGACTATGGAGAGATGATGAAGACCTAAGGATGACCTCTATTGTGCCTCAAGGGAAAGGACGCAGCAAAGTAATAGACACGGAGTTGCTTAATAATATCAACCTCTATTGCATGCTTTATAGTTTAGTGATGAAAAGATGGGTGACAAGATGCAAGGATGCAAAGGCAAGAAGACAAGGAGAAAGGGCCCTCTTTCATACACACCATGGATCTCGTGTGCCATACCCTCAGCGTCTAAGAGCACTTCCAAAGGATATTCATGTGGATTGGCTACTTGACGTAGACTTTTCTGAATCTTTAGTAAGTTTCAAACTCTATTCCATGGGAGTGGCTACAATCTTGCAATCTGCCATATGAAGCTTCTTCAGGAGACTATCAACATATTTGAGCTAACTCATGAAGGTGCTATCTGAATCTCTCCAAAACTCAATACCAAGACAATAGTTCATAAGTCCAAGATCTTTCATGTCAAACTCTGTAGATAAGTCTTGTTTTAACCTTTTGATGAAGCTATCATTGCTTCTCGTCACAATCAAATCATCTACGTACAAAAGTGCAATAGTGATGTCTTCCCCTTGAACTTTGTAGTAGAGATAATGACCTGCAGTAGAAAGTATAATCTGCATTGGATTTTATGTATCCTAGATTAGAAAAATACTTGTTTATTCTACTGTACCAACTTTTGGGTGCTTGCCTTAAGCCATAGAGATGGCAAACTTGATTCTCTTTTGCTAGTTCAACATAACCTTGTGGTTGTTGGACGTAGACTTCTTCATCTAGGTAACCATTGAGAATAGCATTCTTGACATCTAGCTAGTACACATTCCATCTGCTCAGTGTTGCTAGTGATATCAAGAACCGTATTGAATCCACCTTTGCTGTTGGAGCATAAGTCTCAGCATAATCTTGACCATATTGTTGTGTAAATCCTTTTGTAACTAGTCTAGCTTTTTATCTTTCAATGATTCCATCTAGATTGTATTTCACTTTGTAAACCCATTTGTTTGTGATAGCCTTCTTTCCTAGTGGAAGGTAACATAATTCCCAAGTATTATTCTTGTATAAAGCTTCCATTTCTTTATTCATAGTTGTTTGCCATTCTGGCTTGTCAACTGTGTCTTTGAAGTACACTGGCTCTTCTGTAGCCATGATGGTGGTCATAAGAGCATAACTGGTGGTTTCAGCCTGAATTGCTTTTCCTTTCTGACCATATGTCAGTATGGATGGTAGTCTTCTTTCCTAGTAGACCATTTGAGTTGTTGTGCTCTTCTTGGGGTGCTTCTAACAATTCTTGCTCTTCTTCATTAACCTTTTTTGTAGGTTACTGAGTAATCGGCTTGTCCATCTCCTATGTATTTGAGGTTTTCCATTATGATTCCTCATCAAAGATTACATATTTGGAGATAATGACCTTTCGGTTGATGGGATCATACAGCTTGTATGCTTTGCTTTCTTCTTGTAGCCAACCATGATGCATTTACGTGGCTTTGCATCTAATTTTTTGCAATGATCATCATGTATGTGGGCATTTGCTATGCAACCAAATATGTGGAGATTCCCAATGCATGGCTTGTGTCCAATGAATGCTTCATAAGGTGTCATACCCTGAATTGGTTTAGTCAAAAGCCGATTAAGTAAGTAGCTTGTTGTGGCAATTTCTTTTGTCAAATATTGATTCAGCAGATGCTTCTCACTAAGCATTGCTCTAGCACAGTGACCATTCTTCCTTTCAGCTCTTGCATTCTGCTGAGGAGTATTTGTATTAAGAAAAAACAAGAAGAGAGATATAGGAAGCAACCAAGAGGGAGCAACAGTCTCCTCCACAATCAGCTCATACTCACCCCACACAATACAATTGAACACTACTAAGGTCACACCCATACATAGTAGATAAGAACTAACTATGGTTGAGTCAGTGTGACTCACCTTATTCACCTACTCACACAAGAGGAACAATAACTGAGAGCTTGATTCCCAACACTCCCCCTCAAGCTCAAGTAGGGAGCATAACACCAAGTAGCTCTCTAAAGTATGTAAACTTATCTCTACCCAATGACTTGGTAAAGATATCTGCAACTTGATCTTCAGTCTTCACATGTATGAGATCAATCTTCTTTGATAACACCATCTCTTTGATGAAATGGTAGTGTACCTCAATATGCTTAGTTCGAGCATGATAAACTGGATTACTTGCCAACTGTACACTACTCATGTTATCATAATAAAGTCTGATTGGTTTTTCCACATGCATTCCCAAATCATGCAAAAGCTTCTGAAGCCAAGCAATCTCCAATGTTGCACCTCTATACTCTACTTCTGTACTAGACAATGCCACTGTGGGTTGCTTTTTACTACTCCAACTCACCACTGCACTACCAAGGCTGAATGCATAACCATTGGTGGATCTCCTATCATAGGCACATCCCGCCCAATCTGCATCTGTGTATCCAACCAGTTATATATCCTTTCCATACTCATAAAAGAGTCCATACTGATATGTTGCCTGGACATAGCGCATAATCCTCATCACTACATCTAAGTGAGGCTTTCGTGGCTTCTGCATAAACTGACTAATGAGTCCCATAGCATATATTAAATCAGGCCTAGTAATAGTCAGATAAATCAAGCTTCCAACCATCTGCCTATACATGGTAATGTCATCAATCTCAGCTCCAAAATCAGCCATCATCTTCAAGTTTTGATCCAAGGGGATATCCATTGGTTTGCAATCCTTCATGCCAAACCTCTCCAGCATATTCAAGGCATATTGCCTCTGCATAAGCCAAATGCCATCAGGTGTTCTCAACACCTCTATGCCAAGAAAGAACTTCAAGTCCCTTAGATCCTTCGTATACAGGTACAAAACCACCCTCACCTAGCTCCATCTTGAAGTTATCCGTGACAAACTCCATGTTTTAGTAGCTGAAGACGAGTTGAATTTGCAGCTTCAATAAGTTTTGTTTGTCTAACGATTGCGGTAATCGCATAGGCATAAGCATCGATGTGAATGAAATTAGTGGCATTCACTCTTAGAAACAAATTTCATGCCATTAAAGATTTGAAGCATTGTACCGTGTTGTTGGCCATGTCTCCTAGTACTTTCCAGTTTTTGTCTTGCTATGCTCCTTCAAAAAAAAAAACTTACGATTCCCAAGCATACTAAAGAAATCTCTACCCCAAAAACTACATTGGTTTTATTAGACCGATATGATGCAGTTTTCCCGAGGGCTTTCCACTTTGAGCAGTGGCAGTGCTAATGCAAGACATGCTTGTACAATTATATTGGAATGGGTTTCCTACATATTGGAAGAATGTCATCGTCAACTAGTGTACCATACATAATGCAATCTCCTTGCGTAACAAAATCAAAACACTAAGATGTGGTCCTCGCATTGCTCCTACCATTGATTTGAATCAAGAGGCTATCCAACGGTTGGCTTTTAATTTAGATGAGGCCTTAATCCACATTAGGAAAAAATGGAGCTCATTTTGGGGCCTTTTAGATTAGACAAAAAATAGAGATCCTCGAATGAGAGAGAGGCCAACATTACGTTGGAAATGCTTTTCATTTTTCAAAAAAATAGACTTTATCTCTCTAGAGATGCTCAATACACTAACATTTTGAACTTCCCATTCTTGTTTCCTAGTGTGTCATAAATGCTATACCAAATCTCGAAAGAGATAAAATAACATTTTGAAGCTCCCGCTCGAGCATTTTTTAGTGTGTCATAAATGTCTCTCTAGAGAGGTCAAAATGACCAAAACAAGTGCCTGACAGAAATGTGCTTAAGAAATCTATTTGGGCACTTGGCCCTAAGCCAAGTGCCCAAATCGCTTTCTTAAGCACACCCCTATCAAATGCTATGTCCAAGGACCCAAATGGATTTCTACTATTTTGGTGTGGAATTTGGTGGTTGTGTCATCACCATTGTATCCAGAGCAGGGAAAAACCCCCAAAACGACTTTTGAATCACTAAATTTGGCCTCCCAAAGAGGTTAGAATGACCAAAATTAGGGCCAAGTGCCCAAATTTCTTTCTTAAGCACACTCCTATCAAATGCTATGTCCAAGGACCCAAATGGATTTCTACTATTTTGGTGTGGAATTTGGTGGTTGTGACATCACCATTGTGTCCAGAGCAGGAAAAAACCATCAATTGGAGGTATAAATCGTGAAACAGATAAACTGACATTTTGAAATTCCCACTCAAGCATTTTTTAGTGTCATAAATGCTATGTCCAAGGACCCAAATGCATTTCTACTATTTTGGTGTGGAATTTGGTCGCTGTGTCATCACCATTGTGTCCAGAGTAGGAAAAAACCCCCAAAATGACTTTTGAATCACTAAATTTGGCCTCCCAAAGAGGTCAGAATGACCAAAATAGGCGCATGATAGGAGTGTGCTTAAGAAAGTGAGTCGTTTTAAATTTGTGCTTCTCACTCTAGAAATTAATAATTTGGAGCCAAGAAAATTAGAAAATCATGAATTTCTTATAGGGCCCGAAAATGAGCTCCTCTTTTTCCTAATGCAGTGTACGTCTTGCCTATGAGGCACAACTCATTCTCATTGAGAAGATTGAAACTTGAAGCATAACATGCATCCTTAGAGAGAAGAAGCTAAACTAGTTTATTCACTCACTACACTTTGAACTCACACGTTGCTATTGTCAAAAGCTCTCGAACATACAGATCATAAACATGAGCGCCCATGGTAGCCCAACCTCTAACACATTGAATGTGATCAAAATGCACCCACATTTCATCCAAATTTCCACCAAGTCTCATTCTATTTACAAGGTCCATTCTAGATGCAGGGCCAATAGTAGGCATTTTAAAAATATTAGGATGGCCTCTATCTTCAAGCTTTTCAAGAAAGGATAAGTACACCACTGCTTCAAAGCCATATTTATATCTAGGCCACTATCGCCTATGTAGGAATCATTTCTTGCACAGTCAACAGACCACCCACTGTATGAACTCGTGCTCCAATGAGTTGTCACCATTTTGAAGGACTGACAGTTTTGTGTGAACTGCAAAACTTTTCTATATTTCCAAATTTTTGAATGGCACAATGCATCATTGACAATGTCCTCTCATAAGCTTGTCTTTGTAACCACTCACAACACCTGTCAAAAATCTCCCCCCAACAACACCACCTTTCCACCAAAAAGTTGATTGCTGGACGTGATATCTTGCAACGTCTGGTCCAATGCTTCAAATGCTTAGCGATGAGTCATAGGTGCCTCATCCCATATTATTAGCTTGGAAACCTTCAAGACATCTACAAAGTGGCTGTTAACTCTTATATTTTATGTGTTAGCGGCATGTATATCCAATGGTATCTTGAAGCATGAGTATGCCGTGCGGCCATTTGCCAATAGCAATGCTACAATGCCAGAAGACAGCATGCTAAAGCAATGTGTCCTTTGCCACACAGCTAAGAGAGCAAACAATTATAGAGAGAGATTTCTCCCAATCCTCTTGAGCCATCAAGAAAAAACACCCCATCAACCTCTGCATATACTGCCGCCCAAAAATTGTTGAAAGACAACCAACTGACAATTATTTAAAGTTCTTTCCATATGTCAACCGATTTGTGCTTGTCTGTGCCCAGGGTTGAACACTCTCTTCTTGCAATAAACCATTTACGAATGATAAAGATGATTTGTCCACCATAGGCAACCCATCAAAATATGATAACCTTCGTTCATGCTGCAAAAGATTATGCTCCAAATGCAATAGGGTCTCCTTTACTGCCATTGCCCAATGATCAATTATATTACCCATAGTTGATTGAAATGCATGGAAAAAATAATTCGAAAGTGTTGAATAGAATTTTTCCCACAAAAGGCCAGGAGATGTAGGCTCACAAAAGACCAAGATTGTAACGAACAGGTATCTCAATTAGGCACTATTTTGATTGAATGTAGCCTCTTGCATATAGACAAACCACTCCTTATCACTTTCCAATAGTCTTCTGGCTTATATGCACGCTACCTTAAAAGAAGGATAAAGTTGTTCGAAAAATGTGCACAAGTGTTCAAACGACTTACAACCCTTGCAAACATTTAGCAACATACGCATGAAATATTTCTCATGTACAGATGGAGAAATGTTGCACATTCAACCAATGTAACCCATTGCTTCAAGATGTAACTCATTGTATTTGAACCATTTTGTAAGAGTGGTTTTTCTGTTTTGTTCCTTGTCCACTATATTTTGCAAATCATCACCATCCCAAAAGATTACACTATTCAGCATAGGAAGATGAACTTGTAGGCTCTGCCCATCGGGCTTTTCATCATGCATGTCATACTCATAGATCTGCCAACATACTTCTGATGCCGACACATAACATGCATCTAAATACTTGCTAATCTCATCAATGACTACATCATTTGAGTTGTGCAATGCTCCTTGCCCTTCTACATCATTTGTCATCTACATCCTGATTGTTGCTCTATCATGACCCTTATATACATATTTATATAGATACTTAACGGTTGTGATTGTGGAGCAAACTTCAACATTGATGTGTGCCTTGTAATTCATCAAAAGGAAAGGATTGAAAGGCACAATCTAATGATTGTCTACCATGCCCTCTTTCCCTTGTATATGTCTACCATCATCCTGATGCATGTAAATAGGATAACCATCATTACCCACTACAATACATGGAGACAAGGCTCATGGATAACAATGAATGCATTCACCTTCAATCATGCAAGCAGTAGAGGGATTTAGCGCAACACATGGGACATGAACATTACACTGTTTAATGACTGCCATGTCATCTTGTTCAACACACTGTTTAATGACTACATGCAACTCCGCAAATAATGCCAGAGTCTGAAGGTTTGAATGCACTATCTAAAATCAATAGTATAAGTGAGTGTGGTAAACCTCTCTTCTAAAATTCTATCACACAAATGTACCCAACCAATTTGCCAAACCTTCAGAATTGATTGCATCATGTCTTTGTGCTTCTGATAAAAGACACGGGTTGTTAAATTTGATTGATCTCATCTACTTTGACCTGGTAGTAGAGCTCCAGATATTTCAGGACATTTCAAACTGCACAAGTGAATGTCCAATAGTCCTCTAGCTATGCACGCTACCTTGAAAGAAGGATAAAGTTGTCTGGAGAATGTATACAGGTCATCAAACGACTTACAACCCTTGCAAACATTCAGTAACATACACATGAGATATTGCTCGCCTTTGCAGATGGAGAAACATTGTACATTCGACTGATCCTATTTTCCATCTTTCTTTTAGTCCATTTCTTACCAGGCATGTTCCAAACCCAAGAGGATTCATCCTCAAAACACAAGGATTTAGATAGGATTTGTACTATGAATGTCATATACAAGGAAGTTATATAGGTGGAACAACATGATGTGATTATCGTTGTCACCTTTCTAGAGTGTCCCACTATTCAATATATAGTATGACCATACTATTTTCATATTTACTTCTGTGGCATAAAATTATTTCAGCTAGATTTAGGAGCTAGCAGAATTTTCTATCTTGGTTCTTTGTATATAGATTTACATGTGTGTATCTTACTACTTGACCTTTGAAAGACAGCTCAGATTCCGATAGCCTTTACGTTTACCATGGACTATGGTGTAGTGGTCCCAAGTACGTAACTACTTAATAAATACTTGCATGCATCATCGATCTTTAATAATTGTAAATTCACAACAACAAAATATATGTGCAGATCCAAGACTATGGGATGCTCTAATGCTAGCTCAATTATTGGTTGATCTACTAGACTTGTCCAGTATTTTTGGGTGAATACTTTGTAATTTGTGTTTCTATTCCTTTGTTTTTCTTAGGGAAGGTGTATATATTTTTGGTTTATACATGAGTGTTTAAAAGGGCTATTGTTTTTTCTATAAGTACATTTAAGATGAGGAGTTTGTATTAAAGCTTAGCGTGTGCACCTGGGCTTTTGTATAGGAGTATCCTCCTCTTGGATTTTACAAAATTCGTGCTCGTAGAGCTTCTAGACTTTCCGGTCCACACACCATCTCTGTAAGCTGCTTAGGATATAGACTACATGGGCCTTGGCATGTTTTTATTAGGTCCACAAACAGTGATTATGCATACAGCTTTTTGAGGCCTATTAGGCAACCACCACTACTTTTTGAGGCCTATTAGGCAACCAACACTACTTATTATGCAACCACCAATGAGCAAAAGTATCCTAACATTGACCATGAAATTTATTTTTTATTGAATATTTATTATTCTTAATCTTGTTGTTTTTAAACTTGCATAGGGACAAGTTGCATCACTGCAAGTCTAGAGTATAAGCATCAACCAAGTACTCTCAGAATACTACATAGACAATGTCTTTTTTAATTAGGGGCTCTTATATTGTAGGGGGAAGTTCTGCAATATTCTATCATTTGGGGGAGATCTACGTAGATATACTTTATCTTTTTGTATATGGATATGCACTTATGCATACCATTTTGATTTTCATATTGAATTAGAGGCCTAAATACTTTGTTTTGTATCATTGTGTGCTTATGAGAGAGAGAGAGAGAGAGAGAGAGAGAGAGAGAGAGAGAGAGATGTGACGCTATGAACACTCGTACGAAAATTCAATTGGAAAACTTTTTAAAAGCATTCTAATATTGTGATTTATAAATAAAACCTAAAACCTTATTCATATGATACCAATTCCCAACATGAGATCTGATGAAGAGAGGATGAAGATGGGTTGGTAACCCGTTGTAGATGGGTCAAGGTACTCATCCCATCAATAGTAAGGTTATGATACCATGATAACAGTGTTTCTCAAGATCTGGTTCACGTATCCCACCTTAACTTGATCTGTGATGGATTCAATAGGAGTGGACATTCCAACTAAGAGAAAGTGAATGAATTCCTCCCTTGTTTGCTCACCCTGCACCATCTACATTATGCCCCCATGTCCTCCGGGTGGAATGACAATGTGGGAATCCATGACACACAATAGAGACCTCTCATCCCAAAACTACACCAGTAGATAACACAACCTAGGGGCAGTTCACTAGAATGGCATGATGACGGGCCATGCAATGCATTGCTCTAGCTTTTCTATGATGGACTAAACTATTTTGTGATAAGCGTTTCCCTCGCCTTCTCCATCCCAAATTTGGAGATAGATGGGTTTTTTGGGAGAGCAATCATTTAAAATTTAAAAAATTTGTGCCCCTATTATAGCTTTAAGACCTAAAAGTCTGGAAAAAGAGAACAATTGATTAAAATAACAAGTACACTAACCTGTCTACCATGGGTTAGTGACCCACCTTCATCAGATTCTCATGTTGGGAATTGAGATCATAGGTTTTATTTATAAATTGCAATATTAGAATTCTTTTAAAAAGTTTTCAAATTGAATCTCCATAGCATTACATCTCTCTCTCTCTAATAAGAACATAGTGATACAAAACAAAGTATTAAGGCCTCCAATCCAATATGAAAAAAAAAAGGTACACATAAGTGAATATCCATATACAAAAAGATATAGTATATCTACGTAGATCTCCCCCAAAGAAAGGATATTGTAGATCTTCCCTCTACCATATAAGAGCCGCTAATGAAAAAAGACATCATCTATGTAGTATTCCAAGAGTCCTTGGTTGACGCCTATACTCTGGACTTCAAATGATGTGACTTGTACTTATGCAAGTCTTAAAAAAATAACACTAATAATATTAAATATTCAATTAAAAATAAATTTCATGTTCAATGTTAGGATACTTACTTTCGCTCACTGGTGGTCGCATAATAAGTGGTGGTGGTCACCTAATAAGCCTCAAAAAGCTATATGCATAATCACCATTTGTGGCCCTAATAAAAGCCATCCAAGGCCCATGTAGTCTATATCCTAAGCAGCTTATAAAGATGGTGTGTGGGCTGTCAAGTCCAACAACTCTCTATGAGCGTGAATTCTGTAAAACCCAAGAGGAATCTTGGAGGAAGATACTCCCGTACAAAAGCCAAGGGGCACATGCTAAGCTTCAATACAAACTCCCCATCTTCAATGTAGCTATAGCAAAGACAATAGCCCTTTTAAACACTCGTGTATAAAATAAAAAGTGTATACCTTCTTTTTAAAAAACAAAGGAAAAGCAACAAAAATTACAAAATATTCACCCAAAAAAACTGGCCAAGTCTAGCAGATCAACCAATAATTGAGCTAACACTAGAGCCTTCCATAGTCTTGGATATGCGCATATATTTCGATGTTGTGAATGTAAAATTATTAAAGATCGATGATGCGTGAAAGTAGCTGTTAAGTAGTTACGTACTTGGGACCACTCATTGCCAATGAGGTTGCTGCTATGACAAGGAAAGGGGATGACTTTGATATTGGCAATTGAGACATCCAAATTTTAAGCCTCAATGGCATTGTCAAAAGAATATCTAATTTGCATTGATCATACATGCCACTCATGTATGCTATTCCATTTCCTCAAGGGGAGGATAGTTGGCATGTACACATGCCATATGATGATGTTCTTGGTCACATGTCATTACACGAGATATAGAGACAGAAGAGAATTGCACAAATGCAATATTATGCATACTGTCTGCAAGTGAGAGAAGATACAAATGCATGCCTTCTACATGGGAGACGATTGCTCCAACAATACATTGTCGATGCATATAGTAGCATAGAAGAATCTAGGCTGATATGGATATAGAACAATCAAGCATCTTTGAGTGCAGAAGTTTATCAAGGATTGATGGATATGGTAAATGCAGTTGATGGGACAAATAATGTAATGGGAAATGCTACAAGGCATAGAGCTGTGTTGCCATTTTCCTTTACAGGAGGACCACAATATATGCTCGATATATGTGTCAGTTATATCAAGATGCAATAGCCATAGTGAGAAAAAGAGGAAAACCTTATTTGTTTATTACATTCACTTGTAGCCCGAAATGGCCTAAAATATTTGAAGCTCGGCTGCTAGGTCAAAGTGCATAGGATCAACCAGATATGACAACTTGTGTCTTTCATCAAAAGCACAAAGACACGATGCAATCAATTTTGAAGAATAATTTGTTTGGAAAAGTGGTTGGGTACGTCTATGTGATAGAATTTCAAAAGAGAGGTTTGCCACACTCACATGTACTATTGATTTTAGACGGTGCATTCAAACATATAGAGGTTACTTACTACAATCAAATGGTATGTGTTGAGCTTCCTAATTTGGAATTATTTTCGGAGTTGCATGCAGTCATTAAACAATGTAATGTTCATTGCCCATGTGGTGCACTGAATCCCTCTATTGCTTGCATGATTGAAGGTAAATGAAGTCATCATTATCCATGGGCCTTCTCTCCATGTACTATTGTGGGTAATGATGGTTACCCTATTTACATGCATCGAAATGATGGTAGACATATAATGAAGTCATCATTATCCATGGGCCTTCTCTCCATGTACTATTGTGGGTAATGATGGTTACCCTATTTACATGCATCGAAATGATGCTGCGTGTGCATACACTGAGTTGCTCTATGGATTCTGCTCACTGGTAGCGTGGTCGACTGGACTCACTAATTGTGAGTAACGGAGAGTATTGAGTGGTTTCTATTCTCTAACACTATCATTGTGCTCGTCTAGGAGCACTCAAGGATAGAAGGATCTTTGTAACGTAGGGTAAAGCTGTGCGATGTTCACCAAGACTATAACTAACTCTATCACCCGTCGATCATCGGTTGAGCCGAACGTATATGGAGGAGTTGAAGTATGTTCTAAGTGAAATATGAGTTATAACGTATATCTGAGGCCAAAGCACAACAGCCGCATAAGAGTTTCTATGCAATAGCTAAAGTGCCAAGAGAAATAACCGCCTCTTCGCATTCTCATCTAGGCCAACAGTCACATAAGTGCTCAAGAACATATGATTGTCTGTTACACTCAAAGATAACGTCTTCACGGTCGTGGGACCTTCGTAGCAGTCGATACTAGCGTAGGACGTTATTCTTAGCCATCGTCAGCCGGGCATTCTAGTGTACCTCTGCCTATATTATAAGGGACCAAGGCCCAACGATTTGTAATATCCAGCTTTTTCAAAGTGGACTGTCTATGTTGTGTCTAAATAAAGTCATAAAATACATACATTTTAGTAGTACACCACATTTTTTTAGTATTTTGAATGATTAAGCAAATCCAATTCGGTGGAAGGTTAGTAGGCACACATAAGGGTGTGTGATTCAATCATCAAATCCCAAATCTAACGGTTAGATTTAGGAAGATTGAAGTTTTATTTTTACTTTTACTCCTCAAGGATCAACAAAGAATATTAAAAATAAATTTAGTAATTCTCAAACATGACCAAACATTTCAAAAATGTCAATATTTTTAGTCCTCCGCATGATGAATACGAGGAAAAAAATTTGGTTAAATTTGAGTAAGGGAAACATACAATATGGCCTCCAAGAGTGAAATCTCCCTTTTGTGGGGGGAAAAGGGCCACCCAAGCCTAATACCAAGACAAGGTAGGCTTGGTATTAGGCTTGGTGAGGTAGGCTAGGAGCATCACCGACCCTAGTGGCAAGCCATTGGAATGTGCATCCTACCCATGTGGAAGGTTGAGTCATCTATTTTTGCCTTGCAACCATGCCATGTTGTTAGACCGCATGGTGCCATGTCATCAAGGAGAAGTGACATCACTCCATGCCATGTCACCTTAGATTGCCACACGTGCTGCCACATCAGCCACATGTGCCACCTCATCATTCCACATCATAGGGACTCTTGGAGCCATGTCATCACACCTTGCCACCTTGGCATACCTCATCAACATTGCCACATCACCAATCCCTCCACCTCAATTTGCCATGTCAATCTACCACCTCATGAATGCCAACTCATCATGCCACATCACATTTCCACGTCATGGAAGAGGCTCATATATTCCACACCATATTGCCACATCATCACCATGCATGGTGCCACATCAGCCACATGTATACAGATCATGATGATGGCGAGCCACATCATCAACATGCATGGTAAGTTATACATGCATGTGATTTGAGTGCGTGAGGCATAGAATACCTCGATCGAGGTTTATGACCACGATGTGCATGAGGCATAGAATACCTCGATCGAGGTTTATGACTGTGATGTGTGTGAGGCATAGAATACCTCGATCGAGGTTTATGACCGAGGCATAGAATACCTCGATCGAGGTTTATGACCACGGTGTGCGTGAGGCATAGAATACCTCGATCGAGGTTTATGAACAAAGCATAGAATACCTCGATCGAGGTGTATGACCGAAGCATAGAATACCTCGATCGAGGTTTACGACCATGATTGAGGTTTACGACCACGATCGAGGTATTTGGATTAACCACAAAAGTTAGTTTCAAAACAAAATCCAACGTAATTTAGTAGCCAATTATTTTCAATCTTAGCACCTTCTCCACCAATAATAATCAAGAACAATCTAGTGGATGAGTTGAGGCTCTCTATAAGACACCACATTTTGGTTCATTTCACCCATTCTTGCCTCCCCATCACTTTGTCACACCTTCCATCCTACTTTCATTGAGAATGGGTTCTCAAAGCCGTAGAGCTAGTAGACGTGAAAGATGTAGGAATGCCCCCCCAAATCTCATTGACGAGGAGCGTAAGCGGAAGGCTCGTGAGTGTAAGAGAGCCTCTAGAGCTAGAGCTCGTGCTGCCACCACCGATCCACCTCCACCTCTACATCCCACCTCCACCTCCACCCCCACCCCCACCCCCACCTCCATTGTCCCCCCCTCCACATCCTCATCCGCTCCCCTACCTCCAGCCTCTGCCCTTCCCCTAGCCACCTACATTTTGCCCTCCACCTCTACCTCTTCCCCCTCCACCCTCCCTCGTCCCCCTCCCCCGTCCCCCTCCCCCCCTTCCCCTTGGTGCCCCCCTTCCCCCCTCCACCCTACCATCTCCCATTGATCCCCTTGCCCCACCTTACAGCAGCAATGTTGCTTCACGAAGTGACTTGCTGAAGTCCACTATCCGTCGTCATACTAGCAAGATCGTGCAGTCTTTTTTTAGTGACCTCACGCCAGCTTCACAGTCTGCTCTTCTCACATCCCTAATTGATCACCCTGACTTGGTAGAGTGTAGGAGGCTTGCTGGTCTTGGTGCACGTAGAGATAGGGTTGTATGTAGCGAGGTCCTTAGCATTGTTCGACGTTCCTATGCTTCTATTAAGCATAGGAACTCCAGTGATGCCTTGGCAGCACGTCATGCTATTGTGGCTGCCATTAGTAGACCTCATATGATAGGCCATGTGCATACCGCTTCACGTCTTCTTCAGATTGCACCACGCACATTGCAGAGTCTAGAGGATAGTGAGACTGATGCTCTTTGGGCTTCGAGTGGTCGTGCACCTCGCAGCGATCGATTGTTGGATGATTCCACTAGGTCCTTCATACAACAGTTTTGGGAGGAGCATTGCAGAGCATCCCCGGTGTTCAAGAAGGCATTGCGAAAGAGGGTGTCACGTGGTGTGTACATTGAGCATGGTGCATGTCTTTTGAGTGTACCCAGGCTGAGTTGTACACTCAGTTTGTAGAAGCGCACCCGGAGTTCAGGATTGGGCAGAGGTGATTTTGTATTGATGTATGACGTATTCCGTTCCCTTGATGGTCATAGGGGATTGGTTCCTACTAGCCCTCGCGACTTCATTCATTCCATATTGTGTACACGAGATGGCGATGCTTTATTCCACTCCCTTGATTGTGTGGAAGGCAGGTGTACTTTGTGTGGTGATTTTGCTAGAGTGCCACGAGTTACACTAGATACTTGTGACGTGCAGTTGGTTCGTTGGCAGCAATACGAGTACAGTACCCTGACATTAGATGGTGGTGCACAGTCGAGGAGGTTGCAGCTTGTGGGGAAGGAGACACCACGTGTTGTATTCATTGACAGTTTTCGAGGGAAGCTGTCTGCTACATACGCCACTCGCACACTGCGAAGTGGGAGGATCGTCAGTTCCATGCATGTTTGAGGACATTTCCTATAGGGGTGGTTGTCTCAGTGGTGGACTTTGTGGAGAATTATACCTTTGCACCACAGCATGAGATCCAATCGGAGTATTATTTCTAGGAATAGGTGACGTGTGATTGAGTTATTGGTTTTTTTATGGCCTCATTATATTGAATTATTTCAATAGTCATATTTTTTTTCAATGCCATATTGCAGGTTTCTATATTTGTGCACATTAGCTATCGTCATGCATAGGCTCATGTGGATGGCATTGATAGCACCATGGACTCACGCGTCATTGTGCGAGAGTATCACTTCTACATTAGTGATGATCGATTGCATGATGTCCATTTTGTGCAGCATTGCTTCACTTTGCATGATAGTTTCTTGAGGGATCATCGTGTCACATGGTAGTAGCGCTGGCTCTGGTCAGACGGTTGTGGTGGTCAGTTCAAATCTGCTAGACAGTTTTATTGGTTCTGCAAATGGCACCGTGAGACAGGCATTCCGATCACATGGAGCTACTTCGAGACAGGGCATGGTAAGCGAGAGCACAATGGTGCAGGTGCTTGCATGAAGCGTGCTTTGCATTGACACCAGTTGCATCACAGTGCTGATGCTTCAAGGATGCACATGATGTGGTGTGGTGGTGCAGCCAGCACTTATCCACTAGTGCTATGTCCTCCTTTCAGTCGTGTGACGATAGGGTGGTGAGCCGGTATTTTTGGTGCGTGGACATTGGGAGTCTTGATTGGTCTAGGCCTTTTGATTGTCATTCAGTGTCTGGCACTCTTGATTTCCATTCCATCAGGAGCATAGGTGAGTCTCACCCCGCGATCTTTTCTTGACGGCTTGCATGTTTTTGCTCCGCATGCATTGATGATGATGGGGAGGGTGCTCCATGATACCATGGGCCGATCCATGGGCACGGCGAGTGCTTTCTCCCTTCCAGCCTTGGGAGGAGGTACATGATGATCAGGATGCGAGATTCAGTTCCTCTAGAGATTATGACCAGCTTACAGATATTTTGTGTATTGGTGATATCTTCACGGTCATTGCTTCGGAGGGCAATGAGGAGGGTGTGGATTATTACTTGTTGTGATGCTCTATGGTGAAGAGTGTGCTGAATGAGGATATAGCAGATGGGCATGGGATGCACTTCAATGCTCATAGCATGATTGTAGGTGTGGCCACTATTTTCAGCAGATACAGAGGCATGGTCACTATATTGAGTTCCAAGAGTACATGGCAGATCAGGAGGCATACATGTATTCTCATCTTGTTGTTGCGATCACAAGATTACTTTGAGTCATGTTTGAACTCGCAAGGTGACGTCCAGGCGTCCACTCCACGATGGCGCCTTGCAGTGGAGGATCACGAGAGCATACTTGCAACTATTGGCATGAGAGACGATCTTGAGGAGTAGCACATTATCATAGTTTTGGGATCATCAGTTGATCAGATAGATTTTTTTTGGGTATCACTAGTTGATTACATATTTTTGTATTCGATATGTATCTATAGGCTCACTGTGTGACCGTACCATTGTAATTTTCATGGACTCATATTTTGTATTTCACTAGGATGGTTTTATACACGTTCATACACATCATTGTATTAGATTCTATTTTATACATGATGTCCTTTGTCTTCTCAATGGGATTTGTTGTTTTTGTAAAACAAAAAATTGTTTATTAGTAGTAATGTTGTAATTGTGTTTTGTGCTTTAGGACATTTTAAAAATGTGACTAAGAAAATTCGCACACATACTAACCAAATATGCATGTGGACTTATCTGTTGGAGATGAAACTTCGCATGGCTCTTAGGCTACCCTAGACCTAGATCCATGCAAGATTTGGTCTCCAACTGATTTGGTATGTGCCACGTGGAAGGTATTATGCATACATTTTTACAATCCCTACTAGTGACTACGTATGAAAAATGGCGCATGTACTAACCAAATACGCACGTGGACTTATCTGTTGGGTATGAAACTTCGCACGACTCTTAGGCCACCCTAGACCTACATCCATGCAAGATTTGGTCTCCAACTGATTTGGTATGTGCCACGTGGAAGGTATAATGCGTACATTTTTACAATCCCTACTAGTGACTAGTATGCATGAAAAATGGTGCACGTACTAACCAAATACGCATGTGGACTTATCTGTTGGGGATGAAACTTCGCACGGCTCTTAGGCTACCCTAGACCTACATCCATGCAAGATTTGGTCTCCAACTGATATGGTATGTGCCACGTGGAAGGTATAATGCATACATTTTTACAATCCCTACTAGTGACTATGCATGAAAAATGGCGCACGTACTAACCAAATACACACGTGGACTTATGTGTTGGGGATGAAACTTTGCACAACTCTTAGGCTACCCTAGACCTACATCCACGCAAGATTTGGTCTCCAATTGATTTGGTATGTGCCACCTGGAAGGTATAATGCGTACATTTTTACAATCCCTACTAGTGACTACGCATGAAAAATGGCACACGTACTAACCAAATATGCACGTGGACTTATCTATTGGGGATGAAACTTCGCACGGCTCTTAGGCTACCCTAGACCTACATCCACGCAAGATTTTGTCTCCAACTCATTTGGTATGTGCCACGTGGAAGGTATAATGCATACATTTTTACAATCCCTACAAGTGACTACGCATGAAAAATGGCGCACGTACTAACCAAATACGCACGTGGACTTATGTGTTGGGGATGAAACTTCGCACGGCTCTTAGGCTACCCTAGACCTACATCCATGCAAGATTTGGTCTCCAAATGATTTGGTATGTGCCACGTGGAAGGTATAATGCGTACATTTTTACAATCTCTACTAGTGACTACGCCTGAAAAATGGCGCACGTACTAACCAAATATGCACATGGACTTATCTGTTGGGGATGAAACTTTGCACGGCTCTTAGGCTACCCTAGACCTACATCCATGCAAGATTTGGTCTCCAATTGATTTGGTATGTGCCACATGGAATGTATAATGCGTACATTTTTACAAGCCCTACTAGTGACTATGCATGAAAAATGGCGCATGTACTAACCAAATATGCACGTGGACTTATGTGTTGGGGATGAAACTTTGCACGGCTCTTAGGCTGACCTAGACCTACATCCATGCAAGATTTGGTCTCCAATTGATTTGGTATGTGCCACCTGGAAGGTGCAATGCGTACATTTTTACAATCCCTACTAGTGACTATGCATGAAAATCGGCGCATGTACTAACCAAATATGCACGTGGACTTATCTGTTGGGAATGAAACTTTGCACAGCTCTTAGGCTACCCTAGACCTACATCTATGCAAGATTTTGTCTCCAACTAATTTGGTATGTGCCACGTGGAAGGTATAATGCGTACATTTTTACAATCCCTACTAGTGACTACGCATGAAAAATGACGCACGTACTAACCAAATATGCACGTGGACTTATTTGTTGGGGATGAAACTTCGCACGGCTCTTAGGCTACCCTAGACCTACATCCACACAAGATTTGGTCTCCAACAGATTTGGTATGTGCCACGTGGAAGGTATAATGCGTACATTTTTTCAATCCCTACTAGTGACTATGCATGAAAAATGGCGCACGTACTAACCAAATACGCACGTGGACTTATCTGTTGGGGATGAAACTTTGCACGGCTCTTAGGCTACCCTAGACCTACATTCACGCAAGATTTGGTCTCCAACTAATTTGGTATGTGCCACGTGGAAGGTATAATGCGTACATTTTTACAATCCCTACTAGTGACTACGCATGAAAAATGGCGCATGTACTAACCAACTACACACGTGGACTTATCTGTTGGGGATGAAACTTCGCACAACTCTTAGACTACCCTAGACCTACGTCCATGCAAGATTTTGTTTCCAACTGA
Source organism: Dipteris shenzhenensis (assembly GCF_047967505.1). Taxonomy (NCBI): domain Eukaryota; kingdom Viridiplantae; phylum Streptophyta; class Polypodiopsida; order Gleicheniales; family Dipteridaceae; genus Dipteris; species Dipteris shenzhenensis. The sequence continues at coordinate 31,629,810 of NC_141604.1, forward strand.
TTTGGTATGTGCCACATGGAAGGTATAATGCATACAGTTTAACAATCCCTACTAGTGACTACACATGAAAAATGGTGCATGTACTAACCAAATACGCACATGGAATTATGTGTTGGGGATGAAACTTCGCACGGCTCTTAGGCTTCCCTAGACCTACGTCCACGCAAGATTTGGTCTCCAACTGATTTGGTATGTGCCATGTGGAAGGTATAATGCGTACATTTTTACAATCCCTACTAGTGACTATGCATGAAAAATGGTGCACGTACTAACCAAATACGCACGTGGACTTATCTGTTGGGGATGAAACTTCGCATGGCTCTTAGGCTACCTTAGACCTACATCCACGCAAGATTTGGTCTCCAACTGATTTGGTATGTGCCACGTGGAATGTATAATGCATACATTTTTACAATCCCTGCTAGTGACTATGCATGAAAAATGGCGCACTACTAACCAAATATGCACGTGGACTCATCTGTTGGGGATGAAACTTCGCACGGCTCTTAGGCTACCTAGACCTACATCCATGCAAGATTTGGTCTCCAACTGATTTGGTATGTGCCACGTGGAAGGTATAATGCGTACTTTTTTACAATCCCTACTAGTGAGCGCATGAAAAATGGTGCATGTACTAACCAAATATGCACGTGGACTTATCTGTTGGGGATGAAACTTCGCACGACTCTTAGGCTACCCTAGACCTACATCCATGCAAGATTTGGTCTCCAACTGATTTGGTATGTCCGCCATGTGGAAGGTATAATGCGTACATTTTTACAATCCCTACTAGTGACTATGCATGAAAAATGGCGCACGTACTAACCAAATATGCACGTGGACTTATCTGTTGGGAATGAAACTTTGCACGGCTCTTAGGCTACTGTAGACCTACATCCATGCAAGATTTGGTCTCCAACTGATTTGGTATGTGCCATGTGGAAGGTATCTGAAACACCTTTTCAATGCTTAATGTTTACAATTACTTCACACGGCATTATTTTTAAAATACCTTATGTATTAGATGTGTGAATTGAGATATCTAAAATTCAAAATCATACTCCTAATTTCAAATATGCACATGGGGATGAAACTTCGCACGGCTCTTAGGTTTAGTGTAATAATTGCAAGCATTGATATATACGAAATTCAATATGATATTCAAACTGATAAAATTCATAGCAAGAGAGAGAGAGAGAGAGAGAGAGAGAGAGAGAGAGAGAGAGAGAGAGAGAGAGAGAGAGAGAGAGAGAGAGAGAGAGAGAGAGAGAGACCTTATACTTGAACACTTTTTCAGTGCTTAATGTTTACAATTACTTCACACGGCATTATTTTTAAAATACCTTATGTATTAGATGTGTGAATTGAGATATTTGAAATTCAAAATCATACTCCTAATTTTAAATGTTTATGTTAGATTTGAACAAACTATAAACTGAGATAAACAAAGTAAGAAGAACATCATGAAAGTACCAAAATGAATGTATACATCATCATCATCATCGTGTAGAAGTGCATCCCTAAACAAGATATGTATGAAGCCTAAACAATCATCCTGAATTAGAATCTGATAACTCCACATATGATCCTCTAGTCATCCTTTGACGTGGCTCCTGTATGACCCGCTGCCTAACCGTCTGCTGTGTGCCCTCAGGCAAAGCCGGATCAGATGGGCCAGCCTCATCTCCTGCATGAGATGGGCCAGCCTCATCCTGATGAAGAGGAGGGCATGCTGCATGAGCCACCACTACCATCTCTGCCTCCCTCGCCTCCTCTATGTATGCGTGCCTTAGCTCCCAAAGTCGTGCATCTGCGAATACTCGTGCCTCAAATCCAACACGAGTAATCGTCTCTACATGTAGAATATGCTCGTCTCAGCCCCGCCCAAGTTGTTGCTCCACCCATTGCTGCAATGATATCTGAAGCTCTGCCTCTCGCTCAATACGGCGTGCCTCATCTGCTTGTGCCTCGTCACCTGGCATGAAATCACCATATGAGAAGCATCGTGGAACACATGCTGCAACCACTGACGTATCAGCACCCTCCTGCTGCAGCAAAGCTCTCTGTGCCTCCTCCTTGTAGTGCTCTGTCAAGACCATGCGGGCAAATGGATCAATGGCCTGATGATGACCAAGATATAGATCATCCATGCCTAGTCCTCTGTATGTGGCCACATCAATGTCAGCAAAGCATACAGGGCACATTGATCGTGCCACCATGTGGCGGGTCATGCAATGGAGATGTGCGATGTGGACGCACCCTAGTCCAAACCACCCTACAGTGTCAAAATCCTTGTGGCAAAGGACACAAGTGGCGGTAGGAAACCTGGCTATGACTGGTGCATCTATGGGTGTCCTAGTCGGCACATCTACAGGAGGAGCAGGGTACAGGGCCACACTGGGGTCGATCCTATGGCAAGATGGATCACGACTAATGGATCACGACTAATATGTCTCAACTGCAAAATATAGTGCTCCACTCGATGGTATGCTATGCGTGTCTGAATCCTCTGCTCCTCCAAATCTGCCTCCAACAGTCGTACACGAGACTCCATATCCTGTCGCAATAGATGTGCCTGCAATGCAAACACGTCGCGTACATGGTGAGAATTAACCAAAAAACTTCAGTTCAAAACACGCAACAAAAAAATAAACTAAAATAATCAGAATAACTAACCTCGTCCCTAGACTCGACCAATAATGCCTCCAACTCTGCAATCCGTGCATCTTGAGTCTCCAACTCATGCTAAGGCAGTGTAGATGTGGGAGGTGGTGTAGATGTGGGAGGCTCCATAGATATGGGAGGTGGGGGAGGTGGAATCGAAAGTGATCTCGATAGGGCAGAGACCATGTCGTGCAAGGATGATGCCACTGAATGAACATCCCCCCTAATCCATCCTCCAACAGCTCGCAATGCCGGTGCAGGGATAGTGTGCAGCTCTGGTGCCTCGCATCGATGCCGAACACCTACAGTCTGACACTCCTGATGCCCCATCCTACCATGTCCCGCTCCTGATCTTGGACGGGTACTAAGGTAGTTTACCCGATGACCAAGCACAAACTCTGCATACAGCTGCATGGCAAATGACCTGGCTATCTGATGGTTGTGAGGCAATCGACCACCATTCGCAGTGAGATATCTCAGATAAATGTGTGCGGCTATGACGGGGTGCCTACAACGTAAAATATGAAAGGGTAGCCCTGATCGTGGTCGCATCGCCTCAGTGTGACCATCCCAAAACATATCCTCTAAGGCCTGCCTGTGAGGTGACTCACGCTCAAACAACTCTCGAATGGCTCTCCAATCCAATCCATGACTAGTGATCTCTGCCTCAGCCTGTGCCTGAAAGGTATCCAAAACATCCTCAACTGTGTCTAATTGACTGTCTAATTGACCTAGAGCATCAATGACTGAATCTAGACTCGCAACCAAGTGAGGGGGTGCCCTAGCATCCTGCAATGCCCTCATCTCAGCTCTCAAAATCGCTATCTGCATACGAACAGTGGTGCCAGAACCTGTACGCTGGCTAGCACATGCACAAAAAAAACACATGGAAATTAATATTCTATTTAGGTAATTAAAATAATATTCTATTCAATATGACTTAATAATCTATTTACGTAATGAAAACTTTTAGCTAGCCAATTTTGATTGAATTTTTGCAAAAGCTCATGACAAGGTTTCATGGAATCACATAAGTCTTTGTATTTGTCTATGTAACTATATCCATACATAGATCTACAACCTTCCCTAGTTCCCTATTTCTATAGTTTCACGTGCCACCTAAAGGGATTGCTAGCCACATGATCTACCCTCTTCTATTTGTTTGATTGATTACAATTAGTCACGTACTCCTTGATGAGGTAGGATGTCGTTGGGATCATCCTATGCACCTAACAGTAGATGGGCCAAATGTGTGGCTATGCCTATAATAGTGCTATGTTGCAAATTCAATTCGTATTTACAATTATTTACAAGTTGTTTACTTTAGAAAGTCGGTTTCTTCAAGCTCATTCTCCTTGTCTATACTACCCACCCTTGCTGTAATTAATAGCAAATAGCTTTTGTTCTAGATGCTCCCTCCATTTTTCGAGGCTCTAGACTACCATGGGCTCTACTAGCATGTCAAAGTATGTAGTAGAGGTGTATTTTTGGAAGAGAGATGTAAAGATACTGAGTGATAGAAAGAAAATGTTATGTACAATACTAAAATGGACTACAAGGAATAGATGCTAACTTGAAAGATATAACCCAAGGCAAGACCTGCATCCTAGAATATTCCACATGAAGGTGGACAAATGCGCCTCTCAATAATTGCAAGTGGAAGTCAAATTGCACCTTTAAACATATGCCAAACTAAAGTAGAATAGCATCTTGAAATGTATACAATATATAGAAAATGACAATATTTATAGGATAGAGATAGGTTATGGTCATTGAGATAACCTTGGTTATACTGCTTGACTTGGAGCATCTGTTGAATGATTGGTTGGCATGACTAGCTCCTAGCTAGTTGGGAATAGCTAGCCCTAAACAACTTTTTGCCTAGGCCTTAACTAGATCATCTTGCTCTAGCTTGTTAACTCAGCCTACTTACTCTATCGAAATTATGAAACAACTCTTAACCAACTATATAATCTATAATATTCCACATAAAGATAGATAAACGCACACTACAATAATTTCTTTTTTTTAATAGATGATTTCTAAAAATAAAATTTAAACGTTATATTTAATTCAAAACTTCACTAATTTAAAAAATAACATAAAAACTACTTTAATCTCTCTTTTTTTTAATAGATGATTTTAAAAAACAAAATATATACTTTTTGACATTTAAATAAAAACTTCACTAACTTAAATAACATAAAAGCTACCTTAAACTCTTATTTTCTTTTTTTTTGAAAGATGATTTTTAAAAATAAAATTTAAATGTTTTTTTATTTAAATAAAAATAGCAATAATTTCAAAAATAACATAAAAACTACTTTAATCTCTCTTTTTTTAAATAGATGATTTTAAAAAACAAAATATATACATTTTCACATTTTAAATAATAAATTACGTAATTAAAAAAATAATTTTAAAAAACTTTAAAATGCATTTGAAATTTTGAAATATTTTATAATTAAATTAGATATTCCTATAAACTAAAATAATATAAAAGCTACTTTAAACTCTTATTTTCTTTTTTTTAATAGATGATTTCTAAAAACAAAATTTAAACATTATATTTAATTCAAAACTTCACTAATTTAAAAAATAACATAAAAACTACTTTAATCTCTTTTTTTTCAATAGATGATTTTAAAAAATAAAATATATACTTTTTGACATTTAAATAAAAACTTCACTAACTTAAATAGCATAAAAGCTACCTTAAACTCTTATTTTCTTTTTTTTTTAAAGATGATTTTTAAAAATAAAATTTAAACATTTTTTTATTTAAATAAAAATAGCATTAATTTGAAAAATAACATAAAAATTACTTTAATCTCTCTTTTTTTAAATAGATGATTTTAAAAAACAAAATATATACATTGTCACATTTTAAATAAAAAATTACGTAATTAAAAAAATAATTTAAAAAAACTTTAAAATGTATTTGAAATTTTGAAATATTTTATAATTAAATTAGATATTCCTATAAACTAAAATAATATAAAAGCTACTTTAAACTCTTATTTTCTTTTTTTTAATAGATGATTTCTAAAAACAAAATTTAAACGTTATAATTAATTCAAAACTTCACTAATTTAAAAAATAACATAAAAACTACTTTAATCTCTTTTTTTTCAATAGATGATTTTAAAAAACAAAATATATACTTTTTGACATTTAAATAAAAACTTCACTAACTTAAATAACATAAAAGCTACCTTAAACTCTTATTTTCTTTTTTTTTAAAGATGAATTTTAAAAATAAAATTTAAACGTTTTTTTATTTAAATAAAAATAGCGCTAATTTAAAAAATAACTTTAATCTCTTTTTTTTTAATAGATGATTTTAAAAAACAAAATATATACATTTTCACATTTTAAATAAAAAATTATGTAATTAAAAAAATAATTTAAAAAAACTTTAAAATGCATTTGAAATTTTGAAATATTTTATAATTAAATTAGATCGAGGTTTCTGGACTTGCCACGGTACCTCGATCGAGGTTTTTGGACTTGCCACGCATACCACGATCGAGGTTTCTAGACTTGCCACGGTACCTCGATCGAGGTATGTCATCTGCCATGTTGGATGGCACATACCTCGATCGTGGTATTTGACACGATCGAAGTCATCTATCCACGATACCTTGATTGAGGTATGTGGACTTGCCACGATACCTCGATCGAGGTATAGGTGGCATGCCACGAGACCTCGATCGAGGTATAGGCTCGGTTCGGTGAAAGAAAGTCTAGGACCTCGATCGAGGTATTGGCTTGGCTCGGTTGTCCTCGTGTGTGAGTTTCATTGGAGACAATACCTCAATCGAGGTATTTCACACCGAAGCAAAACCTTTGTATTTTCACTCGAGCGGGTGTCACACTCACCCAAAAGTGGTTCGGAAGTGGACACCTTTAGCTTGCTACCTCCCATGATGTCTTAGGAATATCCTCTTTCCTAATTTGTACTTGGTGATATCTTGACCTTACATCAATTTTAGTAAACTATTTTACTCCTTGCAATTGATCAAAGAGCTCATCAATGCGAGGCATAGGATACTTATTTTTTATGGTGATTTTATTTAGTGCTTGGTATCGATGCATAAACGCACAGTACCATCCTTTTTTTAACCAGTAAAATTGGTGTAGACCAAGGTGAGCTACTTGGTTGAATGTGGCCCATCAAACACCGTTTTTCTTGGAGTGTGATGCACAACTGCAATAAAACATGCTCCTAGGTGTGTGATCCGAACAAGTACTTATCGAATGGACATGCCACTTTGAACACGCATCAATCCCAATTACTTTGAGATGCATGAAAAGTATCATGTCCATCAGATATGATTTTCATGGTCCGTCATGCATTACATACTATTTTTCATGGAGTGTGATGCACAACCGTAAAAAAACATGCTCTTAGGTGTGTTATCCGACCAAGTACATATTGGATGGGAGCTCCACTATGTAGGAAACTCAATACCAACTAGGTTGAGGCATGTGAAAAGTATCGTGCCCATCAGATATGATTTGCATGGTCGATCACGCATTAAACACTGTATTTTTCCCGGTGTCATGCATGAGTTAAAGGGAGTTGTTGAATCTCAGGGGGGGATTCGGGGTAGAGGATTGGCGGGGGCGGTGGTTGCAGTGGAGTTAGATGCAGATGTGGCAAGTGTTGGAGTCGAAGGCATTGGCCGAAACGTAACTGCATGCAGATTGTGCGTGATTTGCCAAGGGTGTCAGTACCCCAAGAGCGGGTGTGGAGGTGGTGTTGTTAGGAGAGTTAGAGTGGTGTTAGTTTGTGTAGGGACCGTCATGTTAATAATGTGCCTAAGATTGTCCTACATGTGTAGGGAAATGTGCCGGTGCAGACAAAGCGTTAATCGGAGGTCACGGTGTGAAAATACGAGTGAATTAGTGCAAAATGAGGCCCACACGGGGGCGCAAATGAACGAGTGCTAGGGGTGCCGAAATGGTGTGCAATGGGTTAGAAAAATACCCTGTAGCGTGGTGTTTCTGTGTGTGAAGTTTGGGTTCAAACGGGGTTCAGTTTGGGTCCCAAACGGATGAATTACAAGGGGGTAAAGGAGGGGTAAAATGTTGGTTTTGGGGGGGAATGTGTCCTAAGGGTGGTGTGAATGGACTTTAGGTCCAATTGAGGGGTTGAAGCCAAGTGACTCTAGTTAAGGAAACTAACCTAGATCCTCCCAGTTACTGTAACTGGGAGGTTTAACTAACTGTAGTTAGTTACTAACTGAAGAGTTAATCTAACCTAACTGAGGGTAATCCTAACCGAACCTAGTCTAACTAACTGAGGGCTAACTAAACTAACCTAACTTTAGTTACTACTAACCTAACCTACGTGAACTAATCTAATCGAGGTTAACTAACTAACCTAGTTATCCTAACCTAACTATAGTTAATACTAACCGAACTAAGGTTAAAGCTAACCCTAGGGTTAGTTTTAGGTTATTTTTTTTTTGGGGGGGTTCCTGTGGGGGGCTTCCCGACGGCGGCGCCGTGGGGGGGTGGTTTCTCGCAGGGGGGATTTTTTTTCGGGGGGCGGTTTTTCACAAGGGGGGTTTGTGAAGAGGGGGGAGGGCGAGGGGAGAGAGGAGAGGGGGGCAGGGGAGAGGGGGTTCAAGGGAGAGGGGGTTCGGGGCGGGGGAGGGTGAGGGGAGAGAGGGCGGGCGTAGAGGGGGTTCAGGGGAGAGGGGCGGTGCTGCAAGGCAGCGCCGTGGGGCTGGCGTCACCATCGCTGGCGGCTCCGTCGCTGGCGGGGCGGGGAGGGGGGCAGAGAGAGGGGGCGGGGCGGGGCATCGGGAGTGGCCGGGGTATGGCCACGCTGCATCGCAAGTGGGTGGTGGCGTCACAGGGCACGGGTATAGATGCTGCCTCTGGTGCGCCGCCACGGGCAGAGGCATTCCGATGGCGCCTCTGTGGGGCGCCGCCATGGGTCGGTGAGCGGGGGGCAGTGCTGTGTGTGCCGTCGCAGGGCGGGGGGAGGGATAGAGAGAGGGGGAGGGAAGAGAGCGGGGGGAAAGAGGGGGTGGGGGAGAGTAGGAAGGGGAGAGAGGAGAGAGTGCGAGAGAGAGAGTGAGGGGGGAGAAGGGGGAGAGAGGAGAGAGAAAAGAGAGAGGGGGGGGGAAGGGGGAGAGAGGAGGGAGAAAAGAGAGAGAGGGGGGGAAGGGGAAGAGAGGAGAGAGAAAAGAGAGAGAGGGGGATGGGGAGAGAGGAGAGAGAAAAGAGAGAGAGGGGGGGAAGGGGGAGAGAGGAGAGAGAGGAAGAGAGAGGGAGGGTATGGGGAAGAGAGAGAGTGTGTGTGTGTTAGAGAGAGGTGGTGGTGTGGGAGGGGGGAGGTGGAGATGGAGGGGGAGGGGGGAGGGGGAGGTGGAAATGGAGGGGGAGGGGGGAGGGGGTGGTGGAGCTGGAGGGGGGAGGGGGAGGGGGAGGTGGAAATGGAGGGGGAGGTGGAGATGGAGGGGGAGGGGGGAGGGGGAGGTGGAAATGGAGGGGGAGGGGGGAGGGGGTAGTGGAGCTAGAAGGGGGAGGGGGAGGGGGAGGTGGAAATGGAGGGGGAGGTGGAGATGGAGGGGGAGGGGGAAGGGGGAGGTGGAGGTGGAGATGGAGGGGGAGGGGGGAGGGGGAGGTGGAGATGGAGGGGGAGGGGGGAGGGGGAGGTGGAGAGGGAGGGGGGAGGGGGAGGTGGAGATGGAGGGGGAGGGGGGAGGGGGAGGTGGAGATGGAGGGGGAGGGGAGAGGGGGAGGTGGAGATCGAGGGGGGGAGGTGGAGATGGAGGGGGAGGGGGGAGATGGGAGAGGGAAAAAAAAGAGCAAGAAAAAAAAAAACTTGAAAAAAAAGAGGGAGAAGTGGTCACCTGAACGCTCCCCAAGTCTTTATCGATGTAACGGGATTGTTGCAGAACAATGGACGGTGGGTGGAAGGCTGGGTTATCACTGCGAGATGGGCTCGAAGTCACTTACAAATGTGAGGATGGGAGTAAGGTGGTGGTCGATGGAGAGGGAGGAGTGTCTTGCGTGGGGCTTGGAATGAAAAAGAGAATGGAGGCAAAAAGTGAAAGATGAAGAATGAGGGGGTGGAGTTGGTTTTTATAGGTTTTGATTTTAGGTTTAGGGTTTAGGTTTAGGGTTTAACCCTAAACACTTTCCGAGCCATAACTCTTTATGGATAGCTTGGTTTGCTTTTCTAAAAAAAGGTAAAATGATCAAAATTGCAAGCTCTACGCATTCGTGTCCACTACCTAGCCTGATTGTATATCATGTGGCTTCTATTTAAGAAATAAAGAAAATTTCTTAAGGTAGTAACCCAAGGTTGATGCTTGGGGTTGATATGTTGGCTAGAAATGAAAAAAAAATTTACTCTCCTTGCCCTTGAGTGTTATGTTCATGAAAGTTCAAAGTAGTGTGTTGTTTTACACATACCTATGTATGTTTACTCACTACTTGAGATGCTAGTCTCCCCCACAACAGCGCCAAATGTTGGCTCTTTCCTACTGCTTTCGTAGGAAGAGCTGGGTATTCTATGTTTGCAGGGTTCCGAGGCTTTTTGTCACCTACAGATATATTGGGATTGTCGGTTGTAGTATATGTGTAGCTTAGGACCTCGAGTCGTGTTCCGGTGAGAGACGTAGGCTTAAGTGTGGTAAGAAAACAAAGTGCATGCGTGTGTAAAAGGAACGTAAATCATCTTTGTTGAGGTAATGAAGGCTTTCACCTTCATTGGGGGTTGTAGGGTTTAGGAGGAGTTTAAGGGTTAGAAGGAGGTTCTAGGGTTAGAAGGAGGTTCCAGGGTTCAGAAGGAGGTTCCAGGGTTCAAAAGGAGGTTCCAGGGTTTAGAAGGAGTCCAAGGTTAGAAGGAGGATCCAAGGTTCAGAGTAGAGTACATGGTGGAGAACTCGTCTCCCTCGTAGATCATGGAGTTTAAGGATTGAGGAACAAAGGGTTTAGGGAAGCATAGGAGTGGGAGAGGAAGAAGGTGTAAGAGCATGGGGGAAAGAAGAGAGAGGAGGAAGGAGGAGGAGGGAGGAGGAGGAGAGAGGAGGAGGAGGAGGAGGAGGGAGGAGGAGAAGGGAGGAGGAGAGGGAGAGGATGGGTTGCAAGGTTGGAGGAGAGGGGAGGAGGAGTTGCAAGGTTAGGACATACTTTTGGACGTGCAGTGCAAGGAAGCATGGACACTTGAGACAATTGCTTGGAATACCAAAGTAGACTCAACACAATGCCCCAAAGAGTGTGGGCTTCATTCCATTATGGGGTATTTATACCAGTTGGAGAGCTTCTCTCTCTGCATGTAACACAAAGTTGTAACACAAAGTCGTATCACAAAGTTGTAACACAAAGTTGTATCACAAAGTTGTAACACATTCTCTCTCTACATGTAGAAGTTGTAACACAAAGTTGTATCACATTCCCTTACTACATAAGTTCATGTTGGCATAGAGTCAACACTGAGCTTGTCAACCTAGCAATCTCTGCACTTGTCAAGGATGAAACTGATTGGACCTTCCACCTTCCTAGTGATGGTCTTGGAATAAGCGCACTCTAATTGGTGTTTGAATCCTCCCAAAAAATGATGGTGCAATAACTCCACGTCAGTTTTCACGATCCTTTATATTTATAAGCTTGTTACATTTTCCTCCTTGTCCAAGCCTGCTGGCAATGGACTTGGCTTGTTACAGGAACTCTTCGCAATACACATGACAAGCCATGGTAGTCCAATCTTTCATTCTCTTAACAAAATCAAACAACACCAAAAAATGACCCAGTTCTCCCCCAAGTCTCATCTTATTCACCAAGTCAAACCCCTGAACCAGATACTTGGGTAGACATTTTAAATACATGACACCTACTCAATGAACTATGTTGCAATTGTCCAAGAAACACTATACTTTGGAAATAATTATATCTACAATGTCTTTTCAAGTATAAAATTCCATCTAGCCCATCTAACATAGGTCGAGAGCCACGTCGACCCTCCTCAATCCATCTTGATAATCTATACACAGACAAAAAGTTGGTCAATATTATATTCATTGTCAATAACATAATTTAATAAACCAATGCAATGACAAATAGTATGGTAATTACCTTCTTTTGTCGAGTAAAGGTTCACATTGTTTTAGCAAATCTTGTAGCTCAACATCCGACATCTTAATCCCATCTTGCACTTTTTTAGACAATAAAGTTTCCATAATAATGTCTTGGACAATTATATTTTGTATCCCTTTAGGGCATACAACACCACCAGCCCTCACCGTTTTAGAAACTTTGGTTTTAATGGCATCCTTTGCTCTCCTAGTCAAACCATCTCCAACAGGATGATTATGATGGCCATGGTGTATGATTGCACGAGTAAGATTCACACTATCTCTACATTCTGGCATGCAAAGTAATATTTCATAGTAGCAAATTGGTGGACGACCACAATGTATACATGATAAGGAGCCATATGATTCAATTAACACATTTGTTGGGGCCACTCTAATCAATCTCCCATCCCATTGTGTCTCATTCTCTATCCCAAATTTTTTTTTATAACCACAAGTTGCATTCATACAATGGAGGTGACCTTAACATTCCTTTCTACGAACCACACCAGGAAATACTATATTTGTTGTAATAGGATCACTCCAAACATGACCATCAAATTTTGACTTCGTACCTTTTGTGCGATGTTTCCCTGAAGTAGCTGGTAACTTAAAGAAAACATCACCATCATAAGTAGAAGGCAACTCATCCATTTCAACCTTCTCATAGGCCTCACGCAATCTGTTCTTTGTAGGTAGTTGCATAATAATGTCAATGACACTATGTTGTTCGTCATTCTCAATGTTGCTAGCTGAATCAAGTGTCCTTGCCTCATCATTTTTGTTGAAAACAGAGTAGAAATATTTTTTGTTCTCGTGCAGTAGAGTCTTCTGAAGCTCATTGTCATCAAGCTTGAATCTCTCTCCCTTCACGATGAAAATATCACCGAACTATGCATCAAGGTGAAACAATTTGTATCCATCGTCATGGAGTTCGTATTGCAGCTCCATTGTCAAATCAGACCCATTATCACCAAAGTGTTGATGGTGGACAGATATGGACCCAAGTGTGAATTGAAAATGGCTAGCAAGCACCATCTCTGACAACACTCCTCTACTTGCTACAGATGTGCGAACAAACATATGCAAAGATCTATCCTCATTCTGAATCGTGACAAATCCCATTAGAATGGAATGGTTGAGCTCTGCAATTCAATGAGTTGAAGTCCAAAGGGTGAGAGTAATTGCAAGCCATTCTCATTAGCAATAACATTTCTTAATGTCTACATAATCATTCCGGCAATTTGATATAAGGATACTTTAACTACGTAAATCGATTTAAGTATTTTTAACTTAATAGATAGATATGAATTATATTAGTGGTGGTGAACAAGAAATGGTTGCTCATTACTAAACATTACTATCTATCTCTTTTTTTTCTACATCTCTAACCTCCGGAATATAAATTATGATGTTAAAAATATGCCAATAGACCCTTTCGTCGATGAAAGGGGTCTATTGGCCTCTATCTTTCATCAATTATTAATTAAAGATAGAGGTCAATACACCCCTTTCGTCGACAAAAGGGGTGTATTGGCCTCTATCTTTCCTCAATTATCGTTGACGAAAGATAGAGGCCAATACAGCACTTTCGTCGATGAAAGGGGTGTATTGGCCTCTATCTTTAATTAATGGTTAATGAAATATAGAGGCCAATAGACCCCTTTCGTCGACGAAAGGGGTCTATTGGCCTCTATATTTCATTAACCATTAATTAAAAAGGGGTCTATTGGCCTCTATCTTTCATTAACCATTAATCAAAAAGATCTTTCATTGTGCTGTCGATGAAAGGGCCTCTATTTTATATAATTTTCATAAACAATTATGAAAAAATGACAATCGTTATAAGTCATGGTTCCAATTCTCATCATGGTTTGGTAGCGGTTCCATAGCCAATATGTCCCCTGTCATGGTGGATAAAATAAACGCATCGATTGTAATGATTTGAAATAATAAAGACGATAAATGTTACTAAAGGGACATGGTTAAGTACGTGGGTAAGTCGAGGACACGTGGTAGTTCCTCACCATCAAGCCCTACAAATATAGATCTAGCATTTGAGCTTTGCAAATTGGAAAATTAAAGGCCTATAGACCTCTTTCATCGATGAAAGGGGTCTATTGGCCCCTAAATTTCAATTTTGCCCTTAGATCTCCTCAACCCCTCGCCTCCCCCTTCTTGCTTTCTTTGCCTTCTCTGCTTCCTTTGCCTCCTTTGCCTTTTGCTTCTGCTTCCTTTTCCTTCTCCTCACACACTGAATCAATCAAGCTTGCCTCACTCACCTCACTGCAAGAAGCCCTCCTCCCTTGCTTGCTTCAGGCACCTCGCATTCAACGACGTTCGCTTCTCAAAATTTGCATTTCTTATTCGCATGCTCAGGAAGCTTGTTTGCTATTCTCTTGATAATAGGACCATCATCTTCTACCTTTCTACCTTCTATGGTTAAACCACATCTTCAGCTGTCTGTCTGAAAGTCCAAGCTGGATGGAGAGCCGTGCCTGAATGGCTTCTGAGGGATACAAAAAAGAACAAAACTTTAGACAATTTCGAGTTGCAGATTGGGAGTTTCTCTCATCAGGTCCTGGCTCCTCCCCTACTGCGGGATGCTTTTTCCGCTTTGGAAGCTCCATTGCAAGGTATTTTGCCATTTGATTCAGGCTTAGAATCGGGCAGGTTGCTGCAAGATGACTATTTTGCCTACGTTGCCGACAGCTTTGATGTTATTCCTAACTCCCGCTATGGGAGAAGAACTAGCCAAGAATATCAGTAGGGTGGTGCAAGGCATTGAGACACGCGCAAGGTGTTGATAACTCTCAAAATAGAATCCCTCCTCTTGATCTTTCACCTGAAGCGGACTCTATCGCACCATCTTTCCCACCTCATGTAGTGGCGGAACAAAGAAAAGATGTTGACGCTCTTACATTTGAATCCTCAAATGGTGCCGAGCATGTCAGAATTGGAATTGGGGTGTTGCCACCACGGCTCCTGCCGGCGGGTCGCAAATGGTTTCAAGCGGAAAGCCAAGTTGGTGAATCACAATGGTTTCAAGCGGAAAACCAAGTAAAGGAGCATCTCATGATCCATGGAGGAGCACAACGCTTGCAATATTGTCATTGTAATTCGTTGCAAAATCGGATGATGCTGGTAGGGCGCTGTTGTCTTATTGAAGAACCCGCTCTGTCATGCCTGCTCACCCCTGCAGAGTTTGAGTCTTGTCTGTGGCGACCTTGAGCTGCTTTGGCACAGATGGTAGCATTGAGGGTGCCACATCGGAGGGATCACAAACTCTCTTGCGAGAAATATGATGATCTCGGCTGGCTTTCGTCTTACTTGATCCATATGCAAGCGAAGGATTTATGTGTAGACTGCAGCCCACATCCGGCTGCGGGAAGGGAGAAATTGCAGGGAGATTTGAGAGAGGGGCAAAAGGCTCTCAGGAGCTGAGAAAACGAAGGAATCGGGAGATGGGGAGGGGACAAAGGTGAAGGTTTGGGAAGAGAGGAGGGAGGGCAGAAAGGGAACGGTTTGGGATGCGAGGAGGTGGGAGAGGAAACGATGGATACACTAGGAACATCTTGATCGACTGCTATTGATGGAATGTTGCTTCTTCAACCATATCATTCTATGCTCCCAATTGTATTGACGACTCTTTCTACGCTCTTCTAATTAAATGATGCGCCTGTAATTTGTCATTGCCCTTCGAGTCTGACTTAGGCTCGCAAACTGTCTACAATTTGAGCTTTTCCATAGCCTCGTACTCATCACTACAGCTAGTGAGATGAGTATTTGTCCATGATAGAATGTTAGGAATTCTCGACTCTATCTACGCTCTCCCAATGCTCCACCTATTTTCTTCACGTCCAGCTTCCAAGAGGTGTCGTCAGTACTGGCGTTGGGAGCAGGGGAGGAAGAGATAGAAGCAAAGGAGATGGTCAAAACGAATGAGAAGATGGAGAGAGGAAGGTGGACGAGGAGAGTTTGGATGCGAATGAGAAGATTGGGATCAGAAAGCAGTGAGCAAAAGGAGACCAACAGCTTGGAGATGGTGAGAAGAGGACTCCATTCCTTAAGCATGCTCAGACATATGCTCCCATTTGAGCTCACATTCGGATGATAGCTCGTATAGGTCATCTAGCCTTCATCAAAACTTCTAGAGCAACCAAGTCTACATCAAAACATGTAA
Source organism: Dipteris shenzhenensis (assembly GCF_047967505.1). Lineage (NCBI taxonomy): Eukaryota > Viridiplantae > Streptophyta > Polypodiopsida > Gleicheniales > Dipteridaceae > Dipteris > Dipteris shenzhenensis. Next base: position 31,645,755 of record NC_141604.1, read on the forward strand.
AGCATCTATTTACAAGGCCGATGAAAGGGTTGAACCATACCTTAGTTTTAAAGTTGACTTTCGGAGGTTTGCAGGGATAGTTCGGAGGAAGTTCGATAATAGCAGTAAAAACGCCATCTGCAAAAGCGCTATTGGTTGGACCCATGATGGTGGCTTGCCAATGGAAGAGATTGGCCACATCGATAGGCCCGATGTTGTAGCAAGAGGTAGCCGGATCTTTGTGCAAGGCTTGTAATTCTTTCCGTATGCAGTGCTTGATGAGAATTACAGACGTTTTAAACTTTCTACTTCATATTTCCTTTTCGCAAAAGAATTGCAGCAGTTCCAATTTAAGGCCGCAAACTTCACCTTCCAGTTGAAGTCTCTTCTTATTAATTGTTCCAGTATTCAATTACAGCCTACCTTCATTCTTCGGATAGCCTGGAGGGTTGGATGCGCTCTAAGAGCTCTGCTGTTTTCGACTCACCTTTTGCCCACCTCTCATCGTAGTTCGAAGAAGAAAAGAGGAAAACTGATGACGAACCTCACAATGATCGGAAAAGGCATCAAGAAGGTCACAAGTTTTGTTTTTTCTCACAATAGAACACCAAAGTTCAGTTGTCCACAAGTCGTGATGCGCATCCCATGTCTCTCGACCGATTTCACCTGAGCTCACATGAGAAACGAGTGTATTCTGCCCAATTATGAGCTCTTTCAGAATCATCGTCTCTCTAAAAAACTCTCATTTCTTGATCCCTGCTATTTCTATCTTCCTCATGAGGAAGAGGTACCCATGAATATTAATCTCAATATCACATATTCAATTTTGAGCATGTTGGTTTCATAAAACTTTTTCTATTTGCTAGAGATGTGACAATCATGTCATATCTTAGTTAAGGTTTGCATGTCAAAACTATGAGTTGTGTACAAATCATCATCATGGTGAATTGAATCTTAAAGGTATCTCCTTGAATGCAACTAATAAATGTTTTGGCATAGATGCATGCAAATTTGCACCCTAAGTTCTTCACCATGTGACTTGCAATCATTTCATCGATAAATCACTATTTATCATGATAGTATGAATGATGGATGATATAGGTGGAGGGTGTTGAAATGAAGTAGACATGAAAAGTAGTTTTGTGAATAAAGGGATCTTATAAGCCCTAAATACTATTGGAAAGAGATGTAATTAAATGTATATAGCATCATTGTGGGGTAGTTTTATGACTAAAGGGTGTGTGATGTTAGCGGCATCTTTGTGGGGTAGAAATGTATATAGTATCTTCTTGGGGTAGTTTTATGACTAAATGGTGTGTGATGTTATGATAAAATTGTCTACGAAATCACAATATAGGCCATGCTCAGAAAAATGTGCTCAGACCAAGACGCTCAGAGAAAAGACGTACCTTGTGATGCACAACTGTAAAAGCACGCTCTCAGGTGTGTTATCCAAACAAGTACTTATTGAATGGATAGGAAACTTTGCAAACAACTTAATACCACTAGGTTGAGACGCGTGCAAAGTATCATGACCATCAGATATTTTTTGCATGGTCGATCACACATTAAACACAATTTTTTCTCCAGCATCATGCATGACCATAAAAAAACACGCTCCTAGGTGTGTTATCCAAACAAGTACTTATTGGATGGGTGCACCACTTTGCATAGGCCTCTATCCAACCTACCTAGAGGCGTTTTCCAATAGTAGTAGTAGGGGGGGAGGGGAGGCGACAACGGGGGTGGAGGTTGCGGGGTAGGCGGTAGGGGCAAAGGGGAGGGGAGGGGATGCAAGGGTAGGGGAGGGGAGGGGAGGTAGCGATGGCAGTGGAGGGGAGGGTAGGGGAGGCGAGGGGTAGGAGAGTGAGAGAAAGAAGATAAGGGGAGGGGAGGAGAGAGAGAGAGAGAGAGAGAGAGAGAGAGAGAGAGAGAGAGGAGCCCTAACAGCTGCAACACCTAGGGGTGAGAGGAGAGAGAGAGAGAGAAGTGAGGGAAGGAGAGGAGTGAGAGAGAGGAGGGAAGGAGAGGGGAGGACAAAGAGAGAGAGAGAGAGAGAGAGAGAGGAGTCCTAGCAGTCGTGGCCCCTAGGTAAGAGAGAGAGAGAAGGGAAGGGAGGAGAGGAGAGAGAGAGAGAGAGAGGAGAGAGAGAGGAGTGTGGGAGGGAGAGGAGTGAGAGGGAGGAGGGAAGGGGAGGGGAGGAGAGAGAGAGGAGTGAGGGAGCAAGAGGGGTGATAGAGAGGAGGGAAGGGGAGGGGGGACAGAGAGAGAAAGAAGAGAGAGAGGAGTCCTGGCAGCCGCAGCCCCAAGGTGACAGAGAGAAAAGAGGGGGAGGGGAGGAGATCTAGAGAGAAAGAAGAGAGAGAGAGAGAGAGGAGTCTTGGCGGGCATGGCCCCCAAGGGTGAGAGGAGAGAGGAGTGAGGGAGGGAGAGAGGAGAGAGAAGGGAGGGGAAGAGGGCAGAGAGAGAGAGAGAGGAGTCCTAGTAGCTACGGCCCCCAGGTGAGAGTAGACTGGGCGATACCATTTGTCTGCATCTTCCTGCATCAAGACACTACCAATAGCTCTATCCGAGGCATCCACAAATACATGAAAATTCTTCTCCCAATCTAGAGACATCAGCACCGGTACTCTAGAAAGCCGCGGATCTTGATTTGAGGGTAAGCTTGGTCACACCCTACGGTCCACACCAAGTGCCTTCGATTCCACATGAGCAAGTGTATTCAAGGGAATTGCCATATGCGCCATGAACTGTAGATGTCTACCATGCCATCGAATTTGACCCAAAAAGCGCAAGCACTCCTTAGGTGTTGTTGGAGCCGGTGCTTGCATAATTACTGCCACTTTGTTCGGATCCACCGCAATTCCTTCTGCCAAGATCACATGCCCCAAGAGTTGACCGCTACGGACTACGAACGCACATTTCATAGGATTCAGGCTGAAGGAGACCTCCCTGCATTGTTGGAAGCACTTTCGCAAATGCTCCAGGTGCTCGGTGAGTGTTCTGAACATGCTGAGATCATACAAGAAAATTCGCATGAAATCTATCAAATACGAGCAAAAAATCTCCTGCATTGCTCGTAGAAAAGTTGAGGGAGCATTCCACAATCCAAACCACATGACTGTACAAACATAGACCCCCCATGATGTGATGAACGCTGTCTTGGGCTGGGTCTTCCGAAGTCATCCTGATTTGATTGTACCGATTATACCATCCAGAAAAGAGTATACCTCATGCCCCGCCACTTCGTCTAGCATAGAATCCATGTACGGCAAAGGGAATGGATCAGGTACCGTGGCCGAATTCACCTTGTGGTAATTGACACAAATCTACAATTTCTTAATCTTCTTTGGCACAATGACAATCAGGAAAATCCACTATGTGTTCTCGATCGGTGTGATGAATCCCACCCGCAGCAAGCGCTCCAGCTCTTCTTGCACTTACTTGGCCACATGAGGATTCATGCGATAGCCTTGTATCTTTGTTGGAGTCACATCTAGTTTGAGGTTCACTCGATGTTGGTAGAATTTCATATCCAGACCTTTCATATCTGCGTAATCCCATGCGAACACGTCGGGAAAATCCCTCAAGAGGGCTATCAGTTTGCTGCAGAATTTAGCCGTCAACAATGTGATAATTTTGACTGGTCTAGATGCCCCATCCTCCCCTAGATATACCATATCTAGAGCATCTTCTTGGACTCGCGTGACTCAGCTCATGCGTTCCTCGAACTCTGTCTCCTGTTGCAGGAGATCACGTAGATCCATATCCACTACTGCTTGCTGGGGCTTAGTCACCTCCCCTGGAACTGTGCTGGCTAAACTCACCAAAAGATTCTAAAGCATGTAACTTTCTGTAATGCCCTCCACATCAATGGTGAAGATTGGAACTAACTGTGGATTTGCTTTGAGAAAGGCTTCCTCCTCCTCGTCCTCCAGTCTGTCTACCATGTTCATCATCTCGGCCAACACGGGTCGTACCGCATCTGCCAAAGGTGTCGCCACTCCCATTGTGACCCACACTTTCTTCTTTCCTCCGCACTGAAATGATATTTTGCTCCCAATTTTGCTTGACCTTTGCTTGCCGCAACCAAGGCCTGCCCAAGAGGGTGCTATACTTTGGTGTTGCGGCTTCCATGTTGAGCACCACGAATGAGACCATGAATGAGATGCCTATCACCTCCAAAACAATGGCCCTTAAGATTTCAAGTGGTCAAACTCAGTGTTGATCAGCCATGAAAACTAAGAATGGCATCGGTTCCCAGGACATCCATCCCATTTCTTGGTAGGTCTTCAATGTGACGATGTTGACCCTCGAACCTCCATCTACCAGCACCTGAGCAAAAGTCCGCCCTTCTAATTTTGCGATATCACCGGAATTCTCATGTCCGTCAGAGGGACTGCCGGTATTGGGGAGGAATAAGCTTGGCATAGATCCACCTCTTCTAGTTTGGACTCCGTGTGAAGGGAGTGCAACAATTGTCGGTGGAATCCAGGAACCAAGTGGAGTAATCTTCATAATGAGATCTGGATCAATGCCTCAATAATGCATTCCAACCCCGGTTCCCTTTGCAGAGAATTTGCTCACTGCTTGGCTTGGTTAGCTACCAACAATGGAGTTGCTTTGACTGCCTTCGGGCCATTTCCTAGTAAGTGAAGTTTGAACTTGGCTTGTGCCTTCGACTTCAATTGGACAACCAGTTCCACGAACTGCACCTTGCGTGCCCCGATGGGCATCTTTGCAGACTCTGCCAGTTGCATCAATGGTGGCTCCTCCGTCACCAACTCACGGACTTGGCATCGTACATGCTCTTGTGCTAGCCAATCTAGCAGCTTGTCGCCTTTCTTGGGAGTCAGTCCTTGCAGCTTGGTACCAACACAGGTGATTATGCTAATCTCTGGGCACACCAACGGATCATCATCAACAATGTGTGCCATAGAAGAGCTCGGCATTTTTCTTGTCATCTTTTGCCACTTCGCTCATTGCCAATCCCATTCCTGAGCATGCAGGCATTTGTTCCGCCAATGACCTTTGCCCAAGTAGAGCAGGTAGGTTTTTGGTCTATTTTGTCCATGACCTCCACATCCGAGTCCGCGTCCGCGTCCGCGGCCATCGCTGCCCCGCCTCATTGGAACGACTGTTGCGGTTGGAATGACTATTGCAGTTGGAACAATTGTTGCGGTTGAAACGATTGTTGTGGTTGCTTTTCTTGCACAAAAGACGAACAGAGATCCTGCCACCGCTGACCAACTGCTCTCTGGCCATGCCCATTAGAGGCCCATTATAGTGGTATCCCACTGTGTTTTGGGTATTAGTCAAGCAAATCGCGCACCCATTCGCATTAAGAGCTAACTCATGGAATGACCAGGATTGCGGTAGTGACTGCACTTGATACCTTTCAACCCTTTCGGTACTGATCCTTCTTTGAAAGCCACTGGAGTGCCCTTGCCCCCTTTAGAGGCTCGCCGGTCTTTGTCTCCGCTTCCGAGTTGGACTCCTCTGAAGAGGTACCTTCAGAGCTTTCTTTAGAGCTAGTCACGTCCGAATCTTCATCGCTATCATCAGACTTCTTAGATTTTTGCAGTTTCTTCTTGGTTTTACTTTTTGAGGATTTAAGGTTCTTGGCTATCCTGCCATGCAGAGACTCCCCTACTTGTACTGCTTGTGCCATGACCACCGTGAGCATTTTTTGTGTCTGATCCACTATGGCCAACAACGTCTGTAGATCCCGAGACAAAACCCCAAAATGAAATAGTCATTGAGTACCTCCTAAGTGGGCCAATTCGCTTGTGGCACACATTGCAAGAGTAAGTTGAATTTGGACGCATAATCCTCCACATCTTGATCTCTCTAATCCAAGCATCGCAATCTATCTAGAGTTTGTAGAATCATTTTTTCCTGACGAAACCATCTCAAGAATGCTTTGCGGATAAGATCATATGTGGCAGTGATCCACCGCATACTCTGCTAGCCACTGTGTAGCCTTGCCTACTAAAGTTGACTCAAAAACTTCCTTCTGTTGGAGTGGTACCAAGGGAGGCGGATTGTTAACCTCATACACCTTCTCGAATTGTTGGACATGAGCATCCACGTCATCTGATTTTTTTCCCAAAAACTTGGGATACTTGACTTGGCCCGCCATTGCGGCACCTCCAACATTTGGTGTTCCTGCTCCTGATGGCCCTCCAACGTTTGGTGCTCCTCCTCCTGATGGCCCTCCTTGACCAAAGATATTGCGAGAAGTAGCCAAAACCGCTGTTGGAGATGAGGATGCACTCAATACCAAGCGTCCATCCAATAAGACACGCACCCACCGTCTTGACCATAGCCATGGTGGTGAAAGTGACTAAGAAGGCATACTTTGATGTCGGTCCACTCCTCTCGGAGAGCCTTGCGACAGGACATCTCCATGCTCGAGATCACTGTTCCCTTGCTACAACCGCATCATTAGTGTTAAGGGCTCAGAAGGTCCTTGCGAGCGTGTGCGCATGCATGCCTACTGGGAAGATAGCAATTGCAGAATTTGCTACCACGACCACCAGATGAGGTTCTTCACTGAGATTTCTACACTTGCACGACCATACGTAGGGTGCTGGGGATCATATCGCATCCGCTGGAGTTCAACTTGAAATCCACGGATGTTCCTCCTCACTACAGCAATCTCCTCCGCCGGAGTGCATGCAACTGCATGCAAACCTCCATGTGAAATGCCTCCACAATGTCGGCAAGGAACGGACGACATGAGCACACCCAAAACACCTTGCCAGTAGACAATCAATTGCCAGATCGTGAATCCCTTTCATGATAGTAAGAATGTGCATCGTGATCACCAATGTGTAGCATCATAACTATGCACAGATGCTACAAGAAACAGAGATAAATGATACGCATAGCATCAATAGATAGAATACAGAGAATGCGAATAGAGACACAACAAGGAAGATCTCTGTATTTTGAAGCAAGAGCTCTCCCAACAACTGTGTAAAGAACATCGAAATGCTAGTAATAGCATGCATACAAGAACCATCAAACAGTTAGAGAAGAGACTGTTGAAGACTCAACCACTTGGAGGACTAGACTGCCACACTTTGTGACTAACCTACCCTTGCACACCCCTCAGAGTCACTGCTACTAACCCACATGGTTATGCAATAGCACCATTGGGTCTAAACTGCTACGTAATACCATGAAGTGTTGTAAGAGCTCAACAGCTCAACCATGAAGTGTTGTAAGAGCTCAGGCAAGTAGAACCTAAATGAACCTCGGTGGCCTTTGCAACAATTAGAGAGAGTTGCAAATGACCAGCAAGCTTACGTAAACAACTGCCAAGTAGATACATAACCGAATCAGTTTACAAGAAGGAATCAAGAGGCAAAGTGAGCAAAGGAAAGTTTGCTCTGCTAGGAGGTCAATCCTTCCAGTCAATAAGCCAGCTTGAAAGCTCTTAAGCATCCATGAAAAGAGCTTGGGGGAGAAGTTCACATAGTGGAGAAGGAGGTAGCTGCAAGGTTCGACAAGGAGGGGGAAGCCAAGGAAAAACCCATGCTCAGGGACACTCATTGAGGAAGGCCACACGAAAAGTGAAGGTAACAGTCAGCATCAAGCATCGTGATCTAGCAAGAGATGACTAAGTAGCAAGTTGCAAGCAAGAAAGTGTTATCAAAGAGACACCTTTAAGGTGGCGGCAGTGTAAGGTGGTTAGTGTAACGAAAAAAGAAAGAGATAAAGGTCTCGGTGTAACAGCCACGTGAACATGGGGTTGAACCATCACCGTAGTCGTAGAAGAGTCTCTAGGAGGCTTGCAAGAGGTGTGATTATGACCACTAATGGGGTATTAGGCCGGAGATGATCCCTTTTTCCTAATTGATTAAAAGGGTTGTTAGGCCTTGTTTTAGGCAAAAAAGCAACTATGGAAAAATCAATTCAACAATAGTTAAGAAAGCAAGGGGTATGTATCAAAGGGTCCAATCATAAACATTGGCCGTTGTAAGGGGGGATTACTTAGTGGACTAAGAGGAATTGGTTGGGGGTTAGTACACATAAATATAGAGTCAAATAATGAATTTATAGATGGGGACTAGTGGGTTTAGGAAAACACTTACGCATAACAAAAGGGGTTATTAGGTAAAGAAAAAAGAGAGGGAGAAGGGGGTTTTTTTTTAAGTGAAAAATTAAAGAGGGATAACTAGGGGGGGAAATGTTGGGGGAACAAAGTCAAGGAAAAAGTAGAACTAAAATAGGAGATTTCCATCATAAATAATAAAAGAAAATAAAAAAGGTTAATATACCTATATATATATATCTCTATGTATAACACTTAAGCATTGAAAAAAGGGGTTAGTAGGTAATTTGAAATAAGAGAAGAGAAGGGCTTTGGGGGGGGGGGGGGGGGGGGGGTTTGTTGTAAGACTTTGTAAATTAGAGAAAATGTGTGTGTGTGTGTGTGTGTGTGTTTTGTTATGGATAAATTTGACCAAGGTAAAAGGCATAAATATGTGTGTGTGCTTGTATGTGTGGCAATAGTATAATAAAATATGGTGTGCATAGGGCCCGGGCATGACACCCTTCCACGTAAGAGGACCCATAGGTGTGTTGTACATAATCCATGGTAGTAATATTATAAAATGTTAAGGTGGCATGGTTCCTCCATGTGCCACCCCTCCACCTAGGCGGTCCCATGCCTGCATTGAGTGAGACATGGCCCAAGGACCATGGGAGAAGTAATATAAAATAGGTGGAGATGGATATGATATTGGATTATTCCCTCCATGTAGGATAGGGCCATGTGGGGGGGGTGTCGATAGTCCAAGAATGCAATTTAAATAATGAGGAAAGTAGGATGAGGTGGCAAGATTCCTTGTGCCAACCCTCCACTTATCCTCCTAGATGTTTGAATGTATTATAAAATTGAGAAGAGACCAAGGGAGTATCTTAGACTTGGGATATGGGGTTTGATTTATGTGGAAAAATGAGGCAAAGTGTTGTCGCACACAATTGAGAGTGCGTACCCACCTAGCCCACATGGGAGATTCCTCCACACACACCATGCATGTGGGAGGATGCATTTATTGGGAGAGACCCCCTCTCTTGGCTATAAAAGGAGGGGGCTATTCCTTGATGTGACACGCTCATTCTTGTAAAGCCACCATGCTAGTACTTTGATTTCCCCCATCCTACTTTCCTTTCAAATAAAGCATGACTCTCTTCCCTTGATGTCTCCATCTCTACATTCCACCTCCCATCATGTACATGCTCCTCTTCCCCCTCTCCCTTCCCCCTTGTGCCATAGTCCCCCTCTTCATTCCCACCCTTCTTAATCCCTTTTCCCCACCCATGTTAACACTTCTCCCCTCACATTCCCTTTCCCTCTATAGCCCTCGAGTGTCGACATGCCTAGTGTTTAGCCTCATGCCTTGATTTCTTTTCTAGTTAATAGAATTGGTGTGGCTGCTAGGATTCGAATCTCCACGTATGAGGATCATGCCACCTTCAACAACATGGTAGTTCTCTTGTGCAAATTCTCTCTTCCCACGTCCTTTCCTCTCTCCTCTCCTCTCTCCTCTCTCTTTAGATTGACTTTTTCTCTCTCTAGATTTCCCCCCCTCTCTCTCTTCTCCCCTCTTCCCTCCCCCACTCTCTCTCTCTCCCTCACCTCCTACCTCCCACTGGCTATATCTATCCCGCCGTTGTCTATCCCACTACTACCTCTGCTCGTGTTATCGCCTCTGTGCTTTGCGCACCCTTTGCGCACCGTGTTTGCCCACCTCGCTATTCACTCCTCCATCACGCTTTGCGCCCATCGCCACCTCACCACCTCCTCCCCCCTACTTTGCATCCTATATCCTCTATGGCAACAAAGCTTCTGGGGGCCATATCTTTTTGCTGAGGTGGAATTTCTCGGTGCCGCAAAAAGGAGAAGGGTTCAGTTCTTCGGGCTCTTTACGATTGGTTGGTCAGAATATGAAAGTATTCCTCCTAGGCAGAGAAGACGCTTGAAAAGTGAGTCTCTTCTAGAGAATTCTCTCAAGCGGCCGACAAAATGACAGAATCTAGTTGTTCATCTAACTCTATCCCTTTGAAGGTCAAGAAGAAAAGAGTGTTCAAGAAAACGGTCAAGGTCCAAGAAAAGCCAAGGAGCTATTACTATGATTACGCCAAGGAGCTAGGGTTCTTTGAGTTCTTATGCAATAACATGCATTTATATGGTTAAGATGTTCTGTCCTCGAAACCTGTTTGTTCCTAATCAACCTTTTGTTTTGCATCATGAACTTCATGTGGTAATTTTGTTTGGACACAAAGTGAATTTTCAATAGAAAATTGTGAGCTGGTTTGGGGCAGAATGCCTTGCTAAGGTTTTGGCATCCCCTCATCCACTTATCCTCCCAATCCTAGATTATCGGGAGACTTGGGATGTATAGTGTCTTGGTGCTCATATGATGTCGGCTTGGGTATTACACTTTGATGGTGCTTACAGACCTTTGACAAAAGCGGTGGGGGTAGGAGTGACCTTGACTTCACCCGACGGAGAAAAGTTTTTGTATGGCAACCCCGTGGTAGCAGACACTTGTAATCAGGCCGAATACTCTGCACTCATTTTTGGCTTACAAAAAGCCAAAGAACATCAAATCACTCAGCTAGAGATACGAGGTGACTCACAACTGGTATGCCGACAAGTGAGCGGTGAGTGGAAAGTGAGAAGTGAAGCCTTGACAAGCCACCATCAATAGGCTACTCAACTTTGTCAAAAATTTGAAGAGATTCAAGTGAAGCATATTCCAAGAACTCAGAATAGCATCGCCGACTCACTTGCACAAGTGTCTTGTGAATCAAAAGGAGACACCTCTTCAAAGGAACAGAAATGCCAAACCTCACCCCACTAGAAGAAATCTCATGGAGACTACAAGAGCTTGAGGATTCGGAAGGTGATGTGCAAGCCCTGCATCTTCTTACCATATTAATGGCTTTCCTCTTTGCTTTGATGAACAACTTGATGCGACACCGTACCCCCAATCTTTTGCAATGATGTCACCTAAGAGTTTTTTACGAACTCTTCTTCGCCATTGACTCTTCCTATATGGAATATCGCACCACTCCCAATACTCCATTTCCAGCTTACATTTGCTTTCTAGAAGTCTCGTCCCTGCACTTCCATTTTAAATCCACTCTCTATTGTCAATACATAATCTTGTATTTTCTTACCTCCTCCATTGTATTCTTCGATCCCCTCCTCTTTTTCCAAGCATGGTTGACATTCATGTGTTCTGTGGTTGGGTTGAAGAAAATCCAAATGAGTATCTTGTGGCCTTCAAGTGCCGTTGTGTTTCTCTCAACTTTCTTACTGAAGATAGATGGTTGTTGGTTCTTCCCACATTTCTAGAGGGTTTGGCTCAAGTGTTGTATGGGAAGTAGGCCAAGGACGTTCACAAAAGTTGGCTGAGGTTGATAGTAGCTATGATTGAGTATTTCGGCAAAGAAGAGGAGCCAGAGATTGTATACCTACAGGTGGCAAACCTGAAGCAGGTCAGAAGGTGAGACAACGCATCGATATGTGGATCGAGCGGCTGTACCATTTAATTGCCATGCAAGAGGACAACGCTGGATTTTGACTTGGAATGACTCAAAATGTGCTAGGCTACCTTGTAGTAGGAGCAAGTGATGAATTCCACCTTAAGCTTAAATGGGAGAATCCAGAGACCATGGTGCAAGCACAAGAGATTGCTCAAAAGTTTGACAAAGTTCAGTCTGACCCCACTTCAAAGAAGACAGTTGTCCCTCTGCAACAACTTGGGGGTCCAACTCAAGGGCATACCCCCACCCCCCATCAAGGATGTATCCATCGCCTCCACCTGAAATGTATGGTCCTCCCTTAAATGCTTACCCTCAATGAGATGTATATCCTCACCCTTTGCCTGGAAGATTTCCCCAACCTCGCCCATGAGCCCCCTCCTTCCTACTCCCCCGGCCCCTTCTGCTAAAAGCCCGGAGTCAATGACCTTGCCAAGGCCCTGAATGATATTCTGCTTGAGATGGTGGGCATCAGAAATCAAGCCAATCACCCTCGAAGAGAACATGCCAATGTTGTGTGCTACGAGTGCCACCAGAAGGGTCATTATCGCACCGAATGTCCTAATATTCCAAGGGTGAATCTTCTAGGTGAATCAGGCACCGAGGATTCTAATGTAGAGGTCCTTGACCTCAGGAAGAGAAGTCATACCACCTCGGACCCCTCTCCAAACCGTGGACTAGGCCACCCCAGGAAGAAGGCAAATCATTCCCTCTACAACAACATGCTATGGCGGACGATACACAAAGCAATGTCAATAATTGGATCCAAGCATTGGCAACCATTGACAACTTCCATTCACTAGATCCCATCTTCTTGCAGATTGATGCTAAGGATTTGCAGGTACATCCTTCCCTCACACATGAAGAACCAATTGATCTAGAGGTGCCATTCTTTATGGTGTATCTTGAATGGAACATGGAACCTGAAGAAGCTATCCATTCCAATAAGGACTCATATTTTCCTTGGGATCTTGAAACTAAGGGTAATAATGCTCAATTTGAAGATCAAGTCTTTGAAAATGACTTAGCCATTCTGCATGCCCTAATGGCAGCCGAGCTTCCCCAAAGTTGAATAAAAGCAGAAGATCCCACAAGAAAGATGAAGGAGGATATCGCTGCAAAGCCAAGGTAGCCGAAGACTTCAATGAGTTCAAACAAGTCCAAACTAGGATTGTCGAGTTGTATCTTACCAAGCCAACTCCCTCAAAATCTGAGCCACCTCCTCTTGAATGTGGTCCCCTGATGGACTTGAAGGAGTATGCACATCAAATGAACCCTTACTTGGGAATACTTTGCCCATGGAAAAGTTACCCCATAGTTCCCAACATAAGAAGTTTTGAAAGTATAAGCCACACGTGCAGATGAAGCTCAATAAAGAGACTTCTAGAAAAAGAAAGTTCACAAGAGCCTCAAAAATTGGTTAATGATACTATGCCACCCAGTACCTATAGCGCATGTTAGGCTAGTTCAACACCATCAAAGGCTGATTTTCGAGAAGTGTCGGAGTACTTCAAGAACTACACAAGTGGTAGTGTCCCCATAGCAATGCCAAGACCACTAAGGAATCTAAAGTTCAAGAAATCGATAGCATTGGAGAGACTCCAATCTATGAGGGACAGGCAAAACTCAAACAATAAACCTCGCCCTTGAAGGGGAGGAAGAAAAATTAGTATTCATTGGGAAACAGCTTACACAGGAAGATGAAACAAAGCTCAAAGCCCTCCTACTAGAATACCGAGACTGCCTAGCATGGTCATACAAGGAAATGAAAGAAATTTCACTAGAAGTGGTGGTACACACGATACCTATAAGGGAAGGTGCCCATCCTAAGGTATGTGGACCTTATCGAACAATTCAGAATATGGCACCATGGTTTATAACAAACTGGAAAAACTCTTAGATGCCGGATTCATCTATGAGATAGAGCACATTGCTTGGGTTTCACCCATCATCATCATGCCTAAATGCAACAAGAAGCTAAAAATATGTGTTAACTTAAAGAATGTGAATGCCACCACAATCAGGGATCACTATTCCCTACCCTTAATAGAAACAGTATTAGAAAAGGTGGTTGGATTAGAGATATATAGCTTCTTGGATGGCTTTAGTGGCTATAACCAAGTACAAATTGCTCCTGCTAACTAGTCAAAAAACAGCATTCGCTACAGAATGGGGTATGTTTGCATATAGAGTGATGCCATTCAGCCTTTGTAATGCCTCAGCCACATTCCAGCGAGTCATGTTCACATCTTTCAAGTCCTTTCTAAATAAGTTTCTACAGGTGTTCTTGGATGATTTGTGCATCCACTTAACCAAAAAATAGCACTTCAATGTCTTGAAGCAGTACTAATCAAATGCAGGGAGTATGGCATCTCCCTAAATCCAACAAAATGCCAATTCATGGTCACCCACGGAGTTGTTTTGGGACACATTGTTTCTCAACATGGGATTGCAAACTGACATGGACAAAATGAAAATCATCATGGAATTGCCTCCTCCTAGAAATTCCAAAGGCATACAGGTCTTTATGGGACATGTCGGCTATTTAGAAGATTTATCTCAAGCGGTATGCCATGATAGCCAGACCACTTTACAAATTACTAGTGGAATTCTTATGGACAAAAGAGTGCGACCCAGCCTTTGAGCTGTTAAAGTGGCACCTAATCATAGTACCCATCCTTATATCTCCCAATTGGAATATTGATTTTCATGTTTATACTGATGGCTCCAAGTATGCAATTGGGAGTGTGCTTTGCCAACCTGGTGAACATAAGAAAGACTACCCATTCCACTTTGCCAGCCGACAACTCAATGATGCAGAGATCAATTATACCACCACAAAAAGAGAAGCCCTAGCAATGGTGTATAGTGTTAAGAATTTTTGACACTATCTATTGGCAAATGATTTTATCTTTTACACCAACCATCAAGCATTGCTTTATCTTGTGAACCGTCCGTGTACAATAGGAAGAATAACTAGATGACTCCTCTTGCTTCAAGAATTCAACTTCAAAATAGTGGTCTGCAAAGGTGCCCAACACTATATTGCCGATCACATGTCTTGTGTCAAGTCAAGAGAAGAAGCCACCGGAGTAGAGGATGACTTGCCAGATGCCACACTATTTCAGATAGATGCTATTCCAGATTGGCACATTGGATACTTAATGGCAGGAAGACCACCCCCTGAAATGAAAGCAGTGGATGCCAAGAAACTAATTTTAAAAGGAGGCAATCAATAGAGTGAGTGAGAAAAAGTGAGCAAGCCCCAAAAATCGAGTTAGTTGAAGTGATTGGAAAATCAAGCAAGCAAAGAAAGAATCTAAGTTTTTTATAAAATAATTGCTTGAAGTATAAAGTATTCAAAAGAGTGGTTGTGTCACATTTCTTGAAATTGAGTAGTCTAAAGTTAAGGACTATTGTAACATGACCCATTTGGGTTTGGAAATTATCCTGGGGGGTCACTCATAAACATGTAACATACCACTTTTGTGCATTGAGGGGTATTTTTTAGTGGGGGGACTTACATGTTGTTTGTGTGCATGAGGGGATTTATAAAATAGCAACTTAATGTAATTTATATATGTAGATATTTTAAATGTAAACACATACATGGGTTCAACCATTTACATGACAAAATGTAAATTGCAAGAATAGGGGTAATTTTTAATACATGCTTGCTTGCAAATGCTTTATGGGTTTATGAAGAGTGATCCCCAGAGTGCAATTAAAAGGTAGAGAATTTTAAATTTTGGTTTTTTTTTTGCCAAAATAGATAGTGTCTTCTCACTCCCCATTATGGGAAACCTTGCTTTAAACCTGGTGCAAAAAATTGGACAGAATTTCACAAAATTCATATTCTGATGCACACAATTTTTTTAGATGGTGCAAAAAGACATGATATTGATCTAAATCATGCCTTGTCATTTGATTTGATATGTAATATTATGCCATTTATATTTGATAATAAAAAGATGTAGGGATGTTAAAAACTCATCTTTTGGGCCAAAAAAATCATATGTTGACATCTTGCAAAAATACAGGGATGTGAAAATGTCCTCTTTTGGGCCAAAACAGGGAGCGCGTTAACAGGAAGCTACACGAAGGTTGTGAATAGGATGACTCCACTGCAAGCCTTTTCTGGTAAGAAACCTTCAGCTGCACATTTCAGAGTTTTTGGATGTGACTATTTTGTGCATGTCCCTGATGCTACCAGGACCACAAATGGGAACCGAAGAGCCAAAAGTGTATTTTCTTGGGCTACAATGAAGAGGCGACGGGTTATCGTCTGTATAACCCTGTTACCAAGAAGGTAATTGTAAGTCGTGATGTGGTCTTCTCAGAACAGTCGCATCAATTAGAGGAGGATGCTTCCTTCCCAGACAACCAGGACCAGGATATCCATCCAGTACTACCACCAATAGCAGACCGAACTCCCCCAACAGTGCTTGGGAGGATTCAAGACAAAGAAAATGAAGAAGAGCCTGCAAAACCACAACGACAATGGCCATTCCCGAAGTGGGTAAAGCAGCTTTTGGACGGCAGAGAACCTCCAGCCATTGAGGAGGAACCATCCGAACACCACCGGTCCAAGAGATTAGAGGAGCAAAGAAGGGCACAGGAACATGCTTTGATGACAGAAGTGATCCGTGCTGATGAACCCAAGTGTCTTGAAGAGGCACAGGGCGATGATAGGTGGATGGAGGCTATGCAGTTGGAGTATGGCTCCATAATGAAGAACAACACTTGGGACCTTGTGGATTGACCACCAAAATGCAAGGTAATCAGAACCAACTGGGTGTACAAGACCAAGTATAAGTCCGACGGCACGTTGGATAAGTACAAGGCTCAGCTCATGGCAAAAGGATTTGCACAGGTACATGGTTTTGATTATCAAGATACTTTTGCTCCCACAGCTCGACTAACCACAATTCGCAGTGTTTTGGCTTTAGCTGCCCAAGGAAGTTGGCCTGTGTTTCAGATGGATGTGAAATCCACCTTTTTGAATGGAGATCTCAAGGAGGAGGTATACGTGGAACAACCACCAGGTTTTGAGATCCTCGGTTCAGAAGGCAAAGTTTGCAAACTAAAGAAGGCACTTTACGGGCTGAAAGAGGCCCCACGAGCATGGTACCAGTGAATTGATGCCTACTTTCTGCAAAACAAGTTTAGGAGGAGCCCATCTGATGCAAATTTGTATATGTTCAGAGGAGGCAAGTGTATGATCGTGGTCCTTTATGTGGACGACCTTGTCATAACAAGGAACCATGAAGAGAAGATCTCGCAGACGAAGCATTTGCTAGGAAGAGAGTTTGAAATGACAGACCTCGGACTGATGCATTTCTGTTTGGGGATTGAAGTTTGGTAGGATCTTCATTTCACAGCTGAAGTATGTTGGAGAGATACTGAAGGCATTTGGCATGGCTGAGTGCAAGACAGTTGGTACCCCTATGGAGGTTGACGCGAAGCTCTCAAATGAGGATTCATCACCACTGGTGGACGAAGTGAAGTACAAAAGGCTTGTGGGTAGCTTGATTTACCTGTGCAACACACGGTCGAACATCAGTTTTGCGACTGGTGTACTAAGCAGGTTTTCCAATAAGCCTCGAGAGAACCATTGGAGGGCAGGGATGTGAGTGCTGAAATACATCAAAGGCACACTTGATTATGGCATCACCCATACCAAGGGCAACATCTTGACCGGATTCTGTGACTCGGATTGGGCAAGAGACGTGGATAGCAGGAGATCAGTGACAGGGTATTGTTTCTCACTTGGATCTAGAGTTGTGTCATGGGTCAGCAGGAAGCAACCCACAGTTGCACTTTCTTCTATCGAGGGCGAGTACAAATCTGCATGCTTTGCTTCTTGTGAGGCAATGTGGTTGAGGAGGATTTTGGGGGACATGGGTGCATTGCAGAACAAGCCTACACAATTATCATGTGACAATCAGAGTTGCATGGCGATTGCAAAGAACCCGGTGTTCCACGCTCACACAAAACACATTGAGATTCAATATCACTTTGTACGCGAGCTCATCATGGATGGAGAGGTCGACTTGGTGTACTATCCGACTACAGAGGATGCTGCGGACATCTTCACGAAGGGTCTTGGAAGAGACTTGTTGGAGAGGCATCTTCATCGACTTGGCATTGGGCCAAAAAAGTAAGTTCACTTACGGGTGGACATTGAGGGGGAGTGTTAGATATCAATGCTCCACTCTCGTGTAACTACATGGGAACTAGCTAACTCTACTTGTAAGCCCCCCATATGAGGAGAAGGCATTTGAGTAGCTCGGTTATCCGGTAGGTCCTAGTTTGGACACCAGATGGGGGCCATGTGTGGCCTGATGGCTGGATGGCTTCAGATAGAGTTGGAACATGGCAACTAGGCTACATGCAAGTGCAGGAAGGCATCCTTTGACTGATTGCACTGAGGGTAGATGGAGCATTTCCTGGGGTAGCCCACTCTCGGGTTGCGGGGCTCGTTTAGAGCCTCAGATGATCCCGGATGGCTCTGGGCCGAATGGACATCGTAGGTAAGTTGCTTTGTTTTGCGCATCGGTTCTATCGTATGGTCGGTGGCCTATTTCGGGCCCGTTTGGAGCCTCAGATGATCCCGGATGGTGGCTATGGGCCGAATGGACATCGTAGGTAAGTTGCTTTGTTTTGCGCATCGGTTCTACCGTATGGTCGGTGGCCTATTTTGGGACCGACCCCCAGTCAACCATTTTGGGTGGACTGGGTCGGTCACCCAATTGAGTAATAGTTTTGCTCCAGTTTCTTTCTTAGTTTTGCTCTAGTTTCTTTAATTTACCTAACACATTTACCCCCTACCCTCTTAGATTTGTTCCTTTTTATTCTATCAAATCAATTAAATTTTAACATTTATTCATATAATTTTTTACTTATTTTTGCCTTAGTTATGATAATTATTGGCTAGCACTTTGGCAAATCTCATGATTATGACTAGCTTAAGCATTTTAAAAGTAGTTTCAGTAGTGCTTTTTAAGTGATTAAAAGCTTTCTTGGGTAAGAAAGAATTATCTTTGTCTTCTTTTCAAAGATATTTAAAGTAGGAGGAACGAAAATTTTATCATCCACATGGGAGATGTAAAATTTTGTTTTCCTCTTCTAGTGATACATGGTAGCATATTGGATATCTTGATGGACACCAATCACACCCAAACACAGTGCAATGAGACCCAAAATGTTTTACCAACCAAATAGGCAAAATGGCATGCTATCTTGTTTGATGATATGGATTGTCATAAAGTGCATAGAAAGAGTTATTCAAAGATATTTTGAAGTGCTTGAATTGAAAATCTATAAATTTTCCATTTTAGGGTGAATCAATGTACCTATTAAATCCCACTTGTAATCTATAGCATTCAACATACAACATCACTAAGCTAGATACATAATTGAAAGATAGGACCAAAAAGCTAAATCTATATTGCATGTAGATAAGAACAAAGTAGACATCATTCATTGATTCTCTACATCCCCACAAGTCTTATAGGAAGGTCACATACTCACACTACTTCTACAAAGCCCAACACACACACACACATGCGCATGCACGCACGCACGCATGCACCCATGCATGCATGCACGCACACACGCATGCACACATGCATGCACGCATGCATGCATGGCTCACATTGATTGTGAGCCATCGTACTTGTAGGAGAAGTTTTGTGCAATGAATTTATGACTCAGATCCATATCAAATTGACAATTAATGGCTCTAATTTTTGCAAGAGTAGGGGTAAGGGGTACCTATTGTAAAATTTCCCATACCTCTTGTGCAATGAAGTTATGACTTACATCTAGATTAATGGCTCTAATTTTTGTGAGACTAGGGGTAAGGCATACTTGTTGCAAATTTTCCCATACCTCTTATGCAATGAAGTTATGATTCACATCTAGTTCAACTAACACATCCATTGTATTCAATGTCTATCTGCAAACCTATAAATGCACAAGCAACTTGGAAAGATCTATGGTTAGTTCTTCAAAGGTATCAACACCCTTGAGAGTCACTTTTTAAATGGCCATTGATGCCTTTTGTACCTTGAGAGTCACTTTTTAAATGGCCATAGATGCCTTTTGTCAAATTCTATTTTCCAAGCCTTGGCTTCCTCATGGAACTATCTTTGTAGGAGCTCTTTCTTGTACTTGAGGTTCTATAGATTCTTGTGTAGCTACTGCTGGTGTATTCTTTATTATTGGTGTTGTAGACTCAAACATTTTAGGCTCTCTCCTTTGACTATTGTGGCTAAAGAGGGATGAATTTATCCTTGAGGCAAGCAAGAGAAGGTGGGCTACTGTGTTTATGACACTTAAGTATCCACATGTTAGTGCTACCATTGTAATGACTTCTTGATCCCAACCTTCTTGTGCCTTTGTCGATTAGAGCCTCTTGCATGTTTAAACTTCATTATATCACCGTAATAAAGTGATATATGTTCTTTGTATCAAATCCGAGTAGGATTGCAATGTCTCAAAGATCTTCTATTTTGCTTCTAAAAAAGTTATCAACTTAGGCTAATTCTTCATTCACATTGGAAGGTTCTGTGTGACCTCCAATATGTTTGGTGTGGTTGGCGTGACGTGTAGCTATCACAAATCTTGATTTTGGATTTCTTACTAAGAAAGATTCTTGTGTAGCTTCGAGAGTAGATTCCATTTTTTTCATGGCAAGTTCTTGTATTGCTATCTCTTTTTTGGAGACAAGTCCTTGTGTAACTACCATTTGCCTTGAAGATAATGCAGTGAATTCAATGGCATTTTGATACATTGATGGTTGAGTAGGTCCTTGTGTTACTATATTGCTTTTTGAGATAGGTTTTTGTATAACTAACTGATAGGAGGTAGAGGATGTTCTTTGTGTGTGATACTCTTTTATTAGTGCTTTTCCCTTGTCCTTGGTTGCGAGCAAGTTCTTGTGGTTCTACCTTCAAGAGAGGTTCTTGTGGGTTTGTTCTCCAATCTTTGCCTTGATTTTTCATAATTGGTAGGCTTCAAATTTCCATTTCCTCTCATTTGTTGATGATGATGATTTTATAGGCTTTGTCCTCCATTATTTCTTTTGCTTTTTATTGAGCACATTGTCATTACTGTTTGAAGATGATGGAGGTGATCTTGTTAAATGTAGTATTTGGGTACCAAAATATAAGGGTTTCCAAGATAATATCTCTTGGCCTTTATTAGTCTTATGGGAACACAACGATGTTGTAACTTCCTTGTTGGATGGTGTTGTTTTGTTCTTTGATGTCGACGCTTGTTGGTTACATGATGGGGTGGCCTTTAAGGTCGAGGTTTTGTCAGAATCCAAATGTATGATTCACCTTCAAAGTACCCTTGTGCCTCTAGTAAATCCTTTGGAACCGACACTTGCTTAGTTGCTCTTCTTCTTTGTCATCTTTGTTGGTGAGGCTCTTGTAAAGGTTGAGAGGTGGAAGTAGATGTTGATGTCGATGTTTGAATGTTGGCCCATTTGGTAGTAGCTCGATGGGTTTGTTCATCACCAAACAACCCTTTGTAAGTGTCTTGGACAAGAAGAAATGCAGATGCGCTATGTTCTATTGTCTGCAGTGTTAGTGATTCCATCATGGCGTTAATTCAACATGTCACCATAGTAGAGGAGGCATGGACGGACTTGAAAAATCAGTATGAGACCATGAATCAGATGCGGATTCAGAATCTGGAGACTCAACTCACAAATAAGAAGTTGTCTGAGTCTGAAGCAGCAGAAAAGTTCATGACTAGGGTGTAGTATCTGCATGACCAGATGACTGCGATTGGCATCACCATCACCAGTGAGAATCTAGCACGAAGGTGCATATAGATTCTCCCACCAAAGTACGACGGTCTTGTTACGGCGCTGAATACGTAGAACATAAATCCGCCCCTCAACTTTGAAGATTTCAGCGCGATGCTTCTGGAGGAGGAGATGCATCAAAAGATGAGGACTAGAGAAGATTCAGCTTTCTAGACCGGATCAAAGAAAGGTAAGGGTAAGGACTTTGGTAACCCATCTTCTTCTGATGATAAAAAGAGAAAGAAGAAGATCGAGTACTTCTATTGCAACAAGGCAGGGCACAAGCAGAATGAGTGTCGAAAGAAGATTGCAAATGAGAAGAACAGAGTAAAGAAAGAGTCCAGCAACAGCGCACAGGCAGCACCAATAGAGCTGTTCGTAGCAATTGAGGAGATTTGCACGGAGGCAGTTCATGTACCTGCGAATGAACCTTGGATCATTAACAATGGTGCATCGCGCCACATGACCAGTTGGAAGGATTGGTATACCTCTCTACAGCTGGTAGGGAATGACATCTTGGTAGCAGTCGGCAATGATGCAAAATGTCCAACAAAAGGAAAAGGTACGATTGCACTCAAGTCAGATGGAGTTGTAAAACAGTTGTCTGATGTTCTTTATGTGCCAAATATCAAGAGGAACTTGTTGTCTGTTTCTGCGATCACGGATCGGGACCTCAAAGTTCAATTCGATAAGAATGGTGCACAGATTCTAGATCTTCAAGGGAAGGTTGTTGGTAAAGGTACACGGCGCAACATCTACAAACTCTCAGCTTTTAGTGCTCGAGCCGATGTGAAGAACACTAAGTTGTGGCATGAGAGGTTTGGTCATCTAAACCTTAGTTCTTTGAAGGAGATGCATAAAAGTGGAATGATTGCAGACCTACCAGAAATTTCAGATCCACCCGATGTATGTGAAGCTTGCATGATGGGCAAGGGATGGGCAAGCAGCATCGGCATCCCTTTCCTAAAGAGGCCAACAGGGCAAAGGCTCCTCTAGACCTCGTTCACACAGACCTCTGCAGAAAGATGGAGACGGAAGGTTTGGGTGGTTCTTACTACTTCATGACGTTGATCGACAACTATAGTAGAAGGATATGGATATACTTCCTAAAGACTAAAGACGAGGCTTTTAGTAGGTTCAAGGAATGGCATGTAATGGTCGAGAAAGAAATGGGGAGGAAGGTGAAGAAGTTGAGATCAGACAGAGGCACAGAGTTCACAACAACTGAATTCGAAAGTTACTGCAAAAGTCACGGAATCAAGAGGTAGAAACCCCCGCCACATACATCACAGCAAAATGGAGTAGCAGAACGCAAGATGCGCGTCATCTGCGAAATGGGCTAGAGTATGATGAAAGGGAAAGATTTGCCAAAGATTTTTTGGGCTGAAGCATGTAACACTGCAGTTTACATTCTGGTAGCTACACAAAAGCTGTGAACGGGATGACTCCACTATAGGCCTTTTCTGGTAAGAAAACTTCAGTTGCACATTTCAAAGTTGTTGGATGTGACTGTTTAGTGCATGTCCCTAATGCTACCAGGACCAAATGCG
Organism: Dipteris shenzhenensis; assembly: GCF_047967505.1. Classification (NCBI taxonomy): domain Eukaryota; kingdom Viridiplantae; phylum Streptophyta; class Polypodiopsida; order Gleicheniales; family Dipteridaceae; genus Dipteris; species Dipteris shenzhenensis. The sequence goes on from NC_141604.1 coordinate 31,668,669, forward strand.
AACCGAAGAGCCGGAAGTGTATTTTCTTGGGCTATAGTAAAGAGGTGAAGGATTACCGTCTCTATAACCCTGTTACCAAGAAGGTAATTGTAAGTCGTGATGTGGTCTTCTCAGAACAGCCACATCAATTAGAGGAGGATGCTTCCTTCCCAGACAGCCAGGACCAAGATATCCATCCAGTACCGCCACCAATAGCAGACCGAACTCCCCCAATGGTGCTTGGGAGCATTCAAGACAAAGAAGATAAAGAAGAGCCTGCAGAACCACAACGGAAACAGCCATTCCCGAAGTCGGTAAAGCAGCTTTGGATGGCAGAGAACCTCCAAACATTGAGGAGGAACCATCCAAACACTGCCGGTCCAATAGATTAGAGGAGCAAAGAAGGGCGCAGGAACACTTGGTCAACTATGCTTTGATGACAGAAGTGATCCGTGCTGTTGAACCCAAGTGTCTTGAAGAGGCACAGGGCGATGATAGGTGGATGGAGGCTATGCAGTCGGAGTATGGCTCCATAATAAAGAACAACACTTGGGACCTTGTGGATTGACCACCAAAACGCAAGGTAATCAGAACCAACTGGGTGTACAAGACCAAGTATAAATCCGACAGCACGTTGGATAAGTACAAGGCTCGGCTCATGGCAAAAGGATTTGCACAGGTACATGGTTTTGATTATCAAGATACTTTTGCTCCCACGGCTCGACTAACCACAATTCGTAGTGTTTTGGCTTTAGCTGCCCAGGGAAGATGGCCTGTGTTTCAGATGGATGTGAAATCCACCTTTCTGAATGGAGATCTCAAGGAGGAGGTATACGTGGAACAACCACCAGGTTTTGAGATCCTCGGTTCAGAAGGTAAAGTCTGCAAACTAAAGAAGGCACTTTACGGGCTGAAAGAGGCCCCACGAGCATGGTACCAGTGAATTGATGCCTACTTTCTGCAAAACAAGTTTAGGAGGAGCCCATCTGATGCAAATTTGTATATCTTCAGAGGAGGCAGGTGTATGATCGTGGTCCTTTATGTGGACGACCTTGTCATAACAGGGAACCATGAAGAGAAGATCTCACAGATGAAGCATTTGCTAGGAAGAGAGTTTGAAATGATAGACCTCAGACTGATGCATTTCTGTTTGGGGATTGAAGTTTGGCAGGATCTTCATTTCATAGCTGAAGTATGCTGGAGAGATACTGAAGGAATTTGGCATGGCTGAGTGCAAGACACAGTTGGTACCCCTATGGAGGTTGACGCGAAGCTCTCAAACGAGGATTCATCACCACTGTTGGATGAAGCAAAGTACAGAAGGCTTGTGGGTAGCCTTATTTACCTATGCAACACACGGTCGGACATCAGTTTTGCGACTAGTGTACTAAGCAGGTTTTCCAATAAGCCTCGAGAGAACCATTGTAGGGCAGGGATGTGGGTGCTGAAATACATCAAAGGCACACTTGATTATGGCATCACCCATACCAAGAGCAACATCTTGACTGGATTTTGTGACTCGGATTGGGCAGGAGACATGGACAGTAGGAGATCAGTGATAGGGTACTGTTTCTCACTTGGATCTGGAGTTGTGTCATGGGTCAATTTGAAGCAACCCACAGTTGCTCTTTCTTCTACCGAGGCCGAGTACAAATCTGCATGCTTTGCTTCTTGCGAGGCAGTGTGGTTGAGGAGGATTTTGGGGGACATGGGTGTAGTGCAAAACAAGCCTATGCAGTTATCATGTGATAATCAGAGTTGCATGGCGATTGCAAAGAACCCGGTGTTCCATGCTCGCACAAAACACATTGAGATTCAATATCACTTTGTACACGAGCTCATCATGGATGGATAGGTCGACTTGGTATATTGTTCGACTACAGAGAATGCTGTGGACATCTTCACGAAGGCTCTTGGAAGAGACTTGCTGGAGAGGCATCTTCATCGACTTGGCATTGGGCCGAAAAAGTAAGTTCACTTGCGGGTGGACATTGAGGGGGGGTGTTAGATATCAATGCTCCACTCTCGTGTAACTACGCGAGAACCAGCTAACTCTACTTGTAAGCCCCCCATATGAGGAGAAGGCATTTGAGTAGCTGGGCTATCCGATAGGTCCTGGTTTTGGACACCAGATGGGGGCCATGTGTGGCCTGATGGCTGGACGGCTTGAGATAGAGTTGGCACACCGCTAACTAGGCTACATGCAAGTGCGGGAAGGCATCCCTTGACTGACCGCACTGAGGGTAGACGGAGCATTTCCCAGGGCAGCCTACTCTCGGGTTGTGGGGCCCGTTTGGAGCCTCACATGATCCCGGATGTGGCTCTAGGTTGAACGGAGACCATAGGTTAGTTGCTCTATTTTGTGCACCAGTTCTATCATGTGGTCGGTGGCCTATTTTAGGACTGCCAATCCCCAGTCAACCGTTTTGGATGGACTGGGTTGGTCACCCAATTGAGCCTAATCGACTATGACTAGTGGCTATATAAGAGCAAGCCCATGAAGCCCATTTCATTACTGGCTACAGTAACCCTGATTACTTAGCATCCAACCTCCGTCTTCTACTATTTCTAGCATGCCATCGAAGCTTCTTTCACAAGAGCGCATGGTTGGGAGGCAGCGCCATCTATTGTATCAGTTCTACAGTAATCAAATTGTTGATTCTCCATACTATCTTGTTTTCTCTCTTGCATATGAGATCCTATTATCTGTTGAGCATAGACGTTGTATTATTTTCTTACAGTTATTTCAAAATATTCTAAGTCTTTTTACATTATTGCATTAAAATTCAATTTTCTGTCATACCTCAAAGGTAGCCAACCACCAAATCTCATGTTCTAATTGCACACTGAACTGTATTGCATCATCAAGCTCAACTTCAAGGTCTAGTATTCTATTCATCATTGTCAAACTAACTCTTTCTAATTTTTTACCTTTAACCACCTCACTTTCATCAAGCTTTAGTACAATCTTCAGAGTACCATTGCATTCCTCCATAGGCATATCATAAAACTTCACCATGGCTTAAAGAACTCTTCAAACATCCATCACAAAGTTATTGTTGACTATCAATTCCAATTCTTTAGCCTCTCCAACCTTTGTTTTCAAAGTTAGTGTACTACATACATGCTAGGGCTCATCGACTAAATCAAGTATGCCCAAATTGAGTGCATGCCTGGCCTTATCAACATCAGTCGATTTTGGAATTGGGGCTTTAACTTTTGCTCCCACAAAAAGACATGCAATTTTTAAGCTCTTAAATATGAGTTGATATGCCCTTATACTTATCCTTGCAGTATCATAGACTCCCTATGCACTAGTTGCATTGAAATGCTCCACAACTTTGTTCATTGACTCAGATGTTATCTCTGATTTTGGACTTTTGAATTTTGGATGTTGCATAACAGACTCCAATATTTTTTTTGTAAACACTTCACCCATAGCAGCATAGTGCTCATCATGGATAGGCATGAGTTCTGAACACTCCTACAAGCTCTCACTCGATGCTTCCAGTGACCACTTTTCTTGGATATTTCATCCATTGGATGCAATTTCCTCTTACATAGTCTAAGACCCATTGGAGTATCTGTCATGAATGATAATGTTTCTTCTAACTTTTTGATCTCATCCTTCAGAGCTGTGTTTTGCATTTGTAACATTTACCTTTACCTGTAATTCCTGATTTTTCTTCTCTATGTCATCATATGCAAACATTTGAACACTTGTAGCTTGCATAGATGATACCAAATGTTGATTTTAAGCCTCAACATTGCGATCCTTTTGTCTCTTTCATCAAGCAAAGATTGATATTGGCTATGAAGGCTACTTGCTCCATGACTAATCAACCTTCGACAATATCCTAACAAACCATTCTCACCCTTAGATAGGAACTTTATTAAGCTATTCAATCCATGGAATTGAGGAGTCTGACAAGTTTGTGGATCTAATGGATATATTTTCCGTTCTAACCACAAATCCATATGTGTTTTTCCTTGATTTCGAAGAGGTACTAAATCTATTTCACTTGCTAAGGAGGATTCATTCTTCTTTAGAAATAAAAATGGTGCATTCTCTACTTCTATTTGAATATGGATATCCACCTATTTTAAATTCCAAGGGGCTTGCATGATTTCATACACTTTCAACCTAATATAATATAACATTGACATCAACAAACAATATGCAAACATGACATGTTTCAGAAAGGTATCAAACCAAGCAAAAATGAAAAGCCCAATTGCATGCAAAATCTAACGATTGAAATCTACAAATTCAAAAAAACATTTACTTATCATCAAACACTGTTAAACTATGTGAATAAACAATACCTCACAGGGATCTTTGAAGGAAAAACGTGATCAACTTGTCCTCCTCAATGGTCCCTCTTGTAATCCAGGATGCTAAAGTTGATGGATTTTTCTCCAAAACTAATTATATGTTTCCAAGCAACTCCAAACCTATTTCAAACCATCTTCTGTAAAAAACCTCAATAGTAAGAGTGTATCTTTTAAAACAAACAAATCTTTCTTCCTCTTCAAATCATGTTTAAAAGAAAAACAACACAATTACCCAAAAAACTACAAATTAACTGCTTCTTCAAAGTTGCATCATAAAATCTCGTTATTTTCATTGTCTTACATTGTTCTAAAGGTTTTCTCACTTGAATCTCCATGCAAGTTACTCTGATAGACCCTGACTTGAGTTGTAAACTAAAAACATTCTAAAACTACATGAATGAACAATACCTAATTCTTGAAGCAAGGTTCTTTGAAAGAAAAATGTGATCAAACTTGTCCCTCCTAGTGGTCCCAAATGTGTTCTAGGAATGATGAAGTTGATGGTTCTTGCTTCAAAACAAATTATATGCTCCCAAACATCTCGAAATCTATTTCAAGCAATATTCTGTAGAAAACTATTGATAGTAAGAGTAGAAAAGACTCATTTCTCATGAAATTTCTTACAAAACAAACAAATCTTTTAACATTTTCAAACCATGTAATAAAACCAAACAACACAACTACACAAAATGAACTACAAACTAACTGTTTCTTCAAAGTTATATCATTAACATATGCAAGGTATAAGGTCCTTACAAACGTTCTTAATGTCCATCCCATGGCTCGAGGCCACCACAGGACCCTAGGGACCAAGGAATTCGGACTCTCGAGCCATATGCCTTGGATTGCGTAGTCATAGTTAGAGTCAATGAAGACCTTCACTGTGTTGCTCATCGCACAATCCATGCCAATGTACCCTCACGTGTGCTCGACTAGTCCAATGTACCCAAGGGCCCATGGAGTCGGGACTCCCATGCCACACGTGTTGTACTATGGAGATGACCCTGACCATCACTACGCTGCCTAGCACAAGTGCCATTGAGGTGCCATTAATGGCATGACTATGCGCATTGTGCATTACGCTCAGCATATCACGTGTGTGCGATCGTGATGGTAACCCATGTGGCCTATAGAACAACGACTCAGTGTTGTGCATGGAAGGCTAGTACATGCCATAAAGAATTGAATAGAAGTGACCATGTACTTCGACCATCGATCGATTTAAAGCACCAGACTACGACCTGTGACTGCATGGACAGGCCCGCAAGGTTTAATGCATATGCATTTCCCTATGCATCATTTTTCAAGTACTTGTATGAAAAGAAGGTGGGAGGTAGTGTCCACTTAGCTTATGAAGTCGTCCGCATAGCCAATCGTAATATCTTATGCACACACTTTTCAATGCTCCCCTCTTGAAGTAGAGGTGGTATTTATAGTAGTGCCTCCCCAACAAATGAAGGGTTATCTTGGGAAATGAAGGTCCTTTAGAACGATCCATTTTCCCTTATGTACACGAATCGTCTCAGTCTTGGGATCTCTAAAGAATCCCAATAATTACAAAAGACTAAGCAACCAATAATTAATTGTCCAATGAATAATAGCCTTCGAGTCTTTACATGTTAATAGCATGACTATTCATGCATATCAAGCGACCCATTCTTTACCCAATACCCCCGTGATGATAGTACACATTTTTTTTCCTTAAAAACCTCTTTTAACTGCTCTTCTTTAGGCTCAAGGTCCTCTCAAGAAAGAGACTGTCAAAATTCAAGACATTTTTCTCTCTAGCAGTTTGACAAATCTTCTTTGCTCTATGAACTTCCTCATCCGAGATGGTAGAGGAGGAAAGAAGGTTTTGAAAATGTTGTTGAATGAGACCAACATTTTCATCCTGACTGCAAGATAGAGAAAAACCCCTTGTGGTTCTTCTGTGTTGTAGCCACGTAAGAGGGGCATCCGCTTCCTCCTCTCATTTAAGTGTGTTTTTCAAGTTATGATCACTACAGTTTCTCCACTTTCATACCTAAGTTGATTTTCATCAAGTTTTTCAAGCTCAATTAATCATTTGGATAGTACTTTCTCAATAAGCATGTCACTTAATACAACTCTTAGGCTTGGCACCAAGAATTCCACGGGCATCACCAATTCCAACCCAAATGCAAGGACGAAAGGCATACAATTGGTGGCAAGATTTTATGTAGTACGACAAGCCCATAGTGCTGCAGTGAGCTTATGCTCCCAATCACTTTGGCTAGCTTCCATCGTGCATGTTAAAGTGTTACAAAATGTTTTGTTTGTGCTCTCAAGTATAATAGGGTCTGTACTTCCTATGTATAATAAATAATTAGCTTGTTAGAACTATAATTGCCTCATAGATGAAATGTGACCCTCTATCATGAACCAGTTCTACAAGGCATGCAAACTATGATATGACATTTTCATATAGGGAATTTATCCATTGACCTAGCATCAACCTTTTTTGTGTCTTTGGCAACTACCCAATTAGTGAAATAATTAGTTGCAACAATGATGTACCATGCTTGTGTGCTCTTAGCTACTGGATTTATAGGCCCAATAAAATTGATGCCTCGGTTTTTAATGGGTTGATTGATGAGAATAGTAGTAATAGGCATTCTATCCTTCTGTTATGCTATAGGAGACCTCTAACAAGGATCACAATGTTTAACAAAGTTGGATGCATCTCCAAATATAGTAGGCCACCATAGAATTGATTCTATTACCTTATGGGTAGTGATTTTGGCTATAAAGTGGCCACACGAACTATTCTAGAATGCACTTCTTCAACACTATTTAGGAATGCATGCTCACAAACATAGCATCACCTAATGCCATCTTTTTTTATTTGATAGACTTGTTTGGCAATAAGTAGGTATGGTGTAACATCCTTGATTAGATTTTGGGCCTTTTCCTAATTGAGGGGCTTGTCTTGCAAAAAACCATCTGGCAAGAAGTGACCAATCTCCTCCACCCCATTACGGTATCAAATCTATGAGAAATAATGAGGCATTTAGAGGATCATCATCCACTCCATTTGGTGGCTTGCCATTGTGAATTTGTGTGGTGGTAAATGATTCAACCAAGACATGGGTCTATTTATCCCTGTGAGCCACTACTGTAAATTCATATTCTAATATAATCAACATCCATCACATTATTCTCCTAGTTGTGCAAGGCTTGTTCTCTAAGTAAAGAAGTGCCTTATGGTCTACAAAAAAGGCACTTGTTGGCCAACAAGTAGTGAAATTTTCTTAATGTCATAAACCATTGCAAGACCCTCTCTTTCTATAGTCATATAATTCATATTTGCATTGTTAAGTTGGTAACTGGAAAAATAGAATGGATAGTCCAAATTATGCTCACCTAGCTACACTAGCGCACCCCCTATGGTAAAGTTTGAGGCATCAATATGATCATGGAATATCAAGTGCCAATTTGGTGCCTTTAATATGAGTGCAGATATGAGTTTAATTGTGTCAAAGGCAATCTGGCATTGTACACCCTTGGAGTTTGTGGGAGGTGGTATCTCATTTAGCTTAATCTTATTATAGTCAATAGAGGCTCCATTTTTGGACACATGTCCCGAAATTACTCCATGAGAGGGAGGAGGAGGAGGGAGGAGGAGGAGGAGGAGGAGGAGGAGGAGGGAGGAAGAGGAGGAAGAGGTAGGAGGAGAAGGAGGGAAAAAGAAGAGAGAAGAGGGAGGAGGAGAAGGAGGGAGGAGGGAGGAGGAGAAGGGAGGAGGAGGGAGGAGGAGGGGGAGGAGGGAGGAGGAGGAGGAAGAGAGGAGGAGAAGGGAGGAGGAGGAGGGAGGAGGCGAGGGAGAGGATGGGTTGCAAGGTTGGAGGAGAGGGGAGGAGGAGTTGCAAGGTTAGGACATGCTTTTGGACGTGGAGTGCAAGGAAGCATGGACACTTGAGACGATTGCTTGGAATACCAAAGTAGAACTCAACACAATGCCCCAAAGAGTCTAGGCTTCATTCCATTATGGGATATGTATACAAGTTGGAGAGCTTCTCTCTCTGCATGTAGGAATTGTAAGACATTCTCTCTCTACATGTAGAACTTGCATATAGAAGTTGCATGTAGGAATCGTATGTAGAACTTGCATGTAGAAGTTGCATGTAGGAGTTGCATGTAGAACTCACATGTAGAAGTTGCATGTAGGAGTTGCATGTAGAACTTGCATGTAGGAGTTGCATGTAGGAGTTGCATGTAGAAGTTGCATGTAGGAATCGTATGTAGAACTTGCATGTAGAACATGCAAGTTGGATTTCTAAGAGGGATTATTTCTAGCCTAATGCAAGTACAAGCGGAGCTTTGCCGCTACTCTACACACACATTCTGTTCTACCTAAGTCCATGTTGGCTCAGAGACAACATACTCCTGGATCCATTTTATTACCCATCCTCGAGTTATGGCTTATTGCGAGCACGTACTTGGATTGCCATGCCTTTAGTCCAGTGGCTGTGGAACTTGTGTCGTGCCAGTCGATCCTGCTATAAAGCATTGGAACCATACAATTTTTTCTCAATTTCCAGGTAGCCTGTATCCACCATTTGCTCAAACAAAGATATGTGGCGTGCTTCTAAGAAGATCACTCTTTGATAGAGTCGGCTTGTAATCTGAGCATTGACCTATTCATTGGGATTGAAACTGAGTGGAGGAAAATGGGAATCGAGGTAACATGGGACCTCCAGAATGAATTCCAATGTTTTACAGAATATAGCACTTAGGCGAAGGAAGCGATCAATGTTGCCACGCATTATTTGCTCATGCTGCTAAAGTGCTCGGACCATTGTGCCTTGGATATTCCATTCTACACCAGAGTATGGTTCGATCATTGGCCAATTAATGGTTCAATCTTCATCCAAAGTGTGTATGTTGGCTTCCCATTTTTTACGCTGTGGAACTTCATAGAACTTGGTTGGGATGGGTTCTGAGACATGGAGGTGCACGTAGGTACTCCTTCAAAAAGATTACATCAAAGAGCTTGGGGTGGCATCGCTAATCCAACCTTCACTAATTTGACACTCACAAAGGTTGGTAGGAAAGTTCTCTAGGGTCCATCCACCTCAAGTTTTCATATCAGGATATTTGCTCCGAAATTCCTTGATGGGGCTACTGGGAAGTGGTATCTCATCAAAATCATACCCATCATTGGAACTTGGCATGGGAGTATGAATTGGATTATCCGGATCCTGATATTCAAAATCAAATACTGTGTCATTTTCTGCTGATGGAAGCACAAGTAGTGTCGGAGGTGATGATGGGACAGGGAGAGAATCTGGGGACATGGGGGAGAAATATGGAAGAGTGCTAGTTGCGGAAGGGGGAGTAGAGGGGAGGGGGGGAAGAACTGGGCAAATGGTTTGAGCAGCTTGGTAATCCTCAAGGGTAGGATTAGCAAGGGAGGGGAAGAAGCTAGGCGTGAGGGGCTCGTAAGTTTGTGACTGTTGGGTTAGTTGAAAATGGTGAGAGGCATGAGCAAAGAGGCGATGGACGAAATAGATGTTAGGATGGAGCTCGGGGAAGGTTAAGAGGGTGGTAGCAGCAAGGGTAAGTAAGGTTATGAGGTTGGCAGAGAGAGTGGTTAGATGTGGGAAGTTGGATGTGCGATAGGCCCTGTCATCTTCTGACACTTTTTTTGTTGGTGCGATGGGATCATCAGCTGCATGGGTGGGATTTTGGTTATGTCATGCCTTGCAAATAATAGTGATGGCCTTTGTAGCAATGGCAACAAACCAACAATAACCCTGAGGGGAGGACTACCCATGAGGCATACATATGCAATGAAAGCATCGGTCTTGAGTGCTATAAACCCGGCATGTGTAGACAGGTAAAAGATATTTTTCTCATCTTCAGACAAGTCTTGGCAAATTATGCACAGGGTTTTGGTCCCTATGGAACCCATTTGATTGTTGGATGAGCAGATATGATCCTGATTTGGAGTTGCTTCCATTGGATAAGCACGCGTGCGTTGAGGTGATCTTCCACTTGTAGAGCAGCCACAAGCTCTTGGTACACCACCATTGTGCATTGTAGTGGGGCTTCATTGGTGTTGTCTTCTAATGCCTCATTGTTGTGCATTAGCAATTAGAGTTCAAGCTTGGAGATGATTATCTTTTGGGAGTGCATCTCATTCATTTTTTCTTTTTATTGCTGGTAGATGGTTGTATATGCCTCCTTAAGCTTTCTCATTTGCAAGGTGACCTTTGCCTATTGAGGAATGTCTTCAGTGGTATTGGACCATTGGTCCAAGACTTGTGCTTGTGAAGTGCTAGCCTCTTGAGCAGTGGTCCTTTAAGATTATGCATTCCCTTGTAAGCTCGTCAATGCTGAAGGCACGTACTACCAAAGATTGTTTCATGTCTTCAAGCTTGTCTTTGCAATCCTGGAGCTCTTCTTCTTTGTGAATTAGAGTGAGTCGAGCTTGTGCCACTACCTCCATCTGTTGAGCATGTGTGGATGTCAAGGAGTTATAGTAGATCTGTAGGATTGCTATTGCTTGTACTGCTCCTATCAGCTGTGTTTGACTTTGGTGGAGGTTGGAGGTCACATCCCTCACTGCCTTCTCTTGAGCTTGGAGAGCTTGGTTCATGCGCACTTCTTCTACCTCCTTCTCATTTATCTATGCCTGAAGTGCCTTAACCTCTATGGCGATTGCTTGGAATTGGTCTTGGATTTCTATTGCAATTTGTCTGTCCAATTCTCTTGCATATTCTTCCTTGGACAAGCTAGCGAATAGTTGTGACATTTGGATCATTTGGCTAGCTTGATGTTGGAGAATGACAAACAGTGATGAGGTCTGGTGATACTACTGATACAAGTGGTGCCCATGTATGTTCCCGATGATTCTGTAGTATTTGGGGGAGGTTGTTCCAATGGAATTTCAGTCCCTTGTGTGCAATAGTCATACTGTTGATCTGGCACTAGCTCCCCTTGTGGCTCATCGATTGGCATGGCGTCGATGGGTGGTTCTAGTGATGATGTAGCCTCAGGCTCTAGTGCCAATCTTTCCTCAAGTTCCAGTGCCAATCTTGCCTCATGATTTGGTTGCTACTGTTGTTGAAGATATATTGGTTGTAGTTGTGCACCGAGCTGTAGCATCTCGTGGGGCAATTCCTCAATCCCGATCTAGAATAGGTATTTCTTCTAAGGCAACTGCACTTATCAATGTGATAGTAGGAGAAGTTGGTGATGGCTCCCATACTGGTCAAAAGAGTATGTCCAACTCCTCAATTGGTTTTGGTGATTGGGGCAGAGCCATTTCTCTTTATTGTAGCTCTTTTTTGATGATTATAGCCAATAAGTGTGGAATTTTACATTTTTGGCTTGATGAACCATCTAGTTTCTTTGTAAAGAAGATGACTAAGTGCTGGATCTAGTCTTATTTTAGCTTCCTACTCAACAAAACAAATGTGTGGAGTGGAAGGGATCGATTCTTGCTGCACTTAACCCCCTAGATTGTGGATAGGAATTGTGCTACTTCCTTGAGGTGATGGTTAAGGATTGTGCAAAGCAATATGCCATCCCTATGGAATAGTGTGCCCTTGGTGAGGAGAGACTATACTTCGAGAAAATTTGCATCGGCAGGCCATGTAGGGTATTTGGCACCTTGTGTTTGCAGTGAGAAAGCCCTTTGAATGACTGTACTGTCGAGGATAATGTTTAGTGGGCTCTGATGTACAGTGATTGTACCATACTTGCCAACCTTTGCATTGCTGGAGTGGTAAGAATGGAGAAAGTCTTCGATGTATGTGGTCATTATAGGACTGTCCTCCAAGGATTTTAGGCTCTCAAGCAAACTGCCTAGTCAATGTGGGTGGCCAAACAAGTTCCAGTGACTGGGTCCCATCAATGGCTGTGTAGGTCGGTGGTGACTAGGGTGAAATTTGTTCTTCTTGGTCATGCACTGAATCCTCTTCAGAGCTATCGCTATGGACCACAAATGCCTATGGTCACCATGGTTGAGAGGATGTAGATGGCTGTGAACTCTGGAGGGGGTCTCGTGGTTGAGGCAGTGGGCTCTTACTGCGCTTCCTCTTTAGTGGCGGCATCTTTTCTGAACCTGCATCCATGTGCATGTGGTGTACCATTGATCATTAGATTGGTTGGCATGCAGGTATGACCTTTCTGTGTGTGTGTGGGAGATCTTATTTTTATACATGCTTTTAGAGTGTGGAATGAAAGTATGTGGCACAATTATTCATGCAATCATCTATGTGTCTAAGTGAAAGCGTGTGAGTGCACATGACCTAGTAGCTAGGTAGGGACTAACTATATGCTTTTTTTTTTGTTGCTGGGATTTTCATAGGGCAGTTAGAACTCAGGCATCACTTCTGAGCCCTAGGTTAAAATCAATTGATGCTACCTATATGTGCACAGACGTACATATGCAAGTGAGTGCTTGTGATACAAGCTAATCCTAACTAAGGAAGAGTTGGTTTTCCAAATCTTCATTTTTGTTGGGGATGGCTTGTGTGTCGATATAGTAGCTAAGTCGGCTCCCGTTTATTATTGTGTTGAATTGGACTCCATCCAATGTTTCTAGCAGCACAGCTCCGATGGGATTCATCTTTCGTACTTGATAGGATCCTTGACCTAGATACTTCAGTTTCCCTTTGTGTATTTTGGCATTGTATAACAGGACCAAGTCACCTTCCTTGATGTCTTTAGCTTTAAGATTTTTGTCAAACCATGCCTTTCTTCTGCATTTTTCTGCTATCATGGCATGCAAGGCGACTAGTCTTGTCTCTGTATGCTTCTCCAACTAATAGAGTCTTTCTTTCAAGGATTCATGGTCTCCTATGTGTTCCTATACTGCTATGCGTAGGCTTGGTATTACAAATTCTAGTGGGACCACAACTTCAAGGCCGTACAACAATTGAAAAGGTATGTTTCTTGTACTGACGTTGAGTGTGGTTCTGTATGCCCATAAGGCTGCATTCAGTTTCTCTACCCAATTAGAATACTGTGGTTCTACTACCTTGGTGAGGATAATGCATATTATTTTGTTGGTGGATTCGGCCTATCCATTCCCTTGGGGGTAGTGGGGTGTGCTTTTTCTATGGATTACCATGAAGCCAGACAAGAGTTCTTGGATTACCTCATTGATAAAATGTGTGCCTCTATCCGACACAATTTCAATGGGGCATCCAAATCGGGTGATCACATTTTCGTATAAGAATCTTGTTGTGCTTATGGCATCTACCTTTCTGACTGCTTTAGCTTCAGCACATTTTCTAGTCCGTTGCCATACATCACAACCTTTTACATATTCATAGGCATCTGCCCATAGTGTTGGCCACTAGTAGTCTATGAAGACAACTTTTCTTGCTGTGGCTTCCCCTTGGAAGTGTCCTCCTGCAATGCCTTCATGGACTTCACTTAGGATTGGCATGATCTCATGATGCATTACACATCTTCTTAATATATGGTCCTTGCCCATCTTGTACAGTTGTCCTGCAATGAGTTGATAGGGTGCAGCCTTTAGAATCAATTTTCTCGCATCTACTGCTTTCATTTCAGGGGGTGGTCTTCCTACCATTAAGTACCCAATGATATCTCCACACCACTCTAGAATAGAATCTATTTGAAATAGTGTGGCATCTGGTAAGTTGTCTTCTTCTCCAGTGGCTTCTTCTCTCGACTTGACACGAGACGTGTGATCGGCAATGTAGTGTTGGGCACCTTTGCAAACCACTATTTTGAAGTTGAATTCTTGAAGCAAGAGGAGCCATCTGGTTATTCTTCCTGTTGTACACGGACAGTTCACAAGATAAAGCAATGCTTGATGGTCGGTGTAGAAGACAAAATGATTTTCCCATAGATAGTGCCAAAATTTCTTTACACTATACACCATTGCTAGGGCTTCTCTTTCTATGGTGGTATAGTTAATCTTTGTATCATTGAGTTGTCGACTGGCGAAGTAGAATGGGTAGCCTTTCTTATGTTCACCAGGTTGACAAAGCACACTCCCAATTGCATACTTGGATCCGTCAGTATGAACATGAAAATCAATATCCCAATTGGGAGATATAAGTATGGGTGTTGTGATTAGGTGCCACTTTAAAAGCTCAAAGGCTTGGTTGCACTCTTCGGTCCATAAGAATTCCACTAATAATTTGTACAGTGGTCTAGCTATCATGGCATACCGTAATATAAATCTTCTATAATAGCCGACATGTCCCATAAAGACCTGTACACCTTTGGAATTTGTAGGAGGAGGCAATTCCATGATGATTTTGATTTTGTCCATGTCAGTTGCAATCCCATGTTGAGAGACAATGTGTCCCAAAACAACTCCGTGGGTGACCATGAACTGGCATTTTGTTGGATTTAGGGCGATGCCGTACTCCCTACATTTGATTAGTACTGCTTCAAGACATTTAAAGTGGTCTTTTTTGTTTGAATGGATGCACAAATCATCCAAGAACACCTATAAAAACTTATTCAAAAATGACTTTGAAAGCTGTGAACATGACTCGCTGGAATGTGGTCGGGGCATTACAAAGGCCAAATAGCATGACTCTATATGCAAAAATACCCCATTCTATAGCAAATGCTATTTTTGATTGGTATTTAGGAGCAATTTGCACTTGGTTATAGCCACTGAAGCCATCAAGAAGCTATATATTTCGGAGCCTACCGCGGCATTCACATTTTTTAAGTTTACGCATATTCTGAGCTTCTTGTTGTGTTTAGGCATAATGATGATGGGTGAAACCCAATCAGTGTGCTCTATCTCATAGATGAATCTGGCATCCAGGAGTTTTTCCAGCTTGTCATAACCATGGTGCCATAGTTAGGATTTGTGCGATAAGGTCCACATACCTTAGGGTGAGCACCTTCCCTTATAGGTATCATGTGTACTACCACTTTTGGTGAAATTCCTTTCATCTCTTTGTATGACCATGCTAGGCAATCACGGTATTCCATTAGGAGTGCTTTGAGTTTGGTTTCATCTTCCTATCGAAGCTATTTCCCAATGAAAACCAGTTTTTCTCCCTCCCCTTCAAGGGCGAGGTTTATTGTGCATGTTTTTGCCGGTCCGTCATAGATTGGAGTTTCTCCAATGCTATCGATTTCTTGAACTTCAGATTCCCTTAGTGGTTTTGGCATTGCTATTGGCGCACTGCCACTTGTATAATTCTTGAAGTATCCTGGCACTTCTCGAAGATCGGCCTCTAACGGTGTTGAACTAGCCTGACATATGCCATGTATACCGGATGGCATAGTTGCATTTACCAATTTGTTAGGCTCTTTTTGACTTTCTTTTTCTGAAGTCTCTTGATCGAGCTTCATCCGCACATGTGGCTTATATTTCTAAAACTTCTTACGTTGGGAACTATGGGGTAACTTTTCCACTATTAAGGTGTTTCCAAGTAAGGGTTCATTTGCTGTGCATACTCCTTCCAGTCCCTCAGGGGACCATTCAAGAGGCGGTGGTTCTGATTTTGAGGGAGCTTACTTTGCAAGGTACAATTCGACGATCCTTGTTTAGACTTGTTCGAAGTCATTGAAGTGTTCATTTTCTGCGATTTCCTCCATCTTTCTTGCAGGATCTTTTGTTGTTATTCAACTTTGGAGATTCAACTTTTGGGAGCTCAACTGCCATTAGGGCATGTAGAATGACTAAGTCATTATCAAAAATTTGATCTTCAATTTCAGCATTCTTAGCCTCTGTTTCAAGGTCCCAAGGAAAATCTGAGTCATCATTGGTATGGGTACCTTCTTCAGGTTCATTATCCCACTCGAGGTCAGCCATAAAGAATGGCAACTTTAGATCGATTGGTTCTTCATGTGTGAGTGGAGGATCTACCTGTAGCACCTTAGCATCTATCTGTGAGAAGATGGGGTCTAATGAATGCCAATTGTCGATGGTTGCCAATGTTTGTATCCAGTTATTTACATTGTTTTGTGAATCACCTGCTATGGCATGCTGTTGCAAGGGAGCTGATTTGCTTGAGATTGTCGTTGAAGATGTGTCATCCAATGCTCTAGGCACAATTGGTTCTATAGCTCCTGTTCCTACATTCACCCTAGCTGCGGTGTCGCGATTTTGGATTGTCAGTCTATCAGCTCCCGAGTCATGGAGGACTGATGCTTTCCATAACCAAGGACGTCCCAGTAAGATTTGATAGGATTTTTTTGGGAGATCCAAGATTGTGAATTGAAGGGAAAAGCGAACTCCTGCAACCTTTGTGGACACACCATTTACTATTCCCAAGGGTTTAGCTCATGAATCATCGGCAAGGCATATGTTGAAATTAGCCTTTTGCATTGGTGGGAGACCCCATTCTTCGTAGAGCTCCTTTGATAGGACATTTACTCCTGCTCCACCATCCACTATGGCTTGGACTTCATTATATGCCTTGTGGATCAAAGGCACGATAAAGTTGCATATGTCATCTCTCTCACCCATCTGCATAGGGATATCTTCAATGTCGTTCATAGGTGGAGAGGGATTTGCGAGTTCAATCCATCCTTTGAAATTCTCCTAGAGATTGGGAATTGACACAGGGCAACTCAGGATGCTAGAGAGTGCGGCTCCTTCAAGTTGACATGGTGGTACATTATGTTGTGGAGTCTATTATTCGAATAGAGGCTCAAGTATAGTATCAATACTTTGTGAGGCCAAATCATGGATTTGGTCTTGAGCTTGTTTCTCAGCCTCAAATTGAGCTTGTTCCTTTTGTACCCATTGTTGATGTGCCTAAAAACGAGCCTTCTCCACCTCTACATTTGGGTATGGAACTTCTTTTATTTGAGGCTCGGGAGTTGATGTGGATGAGCTCGGCTACTCATTGCTTGGCGGAGGTGGAGGCACTTGTGCTTTCATTCTAATAAGTCGCTTTGGTTGGGATCAGAATGTTAGGGTCCTTGGTGGCCTCTTTCTGTTGGTGTGTAATTACATTTACAGGTTGTGATATTACACTTGCCAGACCCAGACTTTGATGGTCCACCCCAATGATGTCGATTGGGACGTCAAGCTTAACCTCTGTTTGTTGTGGGACTTTATTTTTCATGGTACAATCCATACAGGCATGTCCTATGCCACAATCTCTGCAGAGTGGTTGGAAAGTAGCGGGGCTACCACGATGAGGGCACTCTGCGATTCGGTGATTTTCTCCACAACCGTAG
Source organism: Dipteris shenzhenensis (assembly GCF_047967505.1). NCBI lineage: Eukaryota > Viridiplantae > Streptophyta > Polypodiopsida > Gleicheniales > Dipteridaceae > Dipteris > Dipteris shenzhenensis. Next base: position 31,686,147 of record NC_141604.1, read on the forward strand.
CACTTGATTGGTGCTCGATATGTGTTGGGATGTACTTGATTTGCATAAACTGGTATTAGACCCTATGCACCTTCTACATAGTACACTGGGTACTCTGTTTCATACTCATATGACGAGTCTACTTCCTCGGCTTGTAATTGATGTATTGGAACTGCCTGAGGAGCTAGATTTGGTGCTCTTAGATATGGTCGTGGATTCGAATTTCTGAGTAGTTGTGGGATTTGGGTCCAAACAGCAGGAACAAGATTTAGCCTCGGAGCTGGGGGTGCTTGTGCAAGTGCTAGTTGCCTGTATAGTTGCCTGTACACTGGCATGGGTACCGCTTGTTATTGTTGAGGTCGAGGCGGGTTGTTGCGCATGTTGAAGATGTAGTTGTTTTCATCATGGTCACCGACGACGCAGATATGGCACCACAACCTTGGCGGTGGATTTGCTTGTGCAGTGATCCTAGCTCTTAGGACCGAGCACTCATTTGCTGTACGATTGGCCATGCAATGTGGACACCAAACATTTTCTCGCCGTGGATATGTCTGAGTTGGCGGCTGAGACAAGTGAAGTTTTTGTTCCATGGCCTGCATCATGTCTTCTTTCAACTTCATGGTCATGGCCTCTAGGCAATCTTCATTTAATGTTTCGGCAGTGGACTTGGATTTGCCTTTTTTTGAGCGCTTATCTCGAGTACTAGATCTACCGTCATCACTGCTAGTGTCTGAGTCGGTCATGCCATCCTCGATGTCAATGGCTGCTGCATGAGCAACACTGAATGTGTCATAGTTGCTTATCTTTTTCATATCCTTTCAGATTTTCTTTCTTAGTCCTGCAATGAACCAGGCCATGAGGTACTTTGCATTGGGGTGTGGGTCACATTTGGCGATTAATCTTTTCATCTTACCTAGGTATGTGTGTACATCTTCTCGACGGCCTTGTTCGATTTTGCTTAGTTGGAGAGTGGGATCATCTTGTAGCCTCTCTGTTTGAAAGCATCTTTTAAATTATGTTTGAAGCAGGTCCCATGTGGAACACTCTTCCACTAGAAGGTTTAGGTACCATTCAGACGCTTCATCAATTAAGGCCATGGGAAATCAAGCCACCTTGGTTTCATGGGATTTATCTCCACCTGCTCGGCATGCGGTATCAAAATGCTAGAGGAATCGGGCTGAATCTCCCCTACCATTATATTTGGGAAGTTCTTGTTTTCCCAAGGGACGCCTATCTTGAGTGTTATTATTTCTTCGATTAAAGAAATTGTCAGCCTCTGCATTGAGGTCGATATCCCCATCATTGTTGCGACAGCGTCCAGCTATGTTGTGGCATGGAGGAGTTAAAGAGAGTGATTGAATCTCGAGGTAGAGGATTGTCGAGGGCAGTGGTTGTAGTGGAGTTGTATGTAGATTTGGTGAGTGTTGGAGTCGGAGGCATTGGCCGGAACATAGCTGCATGCAAATTGGGCGAGATTTGCAAAGGGTGTCTCTGCTGCAAGTGCGGGTGTGGATGTAGTTTTGTTGGGAGGATTAGAGTGGTGTTAGTTTGTGTAGGGACCGTCATGTTAATAATGTGCCTAAGATTGTCCTACGTCTGTAGGGAACTGTGCCGATGTAGACGGATCGTTAATCGGAGGTCACGGCATGAAGATACGAGCGAATTTATGCGAAACGAGGCCCACACAGGGGCGCGAATGAGCGAGTGCTAGGGATGCCAAAATGGTGTGCAATGGGATGGAAAAATACCCCGTAGTGGGATATTTTTGTGTGTGAAATCTTGGTGTAAACAGGGTCTAGTTTGGGTCCCAAACGGATGAGTTACGAGGGGTTAAAGTAGGGGTAAATTTTGCTTTTTTGGGGGGGGTCTTAAGGGTGGTGTGAATGGACTTTAAGTCCAATTGAGGGGTTTGAACCAAGTTAAATCTAGTTAGATTAACTAGCCTATATCCTCCCAGTTATCGTAACTAGGAGGTTAAACTAACTAGTTTTACTAACTATAGTTAGTTACGAACTAAAGGTTAGTTAAACTAACCTAGCTATTAGTAACTAACCTAGGTTAAACCTAACTAAGTTAGACTAACCTAACCTAGGTTAAAATAACCTAGGGTTAGATTAAGGATTAAGTTAGGGTTTTTTAAGATAATTTTTAAATATAATAAAAATTTAAAATTTTCGTTTGGGGGGGATTTCGCGCGGCAGCGGTGGCGAGGGGGGGTGGTTTCACAAAGAGGGGAGGGGGGAGGGGAGGGTGGAGGGAGCAGTGAGGCGGGTGGGCGGGTGGTAGAGGGTGCAGGCGGAGGGGGAAAACTGTGAGGGCGCAGGCGGGTGGGAGCGAGGAGGAGTGGGAGGGAGGGGCGGGAGCGGGGAGGAGTTGGCGGGTGTGGGCGGGCGTGAGTGAGGCGGGGTGCACGAGCGTTGCGGCTAGCATGACGGGCACTGCGCCGCCTTGGGCAGCTCTGCAAGTGCCGCCACAAGCAGGCGCTTGTGGGCTGCCTTACCCTTAAGGCAAGGGCTTAAAGCCCTTTAGTTTACTAGGGCTTGAAGCCCTTAGATTACAGAGTGCAAGCAGAGGTGCAAGCAGAGGGTAGAGAGAGAGGGAGAGAGAATGAGAGAGAGAAGAGGGAGGGGGGAGAGAGAGAGAGAGAGAGAGAGAGAGAGAGAGAGAAGGGGGGAAAGAGAGAGCGAGAGAGAGAGAGAGAGAGAGAGAAGGGGGGGAAAGAGAGAGAGAGAGAGAGAGAGAGAGAGAGAGAGGGGGGGGTGGGGGTGGGGGTGGGGGGGGAGGGAAAGGGTGGTGGTGAAGGGGGTGAGGGAGTGGTGGAGAGGGTGGTGGAGAGGGAGGGGTGGGAAAGGGGGTGGTGGTGGAGGTGGAGGGGGGTGGAGGGGAAGATGGAGGAGGGGGGGAAAGGGGGTGGTGGTGGAGGGGGAGATGGAGGAGGGGGGTTGGTGGTGGAGATGGAGGGGGGTGGAGGGGAAGATGGAGGAGGGGGGTTGGGGGGGGGAAAGAAAGGGTGGTGGTGGAGGGAGAGGGGGGGGGAAAGGGGGTGGTGGTGGAGATGGAGGGGGGATGTGGGTGGTGAAGATAGAGGGGAGGGTGGAGGGGGAGATGGAGGAGGGGGAGGGAGAAAAAAGAAAAAACTTGACAGATGGAAAACTTTGACGAAAATCCAAAGAGAGGAAAAGATGGTCACCTGAACACTCTCCAAGTCTTTCTCGATGTAATGGGATTGTTGAGGACCAATGGACGGTGGGTGGATGGCTAGGTTATCGCTGCGAGATGGGCTTGAAGTAACTTACCATGTGAGGATGGGAGTAGGGTGGTGGTCAATGGAGAGGGAGGAGTGTCTTACATAGGGCTCGGAATGGGGAAGAGGATGGAGGCAAGATGTGAAAGAAAAAGTATAAGAGGGATGGGTGCTCTTTTATAGGGAAGGAGGGGGAGCTGTGGATTTAGTCAAACACATGTGCACCTTTGAATTTGTCCAAGTTTAACTAGGGAGGTGGTTTTAATTTTTCTTTTGGGTTATGGCATTTAGAATCCTTAATCATTGATTGCCCATAACTTTTGGTGGTTGTGTCAGAATGTGCTTTCGTAAAAAGGAGAAATGTTTAGAATTTCAAGCTCTACACTCTGACAACATCACATGGTCTGATTTATTCCTTAAGGTGTTGTTTTTCCAAAAAACATGCATTTTCATAAACTGATAATGAAGAGTTTCAGTTAGGAATTTTTTATTTTTTACTTGAGTTGGAAAAATTTTAGCTCTCCTAGCTCTTGAGTGATATGTTCATGAAAGTTCAAAGTAGTTTGTTTTTTAGACATACCTGCATATGGTTACTCGTTAGTTGAGATGCTAGTCTCCCCGACAGTGGCGCCAAATGTTGGCTCTTTCCCATGGTTTCCGTGAGAAGAGCAAGGTATTCTTAGTATGTAGGGTTCCGAGGATTTTTTTCACCTATAGATATATCGGGGTTGTCGGTTGTAGTATACGTGTAGCTTCGGACCTCGAGTCGTGTTTCGATGAGAGACGTAGGCTTAAGTGTGGTAAGCAAACATAGTGCATGCATGTGTAAAGGAACACGTATCATCATGGTTGAGGTAATGAAGGCTTTCATCTTCATTGGGGGTTGCAGGGTTTAGGAGGAGTTTAAGGGTTAGAAGGAGGTTCTAGGGTTTAGAAGAGGTTCCAGGGTTAGAAAGAGGTCCAAGGTTTAGAGAGAGGTTCCAAAGTTTAGAAGAGGTTCCAAGGTTAAGGGTAGAGTACATGGTGGAGAACTCGTCTCCCTTGTAGATCATGGAGGTTAAGGGTTGAGGAACTAAGAGTTTAGGGGGAGCATAGGAGTGGGAGAGGAAGAAGGTGTAAGAGCATGGGGGAAAGAAGAGAGAGGAGGGAGGAGGAGGAGGAGGAGGAGGGAGAAGGAGGAGAAGGAGGAGGGAGGAGGAGAAGGGAGGAGGAGGAGGAGGAGGAAGAGGGAGGAGGAGGAGGGAGAAAGAAGAGAGAAGAGGGAGGAGGAGAAGGGAGAAGGAGGGAGGAGGAGGGGGAGGAGGGAGGAGGAGAAGGGAGGAAGAGGAGGGAGGAGGAGAGGGAGAGGATGGGTTGCAAGGTTGGAGGAGAGGGGAGGAGGAGTTGCAAGGTTAGGACATGCTTTTGGATGTGGAGTGCAAGGAAGCATGGACACTTGAGACAATTGCTTGGAATACCAAAGTAGAACTCAACACAATGCCCCAAAGAGTCTGGACTTCATTCCATTATGGGGTATTTATACAAGTTGGAGAGCTTCTCTCTCTGCATGTAGGAATTGTAAGACATTCTCTCTCTACATGTAGAACTTGCATATAGAAGTTGCATGTAGGAATCGTATATAGAACTTGCATGTAGAAGTTGCATATAGGAGTTGCATGTAGAACTTGCATGTAGAAGTTGCATGTAGGAGTTGCATGTAGAACTCGCATGTAGAACTCGCATGTAGAACTCACATGTAGGAGTTGCATGTAGAGGTTGCATGTAGGAATCGTATGTAGAACTTGCATGTAGAACATGCAAGTTGGATTTCTAAGAGGGATTATTTCTAACCTTATGCAAGTACAAGCAGAGCTTTGCTGCTACTCTACACACACATTCTGTTCTACCTAAGTCCATGTTGGCATAGAGACAACAAGGGTCTTCTATTAAAAGGTGCAATATAGCACTTTAGTAGTGCTACCAAGTGTTAAGTAGCACTCTATGGATTGCCAAAAAGTGTTAACTAGTTGTAGCATATGCTAACTAGTAGATTGCCTTATGTTAAACTATGTTATATAGTACTGCAATAGTGCTTGTAAATGTTAAGTAGCATTGTATGTACTATGCTAGCACTCTTAGACACTCTCAGCCATATCCATATGCATGATAATGGTACAAATAATAGGACCAAGAAATTTATACCAAGAAATAATATGACCAAGATAGCTAGACAAAGAAACTAATTCGAAGCTTGAAAATATGTAATAATGCAACCCATCTGATATGGAGCTCTCTAATTACACTCTAATTTAAAAGTGATAGACTTTGAGGGATCTATGGAGACCAAATTCTTGGAACCCATCAAATGATTCTTACAAGCTATGAAATGACAAATTAGATACAAATTTCTTTCTCATATTCAATACAGTTCAACTCTAAATCCTTGGTTTTCCTACTTTCAAAATGACACAACATGTACATCATGGAGAAGGTCTCCTCCAAGTCCAAATCAATAACATCAGCAACTACAACAAGAGTCTTATACCGGTTGCTAACTCATGACAGCTTTAATCTCTTTGAAAGCCTTTTCATGAGCTACCAATCATTGGAATAAAACATCCTTTTTTGTCAAAGTATGCAATGGATGAGCAACGTGTGTATTTCAAACCTATTTGAGATGCATTTCAAATCTATTTAGATGTATTTAAAATTTATTTCATATGTATTCAAGTGTGTTTATAAAGAGAATGATTTTTCTCCGAGTTGAAACCCACGAGCTTAGAGTTCCAAGCTTAATTCCTATGAGATTTCATAGGACACCCTTTCTTGGGGAAATAGTACAAGATTTCATAGGATTTTGCCAAGTATGTCGAAGATTAACAACACTAGTTCATGATCACGAAACTAAAGTTGCATCTAAGTCATAGAGCAATCCAAATAGTAACATAGACTATGTTGTCAAAACATACATAGTGCAAAAAACATCATATTTGTGACAACATAGTCTATCTTGTTTTTGAATCACACACATAAATAAACATCATGTACCAAAAATGAGCTATGTACACCATGACTTATATATATGACTAAAAAGAAATCCAAGCAGTATATGTCCGTATCATGATCTCATGTTTACCTGATTGATATATATGGCAAAAGATTGTCCATATCATGATAACATATAGCACAAGCAAACTATGTCCATAGCACATCAAACATAATAAAATATCATGAAGAACAAGTGAACTATGTGCACCATTACTAGTACGTCTGACCAGAAAAGTAATGCAATTGCATGTCCATATCTCATTATCTCATGTCCCCTGCAACCAATGTAGTGGGAAAAAAACTAATACAAACTTAGCGTGTCCATATCATGCAACCTTATAGCACAAGAAAATGATGTCCATAGCAAGGTAGAGCCCTAGATGTCACTCTCTTGAGCCATATCATCAAGTATGAGATGGAAAACATCATGAACCACTTAAAATCATAAAAAATCCCAAGATATCATGTTCTTAAACCAAAAAAAGCACAGTATTCACATGTAGACTAAACTAGCGAACGCCTACATGTCATGGCTCTCCTTCGCCATGTCATCTACAAAAATTTCCCGAAATGGTCATCCCCTTTGGTCCAATAGATTGGAAGTGGAATTAAAGATTGGCCATGTGTGCAGCCATGTCCTCTGCATAACAAGGAAGAGTGCTATTTTCAATATACTCAAAAATATTACCTTGGGTGATTTGTGGAGATTAAAACAAAGCATACAAAAGACTACTCACTAGTCCAAAGGAGCATGGAATGCCAACAAGTAGCATCATCATCTATGTCCACTTCGGCATATCTGTTACCAGGCATAAGTCCCTATACAAAAAACAAATGTTTAGAAACAAAGAGCACTAAGATGCAAATAATTTTGAGATCATCTTTATCACCTCCATCCTCTTGGAATCTTCCACAAGGAAAGGTGTCAAGCACTTCTCACATATAGGTGGGTCATTGTCCATAGACAAACAAGCACGCCTAGACTTGAGTGTTGCTCTCATGCATGGCCCAGTACCCGCTCCTAACTCCATAAAAGCACCCCCTCTAGGACACAAAAACTCCATAAAGCATAACAAAAAGGATGGGCTTTTCTCATGCCCCACACGCCATGTCTCTTTGCCTTCCTTTTTCACTCAATCTGATGATGGCAAGTAATGACAAAGCACATAGTCACTAAGACTTAATCATAACTTGGATCACACCATTTGCTGCCTAGGCATATGTACGTGCCTTGTGGCCAACACGTTGCAATGCCATGACATGAAAAGATGTAACCTACAAAAGGGCATCCCTACATTCCTACTTATTTAACAAATCCAAATAATCAACATCATCTAGCCATAATCATGTTGTTTGAAGCCAATAGAATACCTTCATTTGAAGGTTTCCCGCTTGTGCATAACAATAGGAATTACCAATATCAACCATCCATCTCATGCACACCTCTGATCTCACCCGCATGGCAACTCACTCTACTATGGAAATGTCCATAGGAGAGCACATGACTAACACCCAAACATAGTCATCAGCTACAGTTGTAGAGACACGAATAAGTATTATATGATCTTTTGTGAGAATGTTCCATGGGGGAATATCATTTCACTAGGAAGACAAACCTGTCCCTATAGGAAGATCCACACTCCAAGAACATGTGTTGGAGTTCCGCTGCTTTGGAGGCTGCCCCAAAGAGGAGAAGAACTACCTAATCAATGCAAACTCCCCTTTGTAGTTTCCTTGTAGAACTTGATGTCCTAGAACAATGCCACACCTTCACTGCATCTTTACCAAGAGGACTGTAGTACTCCAAAGCCATTGTAGACAATGGTAGGTGAACCATCTCCAAACTTCTAGATTTTCTTCTTGTGAATATCATATCCCCACCACAATCAGCCCCAACACCATCAAAATCTGCAAATCACAACTCCTTTACTTAAAATGTATCTCTATGAGGATGAGTTACATATAGTTTTGTGGGTATACATATATGTATGCATTTATGTACATGCAACATATAACTTTAGGCATGTGCACATGTGTTTGTGCATATTCAGATGCTTTTGTAGGTATACCATTATATACATATGTGTACGTATATGTATATACATGTGTATCCTACAAGAATGAATAATGTAATTAAATGACAACTAATTTACATGAAGGAGTTGGACTCACCAAGAAAATCAAGAAGTGGTTGTTTAAACTTAATTAAACTATTCATTTTCAAAGCACTCATTATTCCTTTACAAAGAAAGATAGTATACCTGTAAATCACTCTTCTAGCACAATTGAACATATCCACTTGCTTTGATGGTGGTGCACTGACTACCATGAAATCATTCAAAGGTTGAAATATATATTGTCTACATCAGTGGATAATATCTTCAACATACTCTTTCAATGTTGGATGAACCAGCAAAACAACTATATCACTACTCATTGAAGTATCAATGACTTGTTGAAGTAAATGTTCACTCTCTTCCAAAAGTTGTACTAACCAAACCTCCTTTTCCATCCATGCAATGAATGCATGATCACCATGTGGAATACCATATGAGTCACAAAGGTTCTTATCGGAACTAAGAAGAGTAAGAACCCAAACTTTTTTCTCAATGGAGCAGCATGAAATATAAACTTGGTAAAGCTTGTCTAATGTTGCAATTGGCCTCTTTCCATCATAGGGCAAGCACCATAAATCCCTAAACCATGCCTCTCTAGGATTCACTATGGAGAGAAGCTGCACATAAATATCGTACAAGCTTATTGCGTAATATTTATTACCTTTATGCAATATTTCATGAATTATAAAAGGAACACTTTACCCTTTGCATCTTTCGGGCATAAGCTTGACCCACAACCTTCCTTGCATCAGCCACACCAGCTTCATAAGATTCCTTTGGAAGCCCGCTTGGAATCTCCTTGCATTTTCCCTCAAAGTCCATCTTCCATTTCCCCTTTGATGACAACATAGTTTAGGTAACAACAAAGATCCAACATTAGATATTATTCACTTTCCAGAAAGCAAAAGGAAGAAAAAATCACATAAAATATCACACGTCCCAAAATTGTTCATGTTAAGGGATACCATGGCCTTTAACCTTGTGAAATCTCCATTTGACGTGACTCTTCCAAGCTCTTTTTCTCCTCCTCAGAAAAACTATAAATGAATTGCTCATGATCACAAGCACACATAGTGCTACAATGCCATTAAATATATCTTTAAGATTGGTAGTCACAATTGCATCCTCATTCATCCTATCAAGTCATGAGAGCGAATAATGTGATTAATTTATTATAAAAGAAAATCTTCAAAAGCCTTAACTAAAATGTGAAAGTACTTATAGATTAAACCCAACTTGATTTCATCTTTCTCTATAGGTGATATGAATTGAGCATGAACTCTTATGTGCCTTGCCTTCACTCCTTTGAAGAGCTCTTCAATACTCCTCATCCATGAAGCTATGCAATGATTTCCTTCCCATACAAAAAACATGTGATTGCTTAAAAACCCCCAATCCTCATCCTCAACTATTTCCCTTTCAAATTCTTCATTGACTTCCACCCAATATCTATCCCAGCTTGCCTTGATTTGATCATCAACCATTCTTGTCTCACCATTTGGTAAGTTTATAGATAGGATGAAAGAACCCTTAGCAGGTAAATAACCCTCACTCTCAAAAGCAAGCTTTAAGTTAGAGAGGTCATTTCTAAGCTCTCTAACCTTAATATTTATAACACATCTACATAAAGGAATTTTGAGTACCACTTTTGACTTATTTTTTGTCAAACCCTCTAGAATGTCACTACCATGAGACCTTTCTATACAATCCGGGATGACCTCCGAAGTTTGTTCTTGCCGACTCTGTTGTATCTCAATTGGAGTATTGGAGGTTAAGGAAATAATGGCAAGTGGATTAGCTTCATCAACATTCTCTTCAATTAGCTGGTTCTACTCAACTCTTGATGCTTTCTGTCTTTGCCTCGTCCTCTCCCTGAAGAAGAGACTTGCCTTTTTGGTTTCTGGACATCATGAAGAATATATATTTGTTATGTATTAAAAAGTATATCGATATTAATTAATCTAGCAAACATATAGAAACAATAATCTATAATATTATCCAATAAATATATGAAGATTAATAAACCAACCAAAGAAATGCGAGAGATTACCACACCCATTTAATCAGTGAAAAATAGTGAATCTATAAAAAGAGGAAAAACAATGAATTAGAAAAAATAGAACATGACTATCTCTAAAGAGAATTGCAATGATAACTAAATACGCGATTGTTTAAAGAATTATTTAATTGCGTGTATCAGGAAGTAGATGTTTGTATCATGAAGTATTTATGATGGTACTTGAAACTGTCTCTAATCACGTGTACCTATGTATATTGAGTTAAAGAGCAAACAAACTTTAATTTTCTACTAGTCTAACGACATATTGCTTTTTGTATGCGTATTTTTGCTCAAATCAAAAGAATTGTTCTTTACAAATCATCCTGTGTGATAGTTCTTTATAGATACATGGATGCTCACTGTTGGCTCTATTCCATGAAATCTTTAGATAATCAAGCAAGGTAGACTCTCAAGTGGGAAACATTAGCAACTCTCAAGACCCTTTTGCCAACGAAAGGGTGCAAAGGGATGCTATTTCAGCTTTCATGAAATTGTATTTGAAAGGATTATGAGAAATTTTCATGAGAGGCTGGACTTGCATTCTCTAGATCTCTTTTGATAACACATTTTCCTTTTTTCCATCAAGGCTTTGCCCTCTCATAGCACTATTCTAGCTATTGGAGGCATCTCATGAAGGATCCCAACTTTCAATAGTTTAGAAGCTTCTAGAACCCTTTCGCCAATGAAAGGGTCTAGATATTGCATCATCAACTCGACATGGAAGGAAATCTCTAGTAACTTCAAGAACCCTTTCTTTGGTGAAAAGGTCAGACAATGCATTTTCAACTCCACATAGCTCAAAAAGAGCCCATGGGAAGTGGAAGCCATCTTCATTTTGACATAGAAATTTCATTTCGAGTTTTATTTGTGCACAAGCTCCTAGACCCTTTTGCTAGCGAAAGGGTCCAAACATAGCTTCATCGATCTATCCAACTTACAATGACACAACAACATGCAAGAGGATATATATTTCAGCAAGAGAAGTTTCCCTTCATACCTTTAGCTTTCGTCTGAGCTCCTAGGACCCTTTCGCTGGTGACAGGGTCCTCAAGGGTGAAGATGGAAGAGATGAGACCACTACTTATAGCTATTGTCTGTGCTCCTAAAACCCTTTTGTTGTTGGCGATAGGGTCTTCAAGGGTGTTTTTGGCAATGATGGCCATTTTGGAAAGCAGAAATTGCATATTTTCTATATTTATTTTTTGCTTTTTTTTAATTGGCTTGTAGGTGTTGACAGTCATTGCATGCCAGTTGGAGCATGCATTCCTCCATGTGGCAAATCATCCTTCTTTGGCATGCCTCTTTTATGTACGAGTTTTTGGAGCTACTTTAGTCGTGTCATTCTACCAGCCGTCTCCTTCTCTATTCCGCTAGTGCCATCAATTGGGTTGGTTATGGGTGGTTGCTGCAATCAAATCAAGGCTCATCTTTGACTCTGAGAAAGGACCATCGTGATGGATTTTCCAACAGAGCCCCCTCCATTGGACGATGACAGAGACACTGTGTGGTAGCAATTCTCAAGGAGACGTTTGTGGAGCAACGTAGGTGGGAGAGAGACCCTTGACGAGCGGTGAGATGAGAGAACCATTGTTGATGCAGAGAGGACCGAAGATTGTGAGGACATCAGCGCAATTGTTTGACTTCTGGGAATTACACCGCAATTCTTCCAAATATGCATGATCAAAGAGATGCATGCAGGTAGAGAACTAATGAATATGTCGAAATCATTTGAGCCACAGTTGCATCATCAATGCATATGAATCCAATTATTCTTGCCTCTGATGCAGTATTCGACTCTTGTAGGGCCCCCGACTGGTTGAATGATTCTGCTCAGCTTCTTAATGCATCATCCTGATTTACTACTGATTAAGTCTGCTAATTGTATTTTCAATGATTCTTGGATTGTCTTAGTACTTTCACCTCTGTTGCTTGGATTGCAAAAATCCTTGGCGTGCATCATGATGTTGTGCTTCCTTCCTCTATAAATTTCGAATGTTATGCAATTCTATTGCACTTGCTTTCATACGTTGGGAAGAAAACGAATGCGAGCAATGGAGGGATTGATAGACATGATAACAATAGACAGCTGCACATTTGAAAAGGGTGGATATTCGTTCATTTGGCTTTCTTTTACTTCAAACGTCCTTCCTTACTTCTGTATCTGATATCCTTACATCTTTTGGGCGGGACTAGGGAAAGCCTGTGCCCTAACTTGTTAGAACCTCTAGTCATGCAAACTCAGAGAAAGATGTGGTCTTGGAAGGTGGAAACGATGCGTTGAAGAAACCCAAGGAAGCTCCTAGTAATCCATTGATACTGTTTCAACGGTTCTTGTATTTACGTAATTCTTTTTGTTGTGTTCCGACTATGTGCAAGAACGTAATTTTTAACTTTGACATCTTCCTTGGAACCACCGACTGTTGCTATACTAGAGGATGGAAGAGGTTTGAGAACTTTAAGGAAGCTTACTCAAAATGATGTTTGTGTTATCGGGGTTAAAGAGATTTCTTCTTACTTTGGCTTTGATAGTGCGACTATCAGACTACATCAACTATTTCATGAATCCAATGAAGACATTTCATTTGAAGTTCCTTCTAGTTTGAGGGGGGGTGAGAAGGATTTCATCCTAGATGTTCAATTTGGGCATAAATTTAAGGTTATTGGACTTGCAACAAGAAGCCCTTCTATTAACGCTCCATCAATATTTCTTGAATCTTGCACTCAGGAAAAGTCATTCTTGAGTGTGAGTGATTTGATCAAAGAATTACCTTCTAAAGCCACATTGTATACTGCTTTTCAAATGATATTAACAATTCAAAATGTCATTGTATGACGGTAATATTCTTTTTGAGTTTCCACCTGCATGCGGATGTGAGGACAAAAGGAATGGAGCTAAATTTTCATGGCCATGATTGGAGTGAAGAGGTGACAACAAATATTTTGGGATTTAATGGTGGTGTTAGAATAAGGAGGTGTGGGGGTCATTTGGTATGCAAGAACAAGCTTTGTCCTTTTTTAATTCGATCTAGCATAGAAAATGATCGTCAATGGAAGGGTCGGCTTTATAAAGTGGTTGGTAATGGCCAAGGTACAGAAGAATTCGGAACTTTGCAATGTCATAGAATCTTGCCCATGTAAAATGTATATTTGTTACCCATATGACATAGATGGAAGAAAGGTAACAAGATGCATAATTCATATTGGATGTCATTTACATGTTGTTGCAGAGAGTACATCTAGAAAGGTGATGGAGGACTTAAAAACAAGGTTACTACTTTTGTGAAAAGTGTTGGTGAAATGAGACCCAAATACATCCAGAAAAGGATGGCCAAAGAGATTATACTTGAGGCAGTCATTCCTGATTGTGATTTTCCTAATATTGAAAGAATGAGTGAGGTGGAACTTGATGCCTTATTGACAAAGGTTTCTCCACTATTGGACATAAAGAAGTAAAACATTTTCTCTCACTTATGGTTGTGGTTTCACTCCAAAGTGGTATGTTTCCTAAGTAGAGTGAGTTTTTTTTGCAGGATATCTAAGTGAAAGAAGGATGCATTGCAAGGTGGTGGAGGCATGGAAACTGGCTTTGACAAAATTTTGCAGTTAAAGATAAAGAGCAAGTATGATTACTTCCAGAGCCTTGTGTTCCCAGGGCAATTAACTTTTTTTATAGGTACATGTGTTGATTTGGTGAACAAGATGCGCCCCGGGGGGGAGCTTGAGGGTTGTTGGGTTTGTTTTGATTTTGTGAAAAGGATTAGTGATTGGGAACCAATGGCATGCCATGTTTACAATCCATTTACTTAGGAACTTGAAACCATAGCTACATGTGATTTTTAAGTTGAGGATATTGATGCTCAAGTGCTTTTGGACTCTCCTTAATAAAGTCATGGAAAGAGAAGGATATGGCATGGTAGAGTTTAAGGGCTTCTTGGGTGATGAAGCACAAGCAAACTAGAGGGCAGTAAGGACTATTTTCAATGGTGGTCTAGATAATGTGATGGAAACCAACGAAAGGTCTTGCTTGTGGCATTAGCATAATCTAGAGAAGCATTCTAGGAAGTGTGTGCCATCTCATGCTCAACAAGAATTCAAGATGAGATGCAGAAGTTGGAAAAATGCTCCTTCAAAGTCAATTCTGGGGTGGAATTCAAGTCACTATGTTCATGGCTAGATGAGGGTCATGTGCAGAAGGAAAGGGTGAGGATGATAGAAACATGGTTGGTTTGGTGGCATGCAAGGGTTTCTCATTGGAGTGAATATATTCTTAAGGTAAGTATTGCCTTACTCTTTACATTGGATATTTACCTTTAATAGCATTAAACCAAGATAGAATATACTACCTCTAATGGTGTGATACTAACTACAAAATATCTTCTACAGGGTATGGATAAAGATGAAAGATATCTTATTCCAAGAACTAATTTAGCAGAGTCTGTCCATGGTAGTTGGCTAGCTCTAGTGTTCATTTGGGTACTCCACAATGGGACTTGATGATGGTCAAGTGATACAAAATGAAACAACTCTATGTAAGAGATGACACAACTATAGAGACATAAAACTACATACCTTGGATTTGGCATTGTGTAGAATAAAAATAAATTGTATCCCTAAACTAACACAACTATAGGAGTTTCAAGTATCAATACTGAGCCATAATTAGGGTCAAACATGGCTAGCATCATGTATAATGTCCTAATAGATTAGAGTACTGCAAATAAGGTCTAGTGTTCTATGTTTTGGCCCTCCTTGTAGGTGCCTAGCAGGTCCATATATAGGCTAGCCTAGTGTGTTAAATCTTTCTTGAGGGTGGTTATGATATTACTCTCTTCCATATGCCTAGGGACCAATTAGCCTAGTGTGTTGATCTTTCTTGATGGTTTTGGTGCTTATATTACTCTCTTCCATAACTATTCCTCTTCATGGGGAATGTCTCACATAATTCCTCCAATAATAGGTCCCCCCAATTGGAAAGAATTAAAAAATGAGGAGGAGAGTGGTGGAAAGGCAAGGGGAGATGTAAAGAGGAGGGGTGGAAAGGAAAAGGGAGAGGTAAAGAGGAGGGATTAATGAGCAAGTCCCTCTATTTATGAGGGGGGCCTCCCATCTTATCATACCAATACTCTACATCTTTTTCAACATTTTCATTTAGCCTAGTGGAGGGGGCATGACAACTGATGGTGATCCATCAAAGGTATGGCAACTGATCTAGATGGCTTTATCTATCAAATTTCTAGAGACCTTCTATGAATTCAATCCCAGTTAGCATACTCAATCCTTTAATTCCTTAACCAGTTGGTTACCATGACTTTTGGTCGTACACTTTTTCGTACTTCACTATTCACATAGATGGACAACCGCCATAGATTTTCCTTCTTTTCAACGTGTACTAGATTTGGGACCTTAACATCTTGAATATTCAGCTTGTCTTGCACTTTTATCTCCTCGTGGGGGCTTCTTGAGTGCAATCTGCTTAGCAATTCCCCCTATAGTGAAATAAATATGAACTGAGGAAAGGAAAAAAATACCTCTAAAACATATTTATAAACGGGGATTGCCATTTTTTGAGCCTAGACCCTCGAGCTTTGAGCCCAAAGTCCAGAGCTATGAGCTCTACATGTACATAAACAAGCATTTGCATCATACATTCACAACACACAGCCCTCATCACCCAGAACTTTTTATCATGAAGGCACCAAGCCAAACCACCCTTTCTCAAAGAAATGGTGAAATATATTAAGCCCAACTTCCAATACCAAACATCAATCATAAAGCTAGACAATGGCAACCATGCAACTAGGAATAGCATCTTGGAGTATCCCAAAACAAAAGCAATCTCAATGTCAAGAATACCCAAGTGCAAAGTAATCCCATAACACTTTGTCTATTTCTTTTAAGTTGAACACATGATCTTCTAAACTCTACCCAAAATCCACATCCATAAAGAAGGTCCTCTAACCCCAATAGCCCACATGGCTACTCGTCAATACATTGCAAACTATAACCCCAAAAAAATAGAAAGGGTGAAACATATTTGGACAAATATCCAATACCAAACATCGAGAGCTCAAAGATATAGGATGACAACCTAGGAATGGTATGCTGAAGTATTGCATATCAAAACACAGTCCTAGTTTTGCACAATGCACGTTGTCAACACTACCCGATTGCAAAGTAATCCCACAGCACTTCGACTATTTCTTATAACTTGGAAAAATCTTCTAAAACTCCACCCGAAATATAGTCATAATGAAGATTCCTAACCCACATAGCCCACATGGCTACTTGTTACATTGCAAACTACAATAAAATTGCCAAAAGAAGAAGAGAGTAAAACAATGGTAGTCCACAAAGCCGACACTCATTGTAAGCCCACATGTGATAGTGCCTCTGAGAGCTCCTGCTTTGTCAATGCAACCTGGTGTAGAAATGGATGTTTATCCAAGTCTAGCCCTAAATGTTGCAAGAATATGTAGCATAGGTGCTTGGACGCCATTTAGCAATCAAGTCGTCGTGCTCTCCTAAAGAAATCTTCACATGTACATGAAGGAAAGACACAAATGGTGACAAAGTATTGTAGGCCTTTTGACTACGGCCCTCTTGTGGACACATCAAACTCCACATGACCTCTTGCTCTAACAACATTGATATTCAGTACATCACATTCCATGATTGTGGACGAGTCTATACGATTTTGCATTTCTTTTGTTATTTTCCTTTCCATTGAACCTTGTGTCCATCTCTCAAAGCTAGTCTCCCCAACACTTTAGGCCAAACTTGTGGTTGCCGTTGAGCTTGCCATTGAGACATCAAACCATCGATCACAAAACCACTAGCTTGAAGCACTTGTAGCTCATCTTTACTAAGTGATGTCACTCTACTCATCACTGGCCATCTAGCAGGGGCCTGGTCTTGCAAACCCTCAATAGCCTTTGTGGGGTTCCAACAATGGTCCACACTATCTCCACAAAACCATATCATTTGACTTCGAACACCAATTAGAGTGTTTATACTTCCATAGAAGCTAGGGGCAGGGACACCAAATGATCTAGGCTTCCCTTTAAACTCTATCAACTTGTCACACTTGCATTGCATGTCCTCTATGTAACCCTGGCACCTTACTTTACTACCAAGGTTTGTGCGACGGATCACCCACTTTGTTTGATGAAGAACAAATGCCTCACACATTCATTATCAATTGTAACTAAAACACGAGATCCCACTCCACCTGGCAAGGAGGATCTTCGCTGAGCTTCTGTAGTTACTCTTTGAAACTATGGGCAATGTGAGTCATTCTCATGAATCATATCTTACATGGATTTCGACCGTTTCTTTCTGGAGGTCTTTTCATTGCACATTTCATTTTGACATGGTTTTTCAACACCGATCTTCTCGGCCACATCATTTGTCAAGTCAATGAATTCTCGTTTGCTACTGCAATGCATGGTTCTTATAGTATCTCTTTGCATCAATTTCTCAACACATGACCCTTTCCAATATGCTTGCCTCTCAAGTATGATGCATGCTTTGTGCTTTGCAATACTGCACTTGTCAAATCTGATGTACATGCATCATATAGCGACATATACTTAATCATTGGATCATGATGATCCAGATAATGTTGATGAGGAGTTTATAATGTATATCCCACCTAGCGAGCACCTAGCTCAGAATGTTCTTTGGTGTTATATGAATGTACCTTATTCAAAGCTCAATTATATCAATAATTACAATACATATCAAACCTTGAAAATAGGTAATAATTGGCCACCACAATTCCAAAGGTCTGACAGACAAACCCAGTCACCTATAATAGGGAGGGTATTGTGTGAATAAATTACTCTGTGGGAAGGTGGAAGAAGACATAGGAAGGGTATTGCGTGAATAAATTACTCTGTGGGAGGGTATTGTGTGAATAAGTTACTCTGTGGGAAGGTGGAAGAACACATAGGAAGAGGATTATGTAAAACTTCTCCTCGATCTATGTGCCGTAATTTCCTTCCAAAATCTTGGCCTTATCGATCTCCTTCTTCCTACCTTCTCTCCCAGCTAGATTGTCTCCTGCCCTTGGATTGTGGGCATCTAACTTTACTCCACCAACATTTCCACTCACATGAGAGCTAGTTGCATATGAAGGATCCAAGGGAACATGAAAGGGCCAAGTATTTCATCATTTCCTTCCCATTTTATATTTCTTTAGGAGAGAACATACAAATACTAACACAAGGGGTTAATAATTTATATTTTTTTGCCAATCCATTTCTTTCAATTCACCATAGATACTCTTTGCCATGAAGTTGGGGCAAAGATACAGTTTACAATAATAGGGAGGGTGACATAATACTCCCCTCTCACATCTCAATTGCAAGGTAACAGCTTTGTCTATCTCTCCTAAAACATCCCTCCTTCTCTTTGCTATGAATTTCTAACAGTTGCCTATTATGATCTTTGAGAAAAGGCTAATATATGGTTTAAGTATATATGTAGGGCAAAGATACAAATCACAATCATAGGAAGGGTGATATAGTTCTCCACTTTCTATGTGTCTCAATTGCAAGCTAGCAACTTTGTCTATTTCTCCCATGACACATCCCATTCTATTGACCTATTTTCATCTCAAAAAACTTGGCACATCATGAGAAGCAATGGGCTTTCTCATCAAAAGTAGACTCACGAAGTTTTGTAACCTTTCATCTCCAACACTTTAATTCCTCTTCTTGGGCTTGCTTTCTACGGGTGAGCACACATAAAATTTTGCATGATGAGAAACTTTCAAGGTCTCCTACCTTGACCATTTATGCACTCTTTCCTACACTTAAGTAAAAATCATCGTTTTGTTATTGCTTTTAAAGAATAGGCGTGAATACCATAACAAGACATGCATGAGTTTTGAGTACTATGATTGCATCATTAAATTCCCATCACCCAGTTCCATTAGATCTTGCTCTTTCAACACACCACCTTCATCTCTCTTCGATTGGTGATTGAATCTTTCATTGCTTATGCCAAAATTGACAATATCTTCCACACTAGAGCAATGTTTATGAGAGCTCTACGTTAACAGGTATCCTCGTTTTTGGCTTTCTCTCTATATTCTCACTCTTCCTGATTAAACTTCTCATGTAGCTTGGCAATCCGTTTTAGTTATTTCTTAACATCTTACAAAGGTATTCAACGAACTAAAGCGATATTTCCTTTAGTAGACATGATCATTTGGCAATCTTCTAATCACAACTATGGGTTCTTTGCACATATGTGATTCAATTGCTTCATAAACCTACAATGAAATCCTTCCATGTAGACCTTGGAGTACTTCAATTGCCCCTACGTTACATACAATGCAACATAACCTTTAGAGGCTCATGTGTATATGGATTTAGTTCACACATTGTTTTTTGACTCCTAAGATTAGAGCTTATGAATGTGTTAACTTTAGAGTGTTTTAGGGCCAATAAGCTAGGTGGAAGGGTGACCTTCGAGACATGAGACATAGATGCTTTGGATTGCCATGTCAATGGTAAAAAGCCTCATTCTTCCTTGGATTAGACCTAGGATGTGAATGTGAGAATAGACAAAGAAGCCAATGTTGCCATCTGCAGAATTGGCCATATGGCAAATTGATAAACCACATTATACCTGATGTGTGGACCTCTTGGATGTAGGTTGCAGCTCATATGGAACTCTTTTTCCCTATCATCTAGAGGTAGATAGACTTGGCCGACAAATTTCATGCCATGTGTCTATAATTTAGGAGGAAGTAAAGAACTCTGAGAGTAGCAGGCTTTGAGAGAGCATTATGGGTTCAATGGTGCAATTTGCAACTTTCATGCAAGAGCACTAGGAAGGGGAGATGTACTCTTCGATGCAGATAGACAAGCGTAGTACTGACCACCAATGCTTACCATTGACAACTCCATAGTTGCCATTTTGTCAACATACTTGACCAACTCACGTGATCGATTTGGCTATAATTTTTGGAGAGAAAGCATGCCTGACGCTTTTTTTTGGGGGGGTGAAACCACTGATTCAATTAGTTAATAAAATGTACAAATCACCACCACCAGGTGTGGCATCTAGAAGCAGTGGGAAAACACTTCTAAAAGATGGAGAGAGATTCCACCCATATGATCAGCATCATATAGGGATGTATGCAAGGAGCACTAGAAGAATGCATAAGTATCTAAAGAGGCATGGGAAGATGCCAAATGGTCCAGTAGGCAGTAGATCTAAAGTGTCATGCGTGACACTTTCACGCCAGATGGTCCAGTAGGCAGTAGATCTAACACCAGATGGTCTAGTAGGCAATAGATATAACGAGTCATGCGTGCAGGCTATTGCCATGTGGGCATGACACGTTGGAAAGGCCAATGGGAGTGAATTGCTGACTGGCCTGCCAGCATGGCATCATTGCTTTTTGTTTGGGCTTTTCTATGTTCTTTTGCTTTTGTGATCATTTGATCATTCCTTCGCTTGTGTGAAAAAATTCACGAGTTCTTCGCAATCGATTCCATCGACAGTCGCTTCTTTGATTCTGCGCAACATCAATCTCCGTTCTTTGTCTCTAAAATTCCGTCTTCCCTTTCCCGGTTTCAGATATCCGTCTCATTGTAGATCGAAGAATTGCAGAAGATCAGTGTGCAGGTCAGTTTTCCTAATCCTCGTTTGTTGTTTTTGTTCACATCCCCTCAGATAATCGATAATCATCGCTCTACCCAACAAAAATTTTGAAAGATTAGGGTTCAGTTCCCCTATCGATTGTCGTTGCTTGCGTTTTGCTTCCTTCTGTGAGCAATCCCTGAATATTTTTCATCGTAGCTGCAGAATTTGGAATATGTTGTGATTTATCTTCACGATACCAAGCCTTCCCATTGGATTTTGGGATGGCAACCTGGCCTTAGTATTCTCCTGTTGAGTAATCATGGAAAATGCGGCAGACGAAGAGGAAGCTCTCAGCGATTTGGAAGATGACGCAGCGCTTGTAGTTCTACCTCCCCCTGCAGCTGTTCCAAACGGGGATAGCTTGAACGCAGTTCTTGCGGAGCTCGAAGGGGAGAGGCAGGCAAGGAAAGCAGCAGAGGCTGCAAAAGTGGAATTGCAATCTACGTTTGCGCGTCTCAAAAACTACACACAGGAAGCCGTGAGGCAGAGAGATGAAGCGGTTAGACACAAAGAGGAATTGCAGAAGTCGAAGGAGGAACTCGCTAAACAACTCAATGACGCTTTGCTGCGACGAGACGATGCGATTAGACAAAGAGGCGAGCTTGCAAAGCAAAAAGAGGACGCTCTCAAATTAAAGGATGAGTTCTCCCGTCAGAAGGATGAGGCAAGTAAAGCCAGGGACTCTTCTAGGTCCGAAATTGAAGCTGCTGCACGATTGCTTGTGGCAGGGGCCGAGAAGATCACAGCTAGGGCTAGTTCTATCAAGAGCTTTCCTGGAAACCTTCCACGATCTTCATCCCACACAGGCGTGGCAGCCATTGCCTATGGTTATACAAAGCGAGCAGAAGAGATAGTGGATGAATTAGTAAGACACCAGGAAATAGCTGTAAAAAACATCTCCGAAATGCGTCAGCAAATGGAGCAGCGCAATTATCAAATCGCTATCGAAGTGTCTGAACTCGAGGCATCTATCCAACGAGCGAAAGACGAACTATCACAGAAGTCCTTGGAACTAGATAAATGGCAAAAGCTCACTGCCTCCAAGGAAGGTAGAATTTTGGAGATTGAAAAAGAGATGTCCGAGAAACTGGCAGAGGCTGAGAAGGAAATTGAGGTGTTCAAGAATGCAGTTCAGGCAGCTCAGGCCAGGATAGAGAGTTTGAAGGCACCTGCTTCAGAATTGTCGCATCTCATTTTCAAGGCAAATGACACCCTTGTAAATCTTGCTGATTCATTCTCTACCTCACAGACGCAACAAGATAATAAATCAGCCTCTTTTTCATCCAGCTACAGAGATCCTGAGGAGCATCTCCAAGGGTGCATAATCAGGTTGAAGGAAGTCCTTGAGCTTTGCTTGAAACTAGGGACGACTTGGAAAGACCATAAAGAGCTTAGGAAGAAGGAAATGGATGATTTGGAGGGCTCGATAACTAGACTCATAACAGAGAAAAAAGAAATCACAAATTTTCTTAGAAGTGCTCTTGCCAACAAGCAAGAAGTGTTGGAGGCAGTTTCCAAGTCAGACGTGGGAAGTAATCATAAATTAGACACAGCAGCAAAGAATAGGGAGACACAAAACGAGAGCAGTGGGTCTGATGTGGATGGAGGAGGGATTGTTTCAGTAAGCAGAAGAGAGGGCTCTATTGGTGATGAGCTTAAGACAGGAGAGGCTATCAGCATGGTGCGGAATCTGTCCCTTTAGACATCTCTCACAACGTTTGTTTTACTATGCAATTTTTTTTCTCAACTGCTCACGTGGCTGGATTGCTTGTATACAAACAGGCCTCTGCTTTGGAGAATGAAGTGAAAAATCTGAGGCAAGAGATCTTTGAGTTGCAACAATTTTTAGCTGTTGCAAGGTATGTGGTGTTAAATGGAACCCCATTCCTCATTAAAGTGCGTACATAATCTTAGAACTGTGAGCATTACTTTTCCTTCATGTCTCATGTTACAAAATGTCTCTCATAAATGTGCCTGTTGTCCTGGTACTTTCAGGGGCGAAGTGGAATGGCTTAAAGTCACCTCAGAACGGCAATCAAAAGAACTCTTCGAAAAATCAGCTGAGATACGAGAACTCGAAGAAAAGTGCTCTCTTGCTCAAGAGAATGTATTGATTTGATCATTTTAGACTAGAATTATTTTGCTTTATGCATTCAAAAGCCAGGCGTGCCATGTATAAAGGCATTTTAATGTTGTCATGTGTGCTGTGTTGTTATGAAAGATGGAGGTTCTCAATACGGACTTGGCAGCAGCACATGAAGAAATTCTTCGCTGGAAGCAAGCTGCCACAAAAGAGGCGGAAGCTGGAGCTTCTGTGCTTGAAGAGGCTGACAGATGTCAGGAGGAGGTAAATATTTGAGAAGAGGAAAATCTGATGTGAATTTTAACTAAAAAATATATTTGCCTAGAGTAGAAGTCCTTGCACAGGATGTCTTTTCTTTGACAGAAGTATGGTAGCAATCAACACAATGTATACATGTCTACCTGCAAACCATTCTTAAGTGACTCACAAGAGAATGTTCTCTCTTTGAGTGAGGTAGAAACCAAGAATTGAGTGGACTCTTCCAAATAACTAAGCTTTTAGTCGATTTCAATCAATTGGTTTCTACCCTACTAGAAGCCATAGTTTTCTCTTTTACCTTGAGTAGGGCACGAGATTGTGCACAGGAGCTTACTAATTTCATGCAATTTGCTGATGATTATTTTGAGAAGGAAGATTTTGACTCTTGCTATATATGATAGAAGTTTTATATTTATGAGAGATATTGGCCCAGTACTTTGTTTTGATCTCGTTCATCTCAAGTTTGTATCAAAGCTCCTTTCAGGTGAATCTATTGACTCGTCAAGGATCTCTTGTCCTAAATAGCCATCAACCAGCTGGCTTTAAAAATTGGCTATCTCTATGGCCTTTTGGTAGAGCAAATTGATACGTAAGGCTTATTAATCCTCTTCGTGGGAGGGTACGATTATTAGTCCTCTTCGTTCTGCAAAACTTAGGAGAGAGCTCTTATTAGTTTTCATCCCAAGGTTGCTATGATTTACACAGCGAGATTTGTGCAACCTAGGTAGGAGTTTCCTAGTGTACTCTATCTCCACTCAAAAGAATGATCTTTTTTGAACCAAAAAGAAAGAAGAACTTTGGACATTTTGTTGCTTTTGGGGTTTTTGAAAGGCTCACCTTTTTCTCAACGTTTTCTTTATTAATCTATATGGGTCTTAGCTTTATCTTGAATCTTTGTAACAGATGTGGTCATACTTGGTCAACTCAAGTGCTTCTTATGTTTAGTGAGCGCTGTTCATGGTTGCCAGGTTATTGTTGAGTTCAGACCTGAAATAATGAATGGGTATGCTGTAAGTCAATTGCTATGAAATTTATGAGCTCTCCAGATATTGGGTGTTATTCTCATTGATGCTATGGACTGTAATCCTAAGAAGGATTAATCTCTCTCCTAAATTTTGGAGGTTGGCTTACTAAGCGAGCCTCACCTCTCCTACCTCTGTGGCAGTCCAGCCCAGAAGTAGAACAAAGTACTCAATTGTTGTGGCCTTTGCCTCTGCCTTGGGATGGATCGCCTTGTTGATACACTCGAATGTCCTATGTCCTTATCGGTAACAAAGTCCCATATCTTTGCTCGTTCTAAGAATTCAGGATTCAAAGTCCTCCAGTCCACCGTATTGATTCTGTTCCTTACTGTATTCCCCTTTTTCAAAATCATCACGCGGAGTGATCTTGCTGGCGATTCTGAGTTCAATTGGAAGGGCATCAGAAATTCTTTAATTGCTCAGATGTATGCTGTTTTGTGCCTGAATTTTTTTGCTTTGATGTGCACCTTGTCATGTTGCAATGTTACCCTGTCCCCCTCTATCTATAGATCCCGGGAATTTACTCCCCCAATCTTCGAGCCTTCGTTTTCTGATTTTGTACGCGATGCATCTGTTCATAATTTTCAACTTTTCCAGATGGAGGATTTAAAAGAGACAGTAACCCTAGAGAGGTTGGGGCTAAACTGAGTAATGAGGACATGTGTCAGTTAGTTGATTCAACTTGATGCAGAACTGTATCAAAGATTGTTTGGTATCTACACACACGTTGGTAGGGGCCTGGATGTGCTCTCGACCTAGCTGGGTATTCTTAGAGACTCCGCGGGTCTTTAGAAACCCAATATAGCTGCTTATGCTTGGGCACTGATGACGACACAAGTGTTGCTTTGCTTGCTAAGTACGTCTTCCTTATGTTTTTCATAAAAGTTTTGTTACCTCTTTTTTCTTCTCTTTCGTTTTCTCTTTTATTTTCTGTGTGGATTTTTGGTCTTTAGAACAACAAAAATCTAAATTTGGACTTATTCTAGTCTTACAAAGGTATATTCTTAGAAGGCCCCACTCCTAAGAATGACCCAAGTGAGTAATGGCTCTCACTTATATAGATATAGGGTGTCTTAGCTTAGGACTACATTTAGTGTACCAAAGCTACCACATGTCGTAAATATCCCAAGGTTAGAATACACATAGGTCAACCTAACCTCCATAATACTAGCCACATTATGTCCAGACGTGGACAAAACATGATCCCATAATTGCATGTACCTTTCAGATACAAAGTAAACGTGAACCAGGGTTACAATGATTCTCCCTTGGCTTTGGATAAAACTAACAAAGCAACCTCATGGCAATGGCAATATTTGGGCAAGAAGTAAAGCAAACTAGGGCTGCATGGTATGGGAGACACAGTCTTACCTAGGATGGACTATGGTTGGAGGTCTCTAGCTTGGGGTTGATCCTGAGGGATCTATGGTTGCGTGGTGATGCACTAGCCTATACCCAAGATGACCTTGTGCTTGTATACTAACGCTTATTGATCTTGAAGGTTAGCATGGAGATAGAGGAGATCCTAACACCCCCAGGTTAGTGGCATCTAACATGTAAGGGGCTGGTTCGTTAGGTATCAAAGCGAACTGTATCTTCTTGTTTGTGAGTCGTGTGTGTGTCAGATATGGATTTTGCAGAGGATTCAAGGATGCTTGAATCGAGTTGTTTTGTGCTCAGATATGGCAGCATGAATCGAGTTTGAGCATGCTTTTCATAGGCTGTTTACAGGCCTGTTGAATTGAACTTGGATAAGCATGTTTGAATTGTTGCTTAGGTAGACAGTAGTTGGATGCGAGAGCAGATAATTGATGAAATCTTGGTAGAATTTGCAGCTATAGAGCTGTGATGGAATTTATTTCTGTAGAAATAAATTCTCCAGCAGCCTTGTCTAGTGAATGCAACGAATTCTGTTGCTGTTTGCAAGCAATAGAAGCTGGTGATAGACAGATAGGCAGAGATTAAACTTGTATTTTGAACAAGCAAACTGACCAGTAGGTGCTGCGGGTGATGGATGGCAAAAAACGAAAACCTGCTCACATAATTGTTAGGAGACCAAGGATTTTGGTGCTTCTGATTCTGGTTTGGCTTTGTGATGTTGTGCAGATCTCCATGGGCTAGTTGTGGCTTTTTCTGAGGTGAAATGAAGGCTGAATTGGTTAACCTATCGCCTAGTACTGATTTCGTGGCTGGGGGAGGTAACATGCACTCACTTTTCTGGGCTGCATGCCTTGGGAAGTTGTTCTGGCAGTTGCGATTGCTAGAAATCTCTACTTTGTCCCTTCAGTTGTGTGACAAATGTGTCTCATGCGTGGACTGCATCTGCGTGCATGATAAGTTGCCATGCAAAGTGTCATTGGGCTGGCAAGTGAGTTCTACAGATAGCTTGTGGCTGCATGCATTCATGCATGTGGGAATACTAGTTTGCATACACACATGCAATGTCGCATGTGGTTGCATGCATGTAAAAGAACCAATACTTTCGTTTCGCTTTAGTAACAGCTAACTTAAGACCTTTTAAAGTACTTTGTGTGTAGATGAAGCCATGTGGAGTACCCCAAAGGGCAAGTAACTCATGTGGCTTGTGTGCTCCATAGCCACTTTGCCAGACATGCAACCTATGCATGCACCCAATTTCCCTCTTTGTCTCTTAACCTTTTGAGCAGCTAGCAGCCCACCACCTTTTTTATCTCTATCCATTCACCTGTTTTATCAGCTTGTGGTCGACTCCTTTGTTTGCTCTCTCTCCTCTTGCCAAGCTACTATATCCCTAGCTTGCTTCAGGCCTACCAAGAGCACATTTCTCTCTTTTCTACATAAGGAGAAAGGCGTTGTTCTTCATGCCCTCTTTCTTGCATCCTTTTTACTAGTGGTAGGATGAATACATTGACTTGGGAGGAACTGGTCCCGATGGTGCTCGATTAGGAGGGAGGGAAGCCCTCAAGGCCTCACGTACATGTAACTGTTGTGGCCAGAAAGGTCATTACTGGCAGCAATGACCTCAAAGGATCAGTGAGGGGACTAGTGAGTAGAAGGACGGTTCTGCAGCCGCCACGTCGATTGTTCCAGCCTTCTAGTAGCACTTGGAAGGATGCACTGCCAGTAGGCTTTCTAGTTCCAGATGGAGGATTGCTTGCTTGTATGTGGCAGTAGGACCTGGCAGAGGCGAAGGAGTCTTTGATCGAGGCAGGCTTTCAGGCAGGACCTCGAGTTGTTGGTGGTGACTCAGGTGCAGCATGTTACCAGTATGTTTTTTGTTTGGACGTCATGACGTGGCAGATCCAGAGGGGGTTTCCTTGTGTTTTGCTGTAGCTACTGCCTAATGAGCTGTTGGAGATTTGGATGGGTCGGATGATTGCCAGTGCGGGAATCGAGACATAGTAGATTGGTCCTTGTAAGCTGGTGGATGCCCATTGTTTCTGGAGCACCTAGGTTCATCGATCTGGGGGCAGTGCTCTGGTTTGGACCTAAGAGGGGGCTGCATAGCTTTGAGATAAGATGCCCATGCAGGGAAGCTGTCACGGGGACTTGAATTTCTAAAATTTAGGAATTTATGGTGACCAACCAGATCCACCCCAAGGTCATGAGACAGGCTTCCGGGGTGCCAGATTGGCACCAGATCCATTTCGCCTACTAGGTTTGGACTGCCAGGGGCCGAAGGGTGCCAAAAGGAAATCGTTTTTGCTGTTTTTCACCTCTTCCAAGGCTGCTCCTGCTTATTTTTCTTGCTAGAGTGCTCGAGAATTGCGTCAGACAAATTCACCTTTTTGCTTGTTGCTGTTTCAGGGTTCTCAGAGCCTTTAGATCAGTCGATTGCTTCCCAGAAGCTCTCCTACTACCTCAAAATCTTTAGATCCTATTGCTTTGTTGCAGCTAGCCTTTCTGTTTGCCATGAATAGCCATGGTTGGTTGTTTTGCTGGTCTCTGTCTTGCCAGGACTCCCTTGACGGGTATGAGAGCTGCCAAGACAGACTTGGCTGATTTCTCTCCTGCTCCCCTGGCGGGTATCAAAGCTGCCAGGTTAGAACCCTCAGTCAAAATCAAAAGAAGGGTTGCCATGGGATATTGCACTGGACTGGGATGCCTTTTTGTGATTGCATAGCAAGACAGAAGTGCGTGTGCACGGATTATTCAGTTGGCTAATTTCGGGCTGATGCTTTTCTTGTAGTTGGATGCCTTTTGAATAAAAGATAAAGAATACCAAAAGGGGCGCTAAGTTTAGGGCCAATCTCGTGTCTGGTGCAGGACGAGGGCAATCTAGCTCTTGGGTGTTTTGGTTTGCTGTGGGAATTTCTAAATGGCTGGAAATTAAGTATTTGCTGGTTATGAATTGTTCACTGCCCTTTGGTGTTCCCGAAGGCTGGTTTCAGTGGTTCCAGTGCCAGAAAGTGAGATGTGCTGTTGTGAAAGCACAAGATGTGCCAAAGTATATGCCTAATGAGGAACATCCAACATACAGAGGAACAAGGAGATCTTGATTTAAGAACAGTTATTGGCACACAGTGGTAGAGTTTCCCCGTCGCTATTTGGATGTGCTTTGGATTGAGGAGGGTGAACTGGCAGATTCACCTCAGTTGATGCAACTCTACTTTTCAGCTTGAGCCGACTTCAGTTGGGGCTTATTTAGGCTCAGCAGAAACCCGCTTGCTGATGGTTTATTTGCCATGAGACTTCTAGATCAGTGGACTAGTCAGACTATCTGTACATGGTATATGAGTTGGTTATGTTAGAAAATACCCAACAGAGGGTACACACAGCGGAAGACTTATAGTAATGCCTAGGAGCTCACACAGTGTGCGGTGTGGGGTGTGGAATCACAAACCTTTTAACTTATGTGCATAAAATAGGTGTGCAGACTCATCAATAGACAATGAACTGGCCAGATAGAGAAACCACCAAAAAATTTTATGCACATAAGTTAAGAAGTTTGTGATTCCACACCCCACACCACATTGTGTGAGCTCCTGGGCATTACTATAAGTCTTCCGCTGTGCGTACCCTCTGTTGGGTAATTTCTAACATGGTATCAGAGCCCAAGTAGGAGGCTCACAGGTGTGGGAGCCTGAAGGCAGGGACTTTGCTGAAGGACGACTCTGATTCAGAAGCTCTTTGGAATCGACTTCCACGACTGGAGGATTGTGCCCTTGCGAGAAGTAGGGTGACTCAGGTTCAGTCAGGTGCATTTAAAGTTCGCGGTCCAGGTTATCTGGAGATGTACTTTTGTTGCAGACCTTGCCAAAGGAAGGACGGGTTGAAACAGACCCTCAGAGCATGGTGCTTGGAAGACTCCAGGTTGTTCACTCATTATGAGGGGGACAACTGGAAAATCGTGACGGCTGGATTGCTCGAATTCGAAGGCAAGAATGTGACGGAAGGAGGTGGTGCCAGGAGGTGCTACCAAAGATGGACCTGTGTACCAGGATGGTGTGCGGAAGCGGAACCGGACCTGGTGGAGCAGGAGCCACTGGGTGAAAAGCCAGGAAAAGATTTCGACATCGAAAAGTTCCATAGGACTATGACCAGGGAGTTACTGGAGCATCTTCATCGACGTGTTGGCATTGGGCCTGGATGTGTCGGTGAGAGGGGGTGTTGGAAAGGTCACCTCCCCATCTGTAAGCCCCCAAATGAGGAGAGCGTGGGGGATTGGCGTTGGGCTTGGATGTGTCGGTGAGAGGGGGTGTTGGAAAGGTCACCTCCCCATCTGTAAGCCCCCAAATGAGGAGAGCGTGGGGGAGGGAGACCTAGGGCAGGATGTGCCCAAAGAGAGAATTCCTGGATGTGTGGATTGAGAGGGGGTGTTGGAAAGGTCACCTCCCCATCTGTAAGCCCCCAAATGAGGAGAGCGTGGGGGATTGGCATTGGGCCTGGATGTGTCGGTGAGAGGTGGTGTTGGAAAGGTCACCTCCCCATCTGTTAGCCCCCAAATGAGGAGAGTGTGGGGGAGGGAGACCTAGGGCAGGATGTGCCCAAAGAGAGAATACCTGGATGTGTGGATCTGGGACAGATCTGGAGCATTCATGGTTGGTGGGGTATCCCAAGGAAGGAGGGTACCTAGCTGATCTGCAGGAGCATAAGGCGGAGCAGAGGACAGCAGTAGGGACCCAAGAGAAGAGGCCATGAGCTCACGGATGACATCAGCAACAGTACGGAACAGTACGGAGCTGAGGCGCACACGTGTGGGCAGATCAGGGAGCCAAGAAATAGCGCAGCATAGTGGGGGTCTATGGGCAGGTATACAGCCTGCAGCAGGGTCTCCAGCAGCAGCAAAGGGGAGCCTAGCAGCAGCCCAAAAAGGGCCTGGCTAGGGCCCTTATATAGGGCTGGTTGGGCTGAGCCAACCAGGTCGGTTGGGCCAGCCAACCAGGTCTGTCCAGTAGGCCCATTTAGGGCTGGCTGGTCGGTCCATTTGAAAGGGCCTTGAGGCCTATAAAAGGAGAGGCACTTGCCTCATTTCATATCCAGCATAGCCAGCAGTTCCAGGGCAGAAAGGAGCAGCAGGAACCTACTCTCTGGGCCTATCTACAGGAGGTGAGAGAGTGCAACAAGGGCTGCAGACTTAGCCAGGAAGGGCTGGACCTTGGCTGTTTTCTAGGGCAGCAGGTGCTGAGATCATCACACCTTCTGGAGCAGCCATTCACAAGCAGGTTGGAGCAGTGGAACAGCTATCTTGGGGCCTACATTCAGGAGGACCAAGGGGAACTGTGTGCTGCAGACAAAGCTTGGCAGAGGCTGCCCACCTAGGCTGATTCACAGGCAGTAAGGTGGAGAAGAACACACTGGACGGAAAGTCTACAGACGCTCGAGGTGGAGCACGCGGGCTCGAGTCTAGAGATAGCCAGCAGATTGGAGAAGGACCTTGTGGTTAGATCAGAGGAGCACACCATTGGTGGGACTCTGGATCTATCTATTTTGTATTGTGTCCATAGTTTTGGACGGAAATATATATTTTGGCGGTTTCTCTATCTGGCTGGTTCATTGTCTATTGATGAGTCTGCACACCTATTTTATGCACATAAGTTAAGAAGTTTGTGATTCCACACCCCACACCACACTGTGTGAGCTCCTGGGCATTACTATAAGTCTTCCGCTGTGCGTACCCTCTGTTGGGTAATTTCTAATAGGTTACCCGTAGCTCTACCAAATCATATGTTGCATGTATATCTTGTAATCTTGAATATATAGGTACATGTAAGAAAATGGCAAAATCTGCCAAATCTAGTGAGATGGTTTTGTGTTTGGATATGGTTTGCTATTCCAGGCTCTGCAAATCATATACATATTGAACACCAATTGTGCAGTGCAAGTTAAAGCATTGTTTATGATTCCAATGTTACCTGAGTTTCTGAGAAAGGATAGCATACTGCTACAACGGTCACGGCTATTGTCGAGAAGTAGGATGGCCTACTTGCTAGAACAAAAACAGGAAGTGGTAAACTGTGGTCACTGCCACACATAATTCTATGATATTCTTCTGAATATGTGTGGTTTGGATTGTGAACTTATGTGATATATACCATGGATTATGGATGGTTTCTTTCCGGCCAGGACTCTTTTAGAGTTGCCAGGATAGATTTGGACAGTCCCATATAGCCATAAGATGAAGTGGGTAAATAATTGAAAGGAATGTTGGGATAATTATGATCAAGGGCTTGCTCTATGGTACATGTGTGCATCTAGGGGAGTCACATGTGTGTGTGTGTGTGTGTGTGTATGTTGTAGAGGCACATCTAGTGCTATGATGTGTGTAGTGTGTGACCTAAGTGATGATGTAGGCCAAAGGATCCCACATGGGAGGTTCCTTTGATTTAGGCCAGTTCCATTGATGTAGGGGCTGATTGCCACTGATGTAGGGAAGGTGCCTTTGATCTAGGCCACCTTCTCCCCATTTCTATAAGAGAGAGTCACCTATCTCACAATCTGTAGTGAACAACATTTTTGGTTACATCTTGTGCTCTCACTCCTCTTCCAAGATGCATCTATTCTATCCCACGTGTTTCTACATTTGGTATCAGAGCAGGAATGCTCCTAGCTTGCCTAGCCTAGCCTAACCTAAACCCTAGTTAGGTGCCACATCATCATCTTCTTCCTCACCTCCATCTTCCACCTTCCCTCACCAAAGTCGATTTTCAAAGTGAGATTTCTCTTCAAGCTCGCATTCTCAGCCTCTCATCTTTCAGGAGAGTCTTCCCAAGGCTAGGGCGAATCTATAGAACGAGCTATACACGCTATCTCGCCATTTTTGGGGCGGCATTGCCTTAGGAAGCTGCGCCGACCTTCTTCTTGGTTTCACTATGGAGAGCAACATTGTGAAATCCCTTCCAGAGAGAGCTGGGCGACATCACTACCTTGTTGCTCATCAAGTCTGAGCTCATTTGGAGCAAGATTTGGGTCGAATTCATCAAAAATACAGTTCGGGGTTCTTCTACAGTGCTGGCCGACATGCTCATCATTTGTGAAATTCCTCTCTAAGGGAGAAGCCCTACATGTTTTCCTTCCTCCCCAGTGCAAAATCCCTCTGAGTTTCGGCCTCTACATGTCGATTTGGAGTAGATTTTTGAGCTGCCTCTTTTGGCCATGGAAGCTTGACCATGCTAGTCTAAATTTGACTTTGGACAGTCAAAGTTTGACTGGGAGTTTCCAAGATTTATTTTCAGCTTGCTATGCTCATTTTCTAGCATGTTCTTGGTCATCTTTGCTTGGACATCTTGCATAAATGTTGTTCTGACTAATTGCCTCATGCTTTGACATTTACTTAAGTCACATAGAGAAATCCAAGTCAAAGTATTCAAGTTGTCACTCTGTGAAGGATTATTTTTTATTGCTCATATTTCACTTGTAAGGCACTAGACACCGCCCTTGGGCTTACCTTGCCATGGAAGCTAAGACCTTTTCTGATAAGTTTGATGGAACTAGTTTCCATACTTGGCAAACAAAAGCTAAGTTTGTGCTTATGAAAAAGGGGATATGGAATGTTGTGAATGGAAAGGAAAAGAAGCTTACAAAAGAAGAAGCTGATTGGTTGATAAAAGACAAGAAGGCTCTTGCTATCATTGCTTTGGGATTAAGTGACTCGTACATTCACCACATTGATGGCTTTGAAACTTCACATGAAGCTTGGGATCATCTTCACACAGTATTTGGTGCACAAGGGAAATGCTTCAAATATATCTTGCTTATTAAGTTTCTTTGGCTACAATTGAAAAAGGGAGTGTGTTATTTCATGAAGAAGAACAACTCCAAAGAAAATGAAGCATTTCATGTGAAGAAGAGCTGCATCAACAACAAAGAAAATCTTGCTGAAGGAAAGACTCCATCAGCAAAAGAAGCATCCAACTTTGTGGTAGAAGACAAGGACTTTGCCTTTTGAGCAACTTGTCTTTGAATTTTTGTTTATCATCACTTGGTGAAATTTTGAGGTCCTCTACCTGGAGTAGTACTCCAAAAAGAATGTCATATGTTTTGTCTTTTGTAAATCACCTTTGGTCACCATATGATGTAGGCCATGTGATATGTGTTTGGTCTATCCCATTTTTGTAAACCTTGACCTAGCATGAGATCCTAGACATAGATTTATCCTTGACCACCATGAGATGGCCATGTGTGACCACCATGAGATGGCATGAGAAACTATGAGACTAGATGTATCCTTGACATTGCAAGAGGCAAACCCTTGAGGGGGGGTATGTTGGGATAACTATGATCAAGGGCTTGCTCTATGGTGCATGTGTGCATCTAGGGGAGTCACATGTGTGTGTGTGTGTGTTGTAGAGGCACATCTAGTGCTATGATGTGTCTAGTGTGTGACGTAAGTGATGATGTAAGCCAAAGGCCCCCACATGGGAGGTTTCTTTGATTTAGGCCAGTCCCACTGATGTAGGGGCTGATTGCCACTGATGTAGGGAAGGTGCCTTTGATCTAGGCCACCTTCTCCCCATTTCTATAAGAGAGAGTCACCTCTCTCACACTCTGTAGTGAACAACATTTTTGGTTACATCTTGTGCTCTCACTCCTCTTCCAAGATGCATCTATTCTATCCCACGTGTTTCTACAAGAAACATGTGTGAAAAGTATACATGGGATGTTTGTATGCATTCATGAAGTGCTTTCAAGTGTACTCATGATGTACCACTAGTTGTGGGTCTTGAGGAGGGGTAAAAATTTCATTGCTAAAAACAACTTAGGGGGCCATGTTTAGCAAGCTGGCTTGAGGAGCAAAAAAAAACGGGCAAAATTGGCTTTTAGGTGGTTTTCTGGACCATAGAAGAACAAGGAGAGGTAAGTCACAGCCTATGGGCTGTTGGTGGGCTTCCAGGGCTGCCAGAAGCTCAAAAACGAATTTCATTTTTGTGCCAGGAGCCTCCAGATCAGTTTTTTTTTGCTGCATACCTGCTGTTCATACCTTCCGAGAGCCCCAAATCTGATTCACACTTCTTCTAGGAGCCTTCTAGGCCATGCGCCTGTCAAAATCGCACTTTTCCAGACGGTTTGGAGCTTCTAGGCAACTCGATTTGCTTCCAAGTACTGATTTTGCCGTTCCAGATCTACTCCAGGGTCACGAGACAGCCTTTCGGGGTGCCAGATTGGTACCAGATCCATTTCACCTACTAGGATTGGACTGCCAAGGGCCGAAGGGTGCCAGAAGGAAATCGTTTTTGCTGTTTTTCACCTCTTCTAGGGCTGCTCCTACTGATTTCGCCTGCCAAAGTGCTTGAGAACTGCTCCAGACAAATTCACCTTTTTGTTTGTACTGCCTCAAAATCTTCAGATCGTATTGCTTTGTTGCAGCTAGCCTTTCTGTTTGCCAAGAACAGCCATGGTTTGTTGTTTTGCTGGCCTCTGTCTTGCCAGGACTCCCTTGACAGGTATCAGAGGTGCCAAGACAAACTTGGCTGATTTCTCTCCGGCCAGGACTCCTTTGACGGGTATCAGAGCTGCCTGGTTAGAACCCTCAGTCAAAATCGGAAGAAGGGTTGCCATGGGATATTGCACTGGACTGGGATGCCTTTCTGTGAGTGCATAGCAGGACGGAAGTGCCTTTGAACGGATTATTCAGTTGGCTGATTTTGGGCTGATGCCCAATAGTGCTTTTCTTGTATTTGGACGCCTTTTGAATAAAAGATAAAGAAATACCGAAAGGGGCGTAAGTTTAGGGCCAATCTGGTGTCTGGTGCAGGACAAGGGCAATCTAGCTCTTGGTGTTTTGTTCTAAATGGTTTTGGTTTGCTGTGGGAATTTCTGAATGGCTGGAAATCAAGTATTTGTTGGTTATTATATGTTCACCACCCTTTGGAGTTTTCGAAGGCTGGTTTCAGAAGCATACCTTGCACCGACGGCAGTATCAGCTGGATTGTTGTACTAGTTGTATCAGATGGGTTATTGTACCAATACCGGACCAGTGGAGTATGCCTAGCACCTATGGCTTGGGAGCATTAGTATCAGGTTTCCAGTGATCATGCTGAGACAGTTCGTGCCATGAGGGGGCTCCTTCGATAGTACCTATGGCAGTCTTCAGCAACGGAGCATCAAACGACGGATTCCTCCTGTTGTTCTGGTGGCACACCTAGCTCCCTGGAGATCATGTTCCATTGTGGAGCCGAGAGGGTTTGTTGGAGGTCAACATCTCTTGATGTCACATGAACAAGCCAGGTAGAGAGTGAGGGCCTTGCTTGTGGGTGTCCGCCTAGTGAGAGGTTAGGTTAGGCTGAGTGAGGGCCTTTGTTGTGGGTATGCCTGCGCCCGTGAGGTTAGCCTAGTGTAGGGTAGGGCAGATACGCCTCAGTGGAGGTGGCTCGGGGCCCGATGGGCA
The DNA here is from genome assembly GCF_047967505.1 of Dipteris shenzhenensis. Classification (NCBI taxonomy): domain Eukaryota; kingdom Viridiplantae; phylum Streptophyta; class Polypodiopsida; order Gleicheniales; family Dipteridaceae; genus Dipteris; species Dipteris shenzhenensis. The sequence goes on from NC_141604.1 coordinate 31,722,401, forward strand.
TGGTAGCAGGCTGCCATTCTGGAGCACTGCTGCGAGGTTTTCCCAAGAGGGTTCGGGCCATATCACCTCTCCGTTGGGCTTCTTTGTGGCTTGCTGGCTGTCACGTGGCACCCCCTGTAGAGGCGCCTTGTCTAGGCCTGCTTGGGGGGCCACCTAGGCCACCTCTTGTTGCCTTCCCACCCCTTTCAGGCCCTTTATAGGCAGAGGTGAGACGACCTGAGGGTTGGCCACCTAGGCCTGCTGGTCGGGCAAGGGGGGCTTGGTGGTTGGCCCCTATAGGCTGTGCAGTAGCCCTCTTATAGGACGACTTAGGGCTGGGGGGGTCGGCCCATAGGGCTGCTAGTCGGCTCACATAGGGCAGGTGGAGAGCCCTTTATAGGGCTGTGCAAGGCAGCCCCTATGGGTAGGTGAGGGGGTCCGCCCACCTACAGCAGGGGTCGGCCCATATGACAGCCGACTAAGAGGGGGGGCGGCTGCCTATATATAGGCCCCATCCCTCACTTGTTGAGGCATCTCAGTGTGGAGCAGTTGTGCCTATCTATACAGCAGAGGTTTCCCCCGAGATCTCTCTCTTGGAACCATACTTAACTATGCCACCTGAAAAGGTCAAACTACAGGAATTCCAGTTGTCCTTACTATGCACCTTACAAGCTCAATAGCTGACAGTAGAAAGGAAGACCAAGTTATAATACTACCAAGATCAAATAAATCCTCTATGCTGGTCATCATTCATGAAATCAGATGCCTCTGCTCCATGGTTTAGCTCATTTTGTATGATTTGAAATCCCTGGAAATAAAGCCACTAAACTGAATCAATGAAACAACAATGTGTGTCCTAATTTGAAGTAGTTGAGCCTTCTATCATTCGACTTAATATTCTTGGAGAGCTTTGAAAAGTTGTGGAGCCAACTGCCACATATGACCATTAAAGATACAAGTAGGTCAACTACAGGATATCATTTTTTCCCCTTTGTTTCTAATTTTGTGTTTTTACGTGCTGATACTTTGTTACTGGCGATGTGCATCCAGATAATTGTCCTTAAAGGAAGAATCGAGCAACTGAGTCGGTCATTGGAAGAGTCCAACAGTAAACTGCGTTCAAAGGAGGAAATGACTACAGCTGCCATTGCTGCACAAAATGCAGCTGAGCGATCTCTTCGAATTGCAGATGAACGTGCTGTAGAGTTGAGGGAGAGGATTGAAGAAATGATGAGGCAGTTCGAGGCACTAGAGAGAAGGGGTGATGGGGGAATGACCTTGGGGTTGTTTGATATGTGTTGGCCGTACCAATGGTTTCGTGGCAGACCACCTCATTTACAGCGTGAAACAGCAGCTCGGGCTGGAGCAGAGATGGAAGAGCTTCTAGAGCCACTTGTGTAGATCTTTTGGCAGGAGATTTTAAAGCGTGGGACTGCTTGTTTTGAGTAGTGAAGCTGTGATGTTTGGGGTCCATTTGCCCTAAATATACCTGACATCACCTCAGACAGCAGATTTCAGTGGGGTCAACAGAAGGAATACGCAATATCTGACCTGATTAAATAGCCTTCGGCCATATATTTTTACTCTATTTTTTGCCATTTTTGAAATTTTAGTGAAGCCATCCCCATAGGAAGGGTGATAATGTTATTCCTTCTTTCTTCCAGAGTCCAGAGGAAACTGATGATGGCCATGGATGTAAAAACGGAGTGTACATGGGTATGTGCCATCTACTTGGAAACCTGTAGGTTTTTCGGGGTGCTGCACTTTAAAAAAGATAACAAGAGATCTTTGTAGATCATGCTAGCTTGCGCTCTAAGGTGGCCACATGTCTTTGACCAAGTAATATATCGATTCAATTGCCAGCTCCATCTTTTGAAGTTGAATGAATGGGGAAATGCAAATACGAGCTAAAAAATTGGCAATATTCAAGTGTCCAACATTGAAGGTTGATTGATTTCGGTCTCTTTGGGGCCACATTTGTTGCTTTCTCACTCGAGCTGGTGAAAGATAATAATCTAAAGGAGACAGATGTTGCTAATTTTTCTATTCATAGTCTTTGATAAAATGTCTTGCTCGTTATAATTAACAGGTTGCCAAATATTATCTGTTGCCTCTTTTCTACATTGATTTAGAAAGAAGTATTAGGATCAAAGAACGTTTAGCCTTGTGAAAAATTTAAGCAACATGGCATATATGACAAATTGAAGTAACACGGCATGTTTCTTATTATTGCATCACAGATTTGACACACCACGTCCTCATATAGGATCTCTCCTTCCTAGTTGGATGATTTCTAGGTCTTAACAAAGCTTGGTATATCTCAAGCTTTGTTAGCTCAAATTGACGGATGAATTGATCGGCACACGCATCTCAACATGAAAAAGAACAAAGCAGATATGCTAGTTTCAAATTCACATCCTGGGATGTCTTGCAGTCACTGAGGTATGAGTCAGCTGTACCAACTAGAAACTATTGGGTTGGGTGTAGTAAACCATAAATTAGCTTGCTTGGATAGTTGAGCAACGACTACTATATGCATATAACCTTATATAACTAAGCAATGACTAATTTATGTGTATAATTTTTATAGCAAGGAATGTACACATTTTCTTGTAAAACATTTGTTAAATCGTGCCGGTACTTATGCATAAAAACATACAACAATATCATGTAGTTTACACTCAATTAAAAAAGTAAATAATTGTTGTTAGGGGCAATAATAGTAGGCCGATTGGGCCTCGAGTGCAATTGTGGAGTAGTCAATTGGCTTGCTGTCATGAATTTGATCCTTTTTAACTATTCATTTTGCTTTGAGGACCCTTCATCAGGAAGCTTTTTTTGGTTTTTGGATGTAGATTCATAACTTGGAGAGCTAGTGTAATGAATTTGCCCTAGGAGTTGATCTTTGTCCTCACATTTTAGCAAGCATGCACAATTGCCCTATCCAACGATCTAGGCAATGACACTACAAAAACTACATTTCAATATTTTCTTCACAAACATCCAAAAGAAAAATACATATCAAGAGGAGAACTTTGAGATTTATTGTGGGAACCATTGTCTCATTTTTCTCACTGGCAACTTGTTTGCCTTTTTTAACCTGAAGTGCAGATATTTCCCATAAGCTACTTCTTGTGATGCTCGTTATGGGAAATAGCTCTATTAGATTCCTACAGCTCGTTTAGGCCACATCTAATTTTGTTGATGTGTATTGCCGGAGGAGGGAAACCACGGTGGCTAAAAATTTCACGCCTTCTACACACTTTTGAGTTTTCACACCTCCTGTCCTACAAATCATTGTATATTAAAGGTACATCAAACCTTCTATCGCCTTGCAACCTATACCATGTAGTTACCTTGATGTGATGTCCTTCTTGTGTACACTTTGGTTTGGTAGTATCTTCTTTACTCGGGTAAGTCATCTTCTATGGAAACGAAAGATACTTTTTGTAGTATTTACGGAGGCAACAAGAAGAAAGAAGACTCCTTGCAGAGCAACAGGAAGCAATTGCAGATGCACGCATTCGATCATTGCCATCAGAGTGAAGAACATGAGTTATGGTCTCATGATTGGTGGGATAATTCAAGGTAGAAATATCAAGCCATTAAGTGAATACTCGTCTCAAGTCTTCACAAGCTTTAGCCTGCACCCTAAAAGTCATAGAGTGACAATCCTACCAATACCTCGGGAGATGCACGCCCAAGAGATGATGCTCTCTAATATGAGAAATGGCCTATAGAAAGTGAAAGGGGTGCACATCTTAGATCAACTTCCTGTAAAGAGGGCGACATTAGCTATGTTGGTATCCCCTAAAATAAAGAAGAAATGGCTTTAGCACACAACACTAAAGATGTTGTCAATAATAAGGACCAATGTGGATCCACCGATTGGCCGTAGAGTCAAAAAATGCATGATGATCCCGATTAGAGACGTCTGGGCTTCAACACAATGCAAGAAAAGGAGAGACAGCATAGGTGCGAAAGCCATTGCTAGGGTGACAACATTTTGGCATGAGAATACGAGAGTTTCTCTAATAACAAGGACATCTATAGAAAGCGGGTGGGATGCAAGAAGTTTACCGAGCACATCATACATATGCTTGATACGATACAAGTCAGTGGTTGCCTAAACCAGCTTGTTGGTTGTCTATGATTGAGTTTTGGAATAGTTCAATTGTTTTATCGGCTGCAATATATCCTAGTAGTTAAATTAGTTTAGTTGAATTTTTGAGCTAGCTCGATCATACGCGGGCTCTAGCTTGGACTTAATGTGATCGTCCAAAACCAGCCTGGTCATTGGAACAACAATATATCATTGAGCTGGTTCATGAGGTCATCCTAAACTAAGTTTTGTTATATTGTAATTGATGGCCATCCTATTGGTTGAAATTATTGTGTTTTCCTAGTAGTTAAATTAGTTGAGTTGTTTAATTTTTGGTCTGGTTCAAGTCATGCATGGATAGCTTGGAGTCAATGTGATTGTCCAAAGCCAAGTGCGTACATATTATGAGCGGTAACCCTCGAGCGGATTATCCGAGCAACACTCAATAGAGTTATACTTGAATGAATGTTTTTTCATGGAATGCCTTTTTTTAAAATCCTCAATCGGTAGCGCTCAATAAAGGGATTAAAATAGAGGCAAGCTTATGCAAAGGTAAGGTCTTATGGATAATTTTCTTGCTTAGATGTCCAAAGTGAGTGACATAAAAATAGCCGTATTGGTCTACTTTAACTTTAATCTTGCATGCATGTACCAAGGTACAAAGAGCCAGAGACATATACCCTTGGTTTGAATGCTCTCATGATGCAATTGTGTGCATTATAGTTGCACATTCATTGTATTTTCTACAAGCCTCAACATGCCATGTTAAGTGTTGATACCTATTAAATATTTTCCAATACTCCTAGGGCTATTGCAAGAACAAAATTAGGACTAGTGGCAATGTTCACTTTTAAGTAGATATGCTTATTAATACCTCCCCTCAAGCTTGTGAGATTGCCAACAATTATTTGTTTTCAATCTTTCTAAGTTCTAACTCAATAGAGGGACGGATATATATTTTAACAATCAAAGATGTAAGCTATGAATTCAAAATTTAGAGTTCACAAACTACAAATTGGTCTCTACATTAAGGTATGCGAATTGCAAATTTAGAATTTCCAAATTGTAAATTCAAACCTAAACAACTTGCACTACATTTCCAAAACAACTATGACATGTTCATATTATTAGGTCAAAGAATATTAAAATTACATGATTCAAAATCCATAATCTATCAATCCATAAGAAGTTAAGGTTTACATGAGAAGGTAATGGCTATCCATCCATAAGAAACCAAGTTTACATGAGATGATAATGAAAACATGAGAAATTAAGTTTTGCATCAATCCATAAAAAGGTAGGACATGCTCTCTAGATCTCATCAGCCAAGTCATCTATGTAGTCTAGTAGATGTCCATGATGCCTCTGCACCAACTCATAATCGAATGTGCTATCTCTTGTCATTTGGGTAGCCACATCTTCTGCATAGCAAGGTAGAACACTAAGCCCAATTAGTCAGTATCTGACCATGCTTAAATTATACACATACATCAAATAAATTACTCACTAATCAAGAGGTGCATCAAAGTCATAGTCTATCTCCTCATCATCTATCATGAGGACTGCTTGATTCACACTTGAAGGCCTTGGCTCTGTGAAGTTGTCTCTAAGAATGCCTTCCAAGTATCTTGTGCAAATCTCTATCATTGTCCACTGCCATGCATGGACGTCTTGAGTGAATTGCTGCTTTCATCCCAGGTCCTGTACCTGCACCAAGCTCAAGCACAGAGCCTCCAATCGGACACAACTCCATGAGCATCAACATCGTGGAGCTACTCTTCTCCAACCCACCACGCCACTGTCCACCTTTTCCCTCTTTTATGCATCATACACTTGAAGGCAAGTAATGAGTGATGAAATAATTATCCACGCACACCTTAAGAGATTGGGAAACTCTATTTGCCCTATCAAGATAGTGATGTGCCTTCTTGCCAATCCTAGATAACGATAGGATTTGAAAGGCGGTAATCTACATGAACCATAGATTAAAAAAGTTAATGGAGAAAAATAAAATACGAACAAACAAGAACATGACAATCACGTAAATAGCCAAATGACATACCTTGACACCAAAGCCAAGATTATCCTAAACATCAATGCAATCTCCCATCTCCACGATCCATCTACATGTACTAACTATAAGATGCCAATAGCCGAACGCAATTCACATAAACAAACATTATCAACTACGAAATATTGCTCACCTACAAGAAACCTCTAGTCTCATTTGTCTTGCCAAACGCTCAACAAATGAAGTGGATACAGGTGAGCACATCACCAATGTCCATCCATAATCATCCATCACAGATGAAGCAATAGCAAGTGAGCATGAGATATGCTCCTCATTTAGAATGTTCCATCTAGGGATTCCACCCTTGATTCCACTCACTATAGATCCTGCAGGAAGGTCAATCAAGCAAAAATCCACACTCCATGCATCATTTTTTCCATTGCGTGACTTCTTCATGCCACCAAGTTCATGGTAGAAATTTCTTATGATTTGAAAAGCCCCATCGTACTTGTATTGCTTAACTTCTTTTCCAAGTGATACATAATCATACTCCCAAACTTTGTAGTTTTCTTGTGAGATATGACTTGCAAATGATGAGAAAGTGGACAAAGGAACATAAACCATATGCATATTACACACTTTCTTGCTAAGAAGAGACTCTTCCTTTCGTGGATCATTGTCTACAATAACAAAGGACCCTAAATTAAATTTGTAGGAAGCTTCTAATCACTTTGAAATATGAAAGAAAGAGTCATAAGAAAATAGACCTGTGTTAGAAGTGCCCGTTGGTTTAGGTCTTCCACCTCGTTTGTTATTTGGAGTGACATGACTTGCCTTTTGCTTTTCTACTATTGCTTTTTGTTCCTCTTCAAGCCTCTTCTTTTGTGCCTCATCCATGTTGCCCGACAAACCCGAGTTTGACTTGCACTCACCTTTTACATGGCGATCATAAGTTTCCTTCTCTTCCTCAATACATGTTCCAGCCTTCATCTCGATCCACCAAGGGCAGTGCTTCCTCTCCCACTCCGTAAAGCAATAAATGACCATCCTTATGCTTATTCTCTCTAAAAATATGAGAGGTATACATGCAATAAGTAGCAGGTGCAAGCATAGTCCAAGCCTTGCAAATGGATGGTACCACCTTAAGACACTTAGTTGCAGCCAAATAATGGAGATACTTGAATGATTTTTAGGATAACATAAGAAAATGCAAGGTAATACAACGATATCTTTCCATTGAATATAAAAGCCAAACGTACGTGTAAACCAATCGTCTGCTGGCATTTGTAAGATCAACTTGCTTAGATGGAACAACAACTATCATCAATGAAGCAAAAGGCTCAAACAAAAAAGGCCTATGTCTCACTATAATGCCATCAAAGTATTCTAGAATAGAACGACTGTCTGGAAGTGTAGATGCACCCTCAATGCTTGATGATTTCATCACTTAGTCAAGCAATCACCCAGCATTCGTCAACACATGGTCCATCCACACTTCTTTTGCAAGCCAAGGTATGAAACCATGATCAGTCATAGGCATCCCATAACTCTCCTTTAGATTGTCATTTGCACTGAGAAGAGAAAGGATAGATAGTTGCTTTGCCTTGGAACACGTTGCAATTGATACTTGGTAAAGCTTCTCCGAAGTGATCTTCATTGAGGTATCCTCAAATGGTAAATTACAAAGGATATTAAACCACTCCTTGCCATGGGAAGGATTGACTATTGAAAGCATTTGTCAAATAGTAAAGTTTTAGAGAGACTTTGATACACACAACAAACTATATATTAAGGTTTTCAAAGTGTAAACTAAAAAATTGCAAGTTGTAACTATAGATTTATAATTTTCAAATCATATATTATGGTTTCTGAGTTATAAAATTAGAATTTAAAAACTATAAATTCAAGTTTACAAACTATAAATTCAGATATCTGAGATATAAAACGTAGAGTTCTGTGGACTACAAATTCCAATTTGTAATCTGTAAATACAAAATTAAGTGAAAACTTACCTGTGTAATTTTTCTTCAATATGTTGCTCCCACAATCTTTTTAATCTCATGAATCTTGGACTCTCTCTCATCCTTTGGCATGGAAGAATGCAATTTCTTGCATTTAGCCTCAAAATCGAATTTCCATTTCCCCTTTCAACATAAATAGATAATATCATCATAATGTTATAAGAACACAAAGAAAAGTTAAAAAAAAAAAGAAAATATATAAACTGAAGAACTAATACTTACAGCAAATACCATCCTCCCAAGAATATCTTGGGTGAGGGGATACCACACCCTTCGTCCACTTCCAACCTCTTTCTGTCTTGCCAACTCAATAGCTTTTTTCTCCTCACTAAAATCCAGAGTAAAATATTGAGCATCACAAGACACAAGTGTGCTTGTGTGGTACAAATAATCCTTGAGATTAGTAACAACAATTGCATCTTCATTAAGCCTACAACCATTGACTTAAATGGATCAAAATTGGTTTCATTTACAGGCACTTACCATCTAATTAGCAACAATCCAACCTTCTTGCTCAATATAGTGAACATAAATAACAAAGCTTACAAGTTAAGTCTTTGTAAAGCAGCAACAAGCTTAAGCTCATCCTTTGCTTCCAGTTCAATAATTTGAGCTTGCACTCTAATGTGTCTAGACTTGATATTTGTGTAAAGCTCTTCTATGCTTTCCATCCAAGATGCCGTACAATGATTTCCTTCCCACACGAAGAACATTTTGTTTGATAGAAAGCTCCATGGTGTGCCAATTATCTCTGATTCAAACTCATCATTAACTAGGCTCCAATTCTTGTCCCAATGTTCTTTTGTGAAATCATCAACATCCTTGGAAGACCCTTCATGCATTTTGATAGAGATAGAATAAAAGACCCTTTTGCTGGAATGTATCCCTCTGTTTTAAATGCTCTTTTCAAAATGGTCAAATCATTCCTAATTTGATGCACAACTAGGTTTATGAGACAACAACACAAGGGAATTGGAGGAGGTGGAATTTCTTTAGTTACTGTAAGAAGCTCTAAAATATATGCACCTGATGGTCTCTCAACACACTCTGGAATGATATCTTCCACATCATCTTTAACTCCTGCTTTGTTGGGTGGACCCTCTATGTTTTTATCCTTGTTGTCCCCAGGATCCCCAATATCATTTTCAATGTCAACTTGGTCAAGCTCTTTCAGTTCATTATTGACCTCTGACTCTTGCTTCTTCCTTTTGCCACCTTTCCTTGTGACAGGACTAGACACATCACGTTTCTTCCTCTACACGTTTGAAGAAACTCAATTACAAGATTTGCAAAAATGCGATGTTGAAATGCAACTACAAAAGGATAAAGAAACCAACTTACTGGAGGCATTTGTTGCACAACTTCAATAAGCTCACCTGCACAAGAAGAAAAACAAATAAATGACAATGAAACCATCTTTGAAATGATTAAATAAAAACAACAGAGTGAAACCATCTTTCAAATGATTAAATAAAAATGCCATTCATAGTTTTGCCAATGAGACCATCTTTTAAATGATTAAAAAAAAATGGAGTTCCTCAATACATTATTATGATAATAGAATGCAAGTTCAGAATAAACATTTGGTGTTATGTGTGAAGCTTCCTTCAGCTATAACTGGCAGTGTGAAGAAGGCAAGATCATAGTTTCAATGGCAAAACCATATCGAGAGGTATGAACCAATAGCTATTACATGTGTGATCTGCAAGATTTTGAAGAAATTTGCACCATATAATAACTGCGCCCATAAGGAGGCCTACACAAGTTAAGTTGATATTTTCATGAGATTGTTGTCATATTCATGTTTGGATCCTCAGGCATGTGCAAGAGTTTTCAAAATCCTGCGCGCAAGAGAGGTATGAACCAATAGCTATTACATAAGATTTTGAAGAAATTTGCACCATATAATAACTATGCCCATAAGGAGGCCTACACAAGTCGAGCGATGAGATTTTCATGAGATTGTTGTCATATTCATGTTTGGATCCTCAGGCATGTGCAAGAGTTTTCAAAATCCTGCATGCAAAAGCTTCCCCAAAACACATAACCATGAAATCGGCAAGACTGACCATGAAAGGGTATCCAAAACCGACTTGAGGAGAGCATGTTACAGTTGACGAAGAAATGGAAAGCCTCAACTGGGAGTTAGATTTAACGCTATTGAGTCATGCAGGGTCGTGGGAAGGGGAAGCAGTCTGAAGTAGGGAGTTTGATGAAGGGTAAAACCAGAAGAAAAGAGAAAGACGGGAACTGGGCAAGGGGGGGAGGAGCCAGAGGAACAAAACAGAAAAATGGGGGCACAAAAAGTTGGAGAGAAGGCATCGGGCAAAAGGCTCAGGATACAGTTTCGCCAGCGAAACTGTATCACTGTAGGAGTGCTAGTCTCTGGTGGTAATTGCAGGAAGGCCATTTTGGTGTTTAATGATGGGGCGGAGGCAGAAAAAAAAAGGCTTGAAACTAGTTTCGCCAGCGAAACTATATTTGGGTGGCAAGATGCCAACAACACATGACGGACATGGGAACCACTACGCCATTCAACCAGGCCATGGAAAAAACTTCAGTCATCTACTAGGATGTAAACGGTTTTGGGCACATCCTTACTCCATCACCAGAAGAGAAGCTTGGACAGAATGAAGCACAAGCTTCGTCAGGAACCTAGAGGAGTTGAGGAAAACATAGATTCTTGGTAAAAAGCTCGCAAGAAGACTATGAGGAATGTTGACAAGAATGAGTGCGCGGGTACCAGAGAGGAGCAATCCGTGATGCTGCTTTTCCTGTCACGCAATATGGGGAGTGTCGCACTGTTGAGGTATGCAGATAAGGTGGACAAGTAAAGGCAAGCTCGGCAATGCAGCGGAGTAATGGCGAGCAGTAGGAAGTTGTTTGTCACATGAGCAGCAGGAAGCTATGGAGAGTTCCGTTAGGGGACGGAGGCGGGGGCAATGGCAATGGAGGTGGGAAATAATGGAGATGGAAGATGGAAGATGGACATTGCGACGATGAGGATTGGAGCGATGGAAGCTTGGTGGCTATGGCAATTGGAGAGAGCTTGGCTATGGTGGCGATGGAGAGCTGGAAGCTTGTTGGCTATGGTGATGGAAGCTTGAACCTTGTGGCTAACAAGAAAACTAAAGTGGCTAATGTGCAAGCTTGTGGTGAAGCTTGTGGCGGAAAAAACAGCGAAAGATAACGTAAGTGGGAGAGCAGCGAAAGATAACGCTGGCGAAACTATGTGGGAGAGTAGCGAAAGGTAAGAGCGAAACTATAGTTTCGCTGTGGTGAAACTACACCGGAGGCACTCAAGCAATTAAATTCACTCAAGCAAATGATAAATAAAAGATTCACATTCAAGAAAACTATGGTTTCGTATGAAATGTAATGCTTTCCTTGGTGTTATGGATTTGCAGATGCATAAAGTTGCAGATCCAATCAAAGCCTTATTAACCATAGAACACAATAGAACACAAGCCTAGTCGATCCAATCGTTGATCCAATCGTCAGCTCGCCCAATTGCTTTATTTTCTACATATTAAGGACCGTACTGAAGACTCCTTGAAAAAGATTAGGATTGTATTACGAAGCAAACGCAAAATTAGAGGTCATCATCGACGTCTAATTCCTCTGAGAATTTGTCCACGAAATGCTCCAGGTTGTTGACAAATGCCTGCATCTGCTCTCGCTCATGCAATGGCATTTGAATCCATTCTCGTTATCGCACATCTGACAGTACCATCAGAGTTACTAGAAGCAGTAAAACTATAGTTTCGCTGGCGAAACTACACCGTAGGCCATTTGAACTTGAATTTGTAAGGTCCCCAGAACCAGAGAAACTATAGTTTCACTGGCGAAACTATATGAGGAGGGCAGTTTGCAAGGTAACAAGAAGCATTGGAACTATAGTTTTGTTGGCGAAACTATATGAGGAGGGTAGTTTGCAAGGTAACAACAAGCACTGGAACTATAGTTTCGCTGGTGGATCGAAACTATATGGGGAGGACATTTCACATGCAGTCTGCAAGATATAGTTTCACTGGCAAAGCTATAGCAGGAAGATCATGAATTGGGAAATGAGTCCTTTGGAAGATCACAAATTGAGAAATGCAATTGTTGGGATCAAACAGAAAGCTTCCAAGCTCGTCATCTCATTTAGCTAATTAAGAGAAATGCAATTGTTGAGTTGCAACAGAGGTCGTCATCTCTCAAATTGAAAGCTTCCTAGCTCGCCATGTTCGGAGAGAGACTGTTGTGCGTATTTTTAAACTGTAGCAGTCGTATTTAAAGGCTGTGGACTGTGGCAGTGACCACCCGGATTTTAAAGGCTGGTAGCACTGACAAGGAAGTCGAAGGATGAAACAACAGCCTGTGCATGATGAAACAACAACCTGCTCGCCACCGTGTTGACTTGTCGACTCCATTGGAAGATTCTGTGAGAGAAATGCAATCCCCGCCACTGCACCACGCGGTCGGAGACATTTCGCCACCGAAACTATAATGTTTCTACTTTTTGCTACCACCTTCAATCCATGATTAAATCCTTCTTGAGCTCGATTAATTGTTTAAATCTAATGATGGCATCATGTCCATCATTTTTCTCTCCCAACTATTCCATCCTTTGGTATGATTGTTTTTTGGAGTAAAAATTATACTAAGAATACACACCCATTTAAGGCCTCTTTGGCAAAAGTATCCTAAAGATTATGTTTTCCATTGTTTAAAGTAAAGTACTCACATTGTGATATTTTCCATTGCTTAAAACATTGGGCATTTCAAAATATTATTTGGTTGAGAGCCCTAATTTGGCCCCTATTCCACCAATTCTGAAAACATATCAATATGCTGAAGAAGAGGTAGTACACAAGACTATGTGGGCTATAAGAAGAACTAATGCGGGTAGTGAGGTGAGGTGTCAAGGATACTTAGAGGACAAAGGAATCAAATGCCATAAATTGATAGATCACAAGGGCAAGACGGGAAAGAGAGGTGTTCCTATACCTAGCTTTTTTGGGAGAATCAACACCAAAGCAGGCATTCAAAGGCAATTGATTTGGTTTTGTGGGGATAACATGGACCACACATGGACACCATCAAACTACATTGAAGGAAAACCACCTGAGGTGCCGTAGGAGTGGCCTATTGAGAAGAGGACAAGCTTGGATGAGGAAGAAATGAGGTTATTAGTAGCTGGAGGATTTAGATTAAAAAAGCAATGCACTAGGGCCAAATCTGCTGATTTAATAGGTAGACCAAGCACAAGGGATGGCATGGTTGTGGAATGGGTAAATGAAATGACATGTGAAATGAGAACAAGGATAGCTAAGTCTATTTCCTTGGAATGTGTTGTTCATAATGTTAATATGGTTGTCCCTAGAGAGCATGTGGAGTACCTAGTGTCCACTCCAGGATCATGTAGAAAAGGGAAAAAGTACAATGTTGTGGTTTCAGTGTTTCCTTCATGCACATGTCTGGACTTTGTGAGCCATTCTCAAGGGCAAAAAGGATATATCCCATGCAAACATCTGTATTACATTTATATGCAATACTGTCTAGATGAGAAGATACACATGTTCATTCACCAATCTGCGCTAAGTAGGCAAGAACTCTACCAAGCTCTACCTGCTTGTTGAGAAGGGCGTTTATCTCTACATATGGTTATATCAAAGGAAGTTGCATAGGTCCATACAAATATTGTATGACCACAATAGCTTGTGTTGACTTTTTGGGTGCATTTTGATAGTCATTTGCTTGACACAATATAGCTATATGTATGTAAACAATATTTTGTTGGACATAGCTTCTTAGCCATAGCGTCTTTGTGAGTTGTATATGAATGATGTATTACTCACCACACTATAGGTTTTGGTGACCTTTTGGTGTGTTTGAATGGTCCTTTTATAGAAATATACCAATCTAAGAAATGTATATTGGTGGCAGCTACAAGATCTTTTCATAGTTTTGGCAATTTTTTATAGATTTATAGTGATATCTTTTTGGTTTTGTTTTCTTACTATTGAAATGATGATTAAAATATGCAAGAATTTTGACTACAACTACTCCATCCATGCACCATCCATGTCTCTCAATTCAATCTTCCTTAGATTCTAGACCATTTGACTATGAATTGTTTGGAAGAAATATCATTTTTACTTTATTTTTTTGCACATGATGTTTACTGAAAAAATATACATATTAAAGGTATCAAATTATACTTGACTAAAGGTCCACTGCTCAGATCGCTCATATGCTTTTGCTCGAAAAATGCCCATCCCCTCCAAAGCCAGTACGGTGGTTACAAATGCAATATATCATCGAGCACTTGTTTGAGTCATCTGGCTTGGACTTAATGTGATCGTCTAAAACTAGCTCGATGGTTGGAAGAGCACTATTTTATCATTGAGCTAGTTAATGTGATTGTTGTTAAATTAGTTGATTTGTTTATTTTTTGGGCTAGTTCGAGTCGTGCACAGGTTGGCTTGGAGTTAATGTGATTGTCCTAAACCTGCTCGATGATTGCAATAGCAATACTGAGCACTGGTTTGGATCATACACGGGTTGGCTTGGACTTAATATGATCATCCAAAACTAGCTTGGTGGTTGGAGCAGCAATATATCATTAAGTTGGTTAATGTGATTATCTTAAATTGAGTTTTGTTATAGTCTAATTGATGACCAGCTTGGTGGTGGAAATTGCTGTGTTTTTCAACTTTAGTTAATTAGTTGAGTTGCATAATTTTTGGGCTGGTTCGAGTCATGTACATGCTAGCTTGTAGTTAATGTGATTGTCCTAAAACAACTCAGTGGTTGCAAGTGCAATATATCATTGAGCATTGGTTCAGGTCACACATGATTTGGATTGGACTAAATGTGAAACCAGCCCAATGGTTGGAACAACAATATATCATTGAGCTGGTTGATGTTGTTGTCCTAAACTGAGTTTTGCTATTGTGTAATTGATAAATAGCCCAACGGTTGAAATTTTTGTGTTTCCATGTAGTTAATTAGTAGAGTTGTTTAATTTTCAGGATGATTCAAGTCATGCATAGGTTGGCTTGGAGTTAATGTGTTTGTCCTAAACCTGCTCGATGATTGCAAAAAAAACATATCACTAAGCACTGGGTTTTGGCTCATAGACGAGCTAGCTTAGACTTAATGTGATCATCCAAAACTAGCCTGGTGTTTGAAACATTAATATATCATTGAGCTAGTTAATGTGGTTATCCTAAATTAAGTTTTGTTATTTGTCTAATTAATGAGACAAGCCCCAGTGGTGGAAATTGTTGTGTATTCCAATGGTTAAATTATTAAATTATTTAAATTTTAGGCTGGTTTGAGTCATGCATGGGCTGGCTTGGAGTTAATGTGATTATCCTAAACTAGCCCAGTGGTTGCAACAATAATATATCACTGAGCACTGGTTTTGGTCATATACAAGATGGCTTGGACTTAATATGATTGACCAAAACCACCCCGATGGTTGGAATAAAAATATATCATTGATCTGGTAAATATGGTTGCCCTAAACTGAGTTTTGTTAATGTTTAAATGATGACCAGCCTACTCGTGGAAATTGTTGAGTTTTTCAATAGTGAAATTAGGTTAGTTGTTTTATGTGACTGAGCCCAATGGTTGAAATTATTTTATTTTTTAGTAGTCAAATTGTTTTGTTTTCTAGTATCTTGATTAGTTTAATTAGCTTGAACTTAGGCTGTTTTTTTGCACATACTATGTTTTTTGATTAGTATACTTGTGAATATCATACATACTTTTAGTAGCTTGAATGCATACATGTGAACTATTTCCATGAAGGAACTTAAGTAGTACTAATTAGGTTTGTTGTAGTTTAATAATTGTTCTTTGCAAGCCCAAAATTATGTTTCTTGCATGTTGGGTGGACAAACGAAGTTGTATCTCAAGTTATGGCTTGAAACCTTAACCTTTCGATTGGGAAAAGGAGCTTTGAGCATTATAAGCCCTATTATATCATGAAACTCAAAGAAAGGAATGTGTGTAGTTGTAGAACACACATAGACTTTGACATGCACAAGCAAGCTTTGATTGACTTGAGATGTCGTCATGTTGGAGCATTTCTCCATGGAGATAGATGCCCATGTCTTGTAGGTGAATGTGCAGTCTGTAGGCAACTTGGATCCTCGTTATGTGTTGCGAGGGAGGCCAAGTTTGGTAGCCTAAGGTCTCAATGGGAGCCAGCAGTCTGTCTCAAGGGAGACTCTAAGTGGCACCACATTGAATGCATTTGTGGCACATGCACACATTGTAATTTAAAGAAGATGCAATTTGATGTTTGTCTAAATGAAATGAGGGAGACAAACCTGTTGCTCTAAAATGGAGGAGATTTGAAAATGCTAATGTTAAAGGATTATAGAAAAAGAGATGGCTACTATTGTATAAGAGCACTCAACGAAGGGAGCTTATAGATAATTACTCATTTCAAGAACAAGATGAGATACAAAGTGCTCACTGGTACAACAAGCAGATAAAAATTCTAGTGCATATCACGTTCAATCATTTGCTTGACTCTTCTACTGATGCCAATCTCATTGCTGACTCACAAGAGTCGGTTAGTGCAATGCATATACCATTTCTATATTTTGGATGATAGGGAACATGACACCTTATTTGTGTAGTAGCATAATTTTCTATTGCCTTGGGAATGGCTAAAACAAGATCATCCCCATGTACAAGAAAAGATAAAACATGTGGTGTGGTCATATGGTGATGTCTCTGAATTTAAATCAGCCCATGGATTCTACTTTGTCTCAAGGTTTAAATCCTTGACTAGTCTAAACATGATGTGGAATTTCTTTGAGTCTAGCCATGTCAAGGGGAACGTGATGGATGTGGTTTTGTTATTAAGCAAACTCTTTATAAACACCAATTAACATGCCCTCAAGAAAAGATCAATGATTCCCATGATTCTATAACATCGCTTATAACCAACCTCTCATAGGGACGGAATCAACATACCATAAACAAAGCCTCAAGAATACTGTAGTGTTCCATGAAGTGAAAGTGAATGAAGTGCAAAGGAGAAGTAGATATGATACTGAGGCCATTAGAGGAACTCATAGTTTGCACAACATATGGGAATTGTCAAACAACCACCTGCTCAAAACAAGAAAACTTTCTTATTTTTATATTGTGTGCATCATAGGGGATCATGACAATTGTGAGGACAGTGAAACTATGAAGAGATGGGATCCAATTCAAGCTACGTGAAGATGGAGGGCCAATAAATGGAGAGATAGATAATGACTCATCATAGTTTGGGGAGTGTTTGATGACCTCACTGACTGTCTGGAAGAGGGGGATAATTTTGCAAACAACTGTCACACTGCCTATGGGGAGAATGAGGAAGATGACCCATAATTTGTATTATAGTGTACCAAACCCAAGCACAAGGTTGAGGAAGCATTTATGGATCATTGGGGAACAACCTATGAGAAGTAATATGTAGTAGTTAGACCTATATGGTACAAAAAAACATCCAAGATTACGAGTTACTACATAAGAGTCTGTAAAAATTTGTGTACTCTCATCTAGTAGGAGCTATTAAGTTACAGTTAGAAGATGTGCCTAGACAAAATAAGGGCAAAAGTGTCTTTAATATGTATCTAGACATGCATGAGGGGTGTATTGGATTAGTGAAAATATATTCTCATTTGTATTCCACTCATCCTGGAAAAAAAAAATGTATTTGAAATTAGCTTGTATAACCACTACGCTTGTTTTAGTAAATCTCAAACAACTACTACGTTTGTTTTAGGAAATCTCAAACAACTACTATGCTTGTTTTAGTAAATTCCAAACTATAAATCCCAAATAACCCTGCGCTTGCTTTAATAATGAGGGAAAATGTATACCAAACATATGCCACTTATCAAGCTTGTACAACCATTGGGTTGGTGACCAGAACTCCTAAATAAACAAATTGTATGCCGTTAATGCATCTTGTAATAATCAAGGGAAACCATTGTGCTGGTGGCAGTTAAATCCCAGCCAACTTATCATGTGCAACTTGTGATTGCATTGCTGCAAACTTCCAAGAACTTTGGCAATATAATATTAAATAATGGTTTCATAATATTTGAACAAATACATCCTATACATTGAGGTCTTTGAGCTGCATCTGATCGCTTTGAGGTATTTAGCTCCCTGATGGGAGGATCAACCCTTCTCGCTTCTTTCCTTTAGGGGGTTGGTTCTGCATTTTACTTTCTTTTTTGAGCTCCCTTCATTAGGTTACTTTGAGCTCTTTGGATTACATCCGCTCCCTAATGGAAGGATCGGCTCTTTTCCTTGGCTTTGCACCCTCCCTAAGCATTCTCTCAAGCAATGCTATCTTTGCTGCATTGGTGGCTTTCCTATGTAGAAAATTCATCTTCTTATCATATTGCTAAAAAACTGATTTGAGGGTAGTCCCCATCAAGTGCATTGCAACTACATTTGACTGAGATGACAATTTGGACTTGCCATC
Source organism: Dipteris shenzhenensis (assembly GCF_047967505.1). Classification (NCBI taxonomy): domain Eukaryota; kingdom Viridiplantae; phylum Streptophyta; class Polypodiopsida; order Gleicheniales; family Dipteridaceae; genus Dipteris; species Dipteris shenzhenensis. The sequence goes on from NC_141604.1 coordinate 31,741,006, forward strand.
CATGCAATTCTTCAAGTTAGTCATCATGTTCCTGGAGATCACCCTTGAGAAAGAGACTGTATGTCCGCTCAATTTCTCCACTACCTTGTCTTTTTCATTCTAAACATCCTAAACATTCATTGGCAACCTCAATTTCTCCACATCCTAAACATTCATTGGCAACCTCAAAACTTTGACTCCACCATCTATGCTAGTAAAGCTAATTATCCTTTCTCTTCCATGACTTTTCCATGAATTGTGCTTGCAAATCATCTTTAGGAATGTCTAGCACCTTTCCAGTTATGCTATCATCGATGTTAATCCTATGACATTGATAGAAAATGTATCCATCCTTCATGTTCACTTCATCTATCCACCTGGTGCAGTTGGCGAGAGAATCCACATCAGGCTTTTGAAGATTGTGTGAGGAGATCTTGTATGTCACAATTCCAAGATTAGGGGAGCAAATATCACATAGTGCAGAGGGGGAGGGAATATTATGTGAGAAGCTCTTGGAGTATGCAGAGATGGAGGAAAGGGATGGCATGTTTTGGAGCTCAGTGTGTCCATGGGTATCCATTGTGAGAGGGGATAGACATCATAGGAAGAGTGCAAGGGAGAGAGATTGAGGGAAAACAGTGAAGGGAGTTGAAAATGGAAAAGGAGTAAGGTCTAGATGAAAGAGTGAAAGGAGTCAAAGATGGCGAACAGAAATGGAATAGTGAAGGCTTAAGTAGAGTGAGGGCCACGGTAGTGGTTGGATGAGGCCTATTTAGGATGTTTGGCTACCTAATTGATGCCATGCATGTGTGATTAATTGGTAGCTCAAATTTGGATGAATTGTCTCAAATGTGTGATTAATTGGTGGCTCAAATTTGATTAATTGAAGGCAACTCATGATTATTTAGATGGCACCACTAGAGTGCAGTTAGTTACCAGTCATCGCGGTAGCTCATAATGCTATGCATGGCAGCTCCTTGATAACTATTTGGATGGGATTGCATGTGATTATATTAAGTGCAATTAATTACCAATCATTACGGTGGCCCATGATGCCAAGTGGAAACTCCATCATGATTATTTGGAAGTGCATGCATGTGATGATATGTGGCAACTCCATCATGATTATTTGGACTTGCATGCATGTGATGATACTAAGTGCAATTAATTACTAGTCACCCATGTTATTAAATGGAATCTCAAATTTTGACGACATGATTTTTTCACCACAGGGGCCCATGATGCTAGCTAGGCATGTGATTAATTGGCGGCTCAGAAGGCACCACCGGGCTTGCATGTGATTAAGTAGGCTTGCATGCAATTAAGTAGACTCACCGTGGCTCCTTCATGATTATTTGTATAGATTATCTTGTGATTATGTTGTGATTAAGTAGAGTGCAATTAATTACCAGTATTGGAATGGCAACTTGCATACATGCAACTAAGTCATGGTGGTGGCCCATGAGTGATTCATTGGTGGCTCAAATGATTATTGGATGTGCCATCGAATTCAGTGTTAGTATTTAAGTGTGGCCCCAACCATTGAGAATGCTACTTTGCTCCACTCTCCCCACTTACCTACTACGTTCCTTGACTACTCATCCTCTCTCATCTGCTGCCTTATTCCACCACCCTCATCTCTCTTCACCTGTTAATCATTGCCATGTCTGCTACTACCGATCCTATTTTTTGGCTCCCTTGAATTAATGTCATTCCCATATTGTCTTCTTTCTCCTACAAGGCGATCGTAATTCACTCGACATGAGTTGAGATTCTTGCACTTGTTCACAGTCTTTGAGATCTCAATCGGCTCCCCAAAAATCTCCATGTCATCAACTTGGCTGAGATATATACAATTGGCCTCTTTTTGTTGTCTTCTATGGATACCCTACAGTCGTCTCAATGAAGGGATAAGGATTTTTATAGTAGAGTTCTCTCAACTTGTTGCTCCTAGATTTTGATGCTACACTTGTGCAATTTTGATGTTGCACTTGTGCATGGTCTTCGGACTCTCCATTAGCTCCCAAATCTACACGTCACCTTCATCATAGGGTGAAAGCATGCTACGATGTATGTACTATTGGGGCAAGAATGTGGTAGTACTAAGTAGTGTGCAATATGGAGAGATTTCTTGGATCGATGTGCAGTAATATATTTATTGATTACAGATTCTCATGCACAAGATATTCTCACATGTGCATTCTCATGCTCATACACACATTTTCATGCACTGTGTCTCCTCTCAAGTGTTTCACTTTCGAACCTGCACTCTATCACTTCCACTTTACACTTTTGAACTTCTGATTTCCAGTTTCCACTTTCGAACCTCTGAACTTCTGATTTCCACCTCAAATTTTATCGCAAGACGTTGACGTGGGTCGCTCTCTTGTGAGTGAGTCTCTCTCTCTCTCTCTCTCTCTTCGTTCTTCTCTTTTCCCCCATTCTCTATTTTTTCTTTGCTTTTCCTCCATTCTCTAAATGCTTTCCCCCCATAATTCAATATTCGGACCCACATGCGATTGTCTTTTGCTATTCCTTCTGTCGACATGCAAACTTTCTGCTTTTGTTGTTGCTCTCTCTCTCTCTCTCTCTATCTCTCTCTTTGTTATTTTACTCCATTTCATCTTAGTGTGCGTCCTAGTACTAAAATGTTACTCTCTTTACAGCAGCTGAAGATCACCATGTCTCCAAGGAAGCCCAAAGGCATCACATCTCCTACCTCCAAGAAGCCCGATATCCTTTCTCTAAGAAGAAACACTCCATCTAGGAAGTCTGCAACCAAAGAGAAGGCAAAAGCTACAGATAGCAAAGCGGCTTCTATTCCGAATCCAACGAAAGAGAAGCCAAAGACTAAGGACAACAAACCAATAGCAATTCCAACTAGAGTTAGTCTTGGATGGAGATTTTTCCTGAGAGCGCAGCCAAACTCATATCTGGAGTTGGACACCTGGATCCGAGAAATATAGGGAAACAACAACAAAGAGAGCTAGTGTGGCTTTCATATAGGTCGGTTGAAGAAATCGTTGTGCTGAACGATTTTTTGAAGATTTATTATAGGATTTACAATTCAAAAACAGTCACGAATAATGAAGTTTGTACAATGGTGGTGTGGGCATTCACTACATCTACTCATGGAGTAGATGTGGATTGGGATGACTTTGCCCAACATAGAGACGTGAATCTGCGCTCAGCTAGCTGCTGGGACAGCACGTGTATGAAGCACGAACGTGATGTAGGCACGTCTATAGCAAATGGGAGCTTGTAAGTTTACAGGATCAACGGAAGTTTAGCATGGAGCAAGGTGTACTGCATGAGTGGAAGGGTACAATGTCAAAGGAGAATGCAAGATTGCATGTAGATTTTGAGGTTGCTACTACAACTGAGGGAGAAGCCCTCACAAAAGTTGAATCAATTGTACATACACTTAGCTGGGTGCATAGTAAAGTAGACAATTTATTACATGGTAGTGTACTGCAGGACGAGTTCTTGAAGCATGTAGTAAAACTTGAGGTAGAACTAGATGCAACAAAAGTAATATTTGAATCAGCAAAAAGCATCGAATTAGCATTGGAGAGCACTACCGAGAAAGCTCAAGTTTTTTGAGCAATGTGTAGCATCTGATTGAGAAGCTCCCAGTCACGGTCCCGGAGTTTTGAATCTAGCACCAACTCACCATCCCATAGGCTCTGCAACAACAACTATGAACGTGAATATTGAATGGTGAGATTCTTAACTTCTATGTACAAATCAATGTTTTAGTTTTTAGAGTTGGGTCCTCTTACAAGTAGTGTGTACTTACCCTTTCAATAAATGTGCAGGTGTGTTTTCTATGGGCTTGGATTTTCTCAAGAAACTATTGATGTGCTTTTTGCACCATGCTTGCACACATACCACATCATGTGTGCAGCATTCCATTTTTCTGAGAACTTGCAATGTATTCATCTGTCTTGCAATGTATTAGTGTCAAATGCATGGTTGGCTGCCATGGGCTTTGACAAAGCAGGTATATTTTCTTCACTCTTTTTTTCTTATTACTTATTACTCAATAGAGTAATATAATATTGTACATGCTGAACATTTGAAGTCAGTTATTTAGTACTAAATAGTATTGTTTATGCGATTTAGCAATATTTACAATTTAGAACTATTTTGCATTTAGCAATGTTTCACATTTTGCACTATCTAGACTTTAGTACTATTTAGCACTATTTAGCATTTAGTAGTATTCAGTACTATTTAGCATTCAGTGGTACTATTTAGCTTTTAGTACTATTTAGCATTATCTAGCACTGCTAGTACTGTGTGTTTCAACACCATTTAGCATTTTACACTATTTGGCATTTAGTAGTATTTGTCATTAAGTACTACTCAGCACTATTTAGCATTAAGTACTATTTAGCATTTAGGACTATTCAGCATTTAGTAATATTAGCACTACCTAGCATTTAGTACTATTTAGCATTTAGTACTAAAAGCATAAGCATTTAGTACTATTTGGCACTATCTAGCACTGCTAGTACAGTTGTGTTTTAGCACTATCTAGCACTACTAGTACTGTGTATTTAGTACTAAAAGGATAGCTAAAATGGCTAAATACTACTGAGCATTTAGTACTAAGTTAGCATTTAGTACTATTTAGCACTATCTAGCACTCCTAGTACTGTGTGTTTCAACACTATTTAACATTTAACAGTATTTGGCATTTAGTAGTATTTGGCATGTAGTACTATTCAGCACTATTTAGCATTTAGGACTATTCAACATTTAGTAATATTAGCACCACCTAGCATGTAGTACTATATATCATGTAGTACTAAAAGGATAGCCTAAAAGGCTAAATACTACTAAGCACTTAGTACCATTTAGCACTACTAGCATTTAGTACTATTTAGTATTTAGTACTATTTAGTTTTTAGAACTATAATTTAGTATTTAGTACTATTCATCATTTCGTACTATTCAACACTCTAAGTTAGCAGTTAGTACTATTTAATATGTAGGATTTAGTACTATTTAGTAGTATCAGTAGTATTTATTAGTATTTAGCACTAGTTAGCACTTATTTAGTACTATTTAGTCTCAGTATCAATAGCATTTAGTAGTATTTAGTACTATTTAGTAAAAGTTGTATTTAGTAGTATTTAGCACTAGTTAGCACTTAGTACTATTTAGTATTAGTCGTATTTAGTACCTTAGTTAGCACTTAGTATTATCTAGCAGTATTAGGATTAGCATTAGTACTGTTTAATACTATTTAGTATTAGTAGTATTTAGTACTATGTAGTAGTACTTAGCAGTATTAGTAGTATTTAGCCCTATTAGTAGCAGTTAGCACTTAGTACTATTTAGTATCAATTACATTTGGATTCCAACATAACCAATGGAAATATGGCCCTTGAGGGGTCCCCTTTAGGGACAAGGGCTGTGTTGGAATATGTCCCTTGCCTCTAAAGGATGTGTTGGAATATGTCCTTGCCCCTAAAGGGGACCCCTCAAGGGCCATATTTCCTTCAAGTTTAAATACTACTATTTTTTTGACTATTGTCTATCTTTAAATAATATATTTGCCTTTTGAAATCAATTTTAAATAATTGTTCTTTTCTGTACACAAACAGGTAAAGACACCGAAATACCATGTCCAAAAAAGTTAAAGACTAGTCAAAGCAAGCTGAAGCTGTTGAAAATGAGAAATGCAAAACTCCTAACATTTCAAATGTGTTCATAGACTGGTACCAAGAAAGAAACAACAGGTAGAGGGACGTGCCTCATGTGGAAAAGAAGACAATGAACAACTATTCGATGGAAGTCAGTTGGAAGATGACAACTCCTTGGAGGATGTTGGGGATAGGAATATGACGAGGATGAAATGTTGGACAAAGTAAAAAAGCAACAGGCAGTGGCATAGGGGGACCTGAAAGTTGCAGAGGAGAGAGGTAGGACTGTTTTTTTTTCCTATGTGGCCAAAAGAGGGTATTTATTTTTATAAGCTCCTACTTTATCTATTTCATTTATTCCTGTTTTATATATTGCATCTATTCATGTATTATATATTGTTTAGCAGATGAAAGTTTGCTAGTTAAGGAAACTCTTACTAAGATGAAGTGCCACATACAACACAAGAAGAAATCTGCTATGCGGTCATTGTACAGAAGCAATAATTTAGAGGAAAAGGAGGGTATGTATTTTTTTGTGAAGATGCACATTTACAGTCTTATGTATACAGCACCTCAAACACATTTCTGATCTGACTTTATTTCTTTGTAGACAAACTAAGTGGAGACATCGAAGACGATCAGCTTTGGATGAAGATCATCTCCTGAACTTGGATGAAGAAAATCTACAACAACCGGACAGGATTATAGAGGAAGCAATAGCAAGATTGGACATGAAGGACTTGTCAAGAAACCAACGCAAGGACGAAGACATAGGTGGTGGTGGGGAGTTGATTGGAAAGAACAGCAAGGGTGAACACACGAATAGTGGTGAAAAGCTCAATATAGATAGCGGCGGTGAGAGGGTCACTGAGGCAATTGAGATTATATCAAGGCTAAAGCCTAAAATGCTTGCTAATAGCTCTGATGGAGAGCAAATGGAGGATGACACAGTACTAGGTAGCCTTCTCCCTATGGGGACAAAGAAGAGGAAATCTAGTTAAATAGTTACTAAGTCGTATTTGATTGATCCTAACAAATGCCCAACCCCAAATGTTAGGACTAGATCATTTATGAAATGACATTGTATGAGAGCTGGTCTCGCAAGTATTAAATGAAACTCTGTTGTCTCTATGCCAACATGGACTTAGGTAGAACAGAATGTGTGTGTAGAGTAGTGGCAAAGCTCCGCTTGTACTTGCATAAGGCTAGAAATAATCCCTCTTAGAAATCCAACTTGCATGTTCTACATGAAGTTCTACATGCGAGTTCTACATGCAACTCCTACATGCGAGTTCTACATGCAACTCCTACATGCGAGTTCTACTTGCAAGTTCTACATGCAACTCCTACATGCGAGTGCAAGTCCTACATGCGATTCCTACATGCATGTTCTACATGCGAGTTCTACATGCAACATGCAACTCCTACATGCAACTTCTATATGCAAGTTCTACATGTAGAGAGAGAATGTCTTACAATTCCTACATGTAGAGAGAGAAGCTCTCCAACTTGTATAAATACCCCATAATGGAATGAAGCCCACACTCTTTGGGGCATTGTGTTGAGTTCTACTTTAGTATTCCAACAAGCAATTGTTTCAAGTGTCCATGCTTCCTTGCACTCCACGTCCAAAAGCATGTCCCAACCTTGCAACTCCTCCTCCCCTCTGCTCCAACCTTGCAACCCATCCTCTCCCTCTCCTCCTCCCTCCTCCTCCTCCCTTCTCCTCCTCCCTCCTCCTCCTCCTCCTCCTCCTCCTCCTCCCCCTCCTCCTTCCTCCTCTCTCTTCTTTCCCCCATGCTCTTACACCTTTTTCATCTCCCACTCCTATGCTCCCCCTAAACCCTTAGTTCCTCAAACCTTAAGCTCCATGATCTACGAGGAAGATGAGTTCTCACCATGTACTCTACCCTGAACTTTGGATCCTCCTTCTAACCCTGGAACCTCTTCTAAACTCTGGAACCTCTCTCTAAACCTTGGAATCTCCTTCTAAACCTTGAACCTCCTTCTAAACCTTGGAACCTCCTCCGAAACCTTGGAACCTCCTTCTAACCCTTAAACTCCTCCTAAACCCTGCAACCCCCAATGAAAGCGAAAGCCTTCATTACCTCAACCATGATGAAGCACATTTCTTTTACACATGCATGCACTATGTTTGCTTACCACACTTAAGCCTACGTCTCTCATCGATTTATGACTCAAGGTCCTAAGCTACACGTATACTACAAACGACAACCCCGATATATTTGTAGGTGACAAAAAGCCTCGGAACCCTGCATACTGAGAATACCCTGCTCTTCCTGCAGAAGCCATGGGAAAGAGCCTGTAAGAAAATAATACAACGTTTGTGCTCAACAGATAACAGGATCTCGTACACAAGAGAGAAAACAAGATAGTATGGAGAATCAAAAAATTTGATTACTGTAGAACTGATACAATAGATGGCGCTGCCTCCCAGCCGTGCGCTCCTGTGAAAGAAGCTTCGATGGCATGCTGGAAACAGTAGAAGACGGAGGCTGAATGCTAAGGAATCAAGGTTGCTGTAGCCAGTGATGAAATGGGCTTCACGGGTTTACTCTTATATAGCCACCAGTTGTAGTTGGTTAGGCTCAATTGGGTGATCGACCCAGTCTACCCAAAACGGTCGACTGGGGGTCGGGAAATAGGCCATTGACCATATGATAGAACCGGTGCGCAAAACAGAGCAACTGACCTACGGTTGCCGTTTGGCTCATAGCCATCCGGGATCATCTGAGGCTCCAAACGGGCCCCGCAACTCGAGAGTGGGCTGCCTCGGGAAATGCTCCATCTACCCTTAGTGCAGTCAGTCAAGGGATGCCTTCCTGCACTTGCATGTAGCCTAGTTGGCGGTGTGCCAAATCTATCTGAAGCCGTCCAGCCATCAAGCCACACATGGCCCCCATTTGGTGTCCAAACCAGGACCTACCAGATAACCGAGCTACTCAAATGCCTTCTCCTTATATGGGGGACTTACAAGTAGAGTGAGTTGGTTCCTGATGAGAGTGGAGCATTGATATCTAGCACCCCCCCTCAATGTCCACCCACAAGTGAACTTACTTTTTTGGCCCAATGCCAAGTCGATAAAGATGCCTCTCCAGCAACTCTCTTCCAAGAGCCTTCGTGAAGATGTCTGCAGCATTCTCTGTAGTCGGACAATGCACTAAGTCGACCTCTCCATCCATGATCAGCTTGCATACAAAGTGATATTGAATCTCAATGTGTTTTGTGCGAGCGTGGAACACCGGTTCTTTGCAATCGCCATGCAACTTTGATTGTCACATGATAACTGCGTAGGCTTGTTCTGCACTGCACCCATGTCCCCCAAAATCCTCCTCAACCACACTACTTTGCAAGAAGCAAAGCATGCAGATTTGTACTTGGCCTTGGTAGAAGAAAGAGCAACTGTGGGTTGCTTCTTGCTGACCCATGACACAACTCCAGATCCAAGTGAGAAACCTCGGGGGGGTCACTCATCATATGTAACCCTATCACGTGAGTTCAACATAAGGATATTTTTTATTTCTAAAATTTACAGAAATAGATATACATAAGGGACTATTTAAAGTAGTTTTGGAAAAATTTTACAGATTTGTATAGAAAAGGGGTACATTTTATTAATGAAAAATTTTACAAATAAGGGATTTTAAATATAGGCCTTGAACGCACATGATATAGAGGATTTATACATAGTGACCCCCTTGAGTGAGAAACAGTACCCTATCACTGATCTCCTACTGTCCACATCTCCTGCCCAATCCGAGTCACAGAATCCGGTCAAGATGTTGCCCTTGGTATAGGTGATCCATAATCCAGTGTGCCTTTGATGTATTTCAGCACCCGCATCCCTGCCCTCCAATGGTTCTCCCAAGGCTTATTGGAAAACCTACTAAGTACACCAGTCGCAAAGCTGATGTCCAGCCGTGTGTTACACAGGTAGATCAAGCTGCCCACAAGCCTTCTGTACTTCGCTTCGTCCACCAGTGGTGATGAATCCTCGTTTGAGAGCTTCGCGTCAACCTCCATAGGGGTACCAACTATCTTGCACTCAGCCATGCCAAATGTCTTCAGTATCTCTCCAGCATACTTCAGATGTAAAATGAAGATCTGTTTCGGCTCCTACCAAACTTCAATCCCCAAACAAAAATGCATGAGTCCGAGGTCTGTCATTTCAAACTCTCTTCCTAGCAAATGCTTCGTCTGTGAGATCTTCTCTTCATGGTTCCCTGTTATGACAAGGTCGTCCACATAAAGGACCACGATCATACACCTACCTCCTTCTCTGAAGATATACAAATTTGCATCAGATGGGCTCCTCCTGAACCCGTTTTGCAAAAAGTAGGCATCAATTCACTGGTACCACGCTCGTGGGGCCTGTTTCAGCCCATAAAGTGCCTTCTTCAGTTTGCAGACTTTACCTTCTAAACCGGGGATCTCAAAACTTGGTGGTTGTTCCACGTATACCTCCTCCTTGAGATCTCCATTCAGAAAGGCGGATTTCACATCCATCTAAAACATGGGCCAACTTCCTTGGGTAGCTAAAGCCAAAACACTGCGAATTGTGGTTAGTCGAGCTATGGGAGCAAAAGCATCTTGATAATCAAAACCATGTACCTGTGCAAATCCTTTTGCCATGAGCTAAGCCTTGTACTTATCCAATGTGCCGTCGGACTTATACTTGATCTTGTACACCCACTTGGTTTCAATTACCTTGCATTTTAGTGGTCGATCCACAAGGTCCCAAGTGTTGCTCTTCATTATGGAGCCATACTCCGACTGCATAGCCTCCATCCACATATCATCACCCTTTGCCTCTTCAAGACACTTGGGTTCATCAGCACGGATCACTTCTATCATCAAAGCATAGTTGACCAAGTGTTCTTGTGCCCTTCTTTGCTCCTCTAATCTCTTGGACCGGTGGTGTTCAGATGGTTCCTCCTCAATGGCTGGAGGTTCTTTGTCGTCTAAAAGCTGCTTTACCCACTTTGGGAATGGCCATTGCCGTTGTGGTTCTGTAGGCTCTTCTTCATCTTCTTTATCTTGAATCCTCCCAAGCACTGTTGGGGGAGTTCGGTCTACTGTTGGTGACGATACTGGATGGATATCCTGGTCCTAGTTGTCTGGGAAGGAAGCATCCTCCTCCAATTGATGCGGCTATTCTGAGAAGACTAATCACGACTTACAATTACCTTCTTGGTAACAGGGTTATAGAGACGGTAACCCTTTGCCTCTTCACTGTAGCCCAAGAAAATACACTTCCGGCTCTTCGGTTCCCATTTGGTCCTGGTAACATCAGGGACATGCACAAAACAGTCACATCCAAAAACTCTAAAATGTGCAGCTGAAGGTTTCTTACCAGAGACAGCTTGCAGTGGAGTCATCCCCCGTTCACAGCCTTCGTGTAGCTACGATTGAGGATGTAAACTACCATGTTACATGCTTTAGCCTAGAAAGTCTTTGAAAAATCTTTCCCTTTCATCATACTCCGGCCTATTTCGCAGATGACGCGCATCTTGCATTCTGCTACTCCATTTTGCTATGATGTATGTGGCGGGGGTTTCTGCCTCTTGATTCCGTGACTTTTGCAGTAACTTTCGAATTCAGTCGATGTGAACTCTCCACCTCTGTCTGATCTTAGCTTCTTCACGTTCCTTCTCGATTCTTTCTCGACCATTACATGCCATTCCTTGAACCTAGTGAAAGCCTCGTCTTTCGTCTTCAGGAAGTATATCCATATCCTTCTACTGTAGTCATCGATCAGCTTCATGAACTAGAAGGAACCACCCAAAGCTTTTGTCTCCATCTTTCCACAGAGGTCCATGTGAACGAGCTCTAGAGAGCCTTTGCTCTACTGGCCTCTTTAGGAAAGGGCTGCCGATGCTGCTTGCCCATCATGCAAGCTTCACATACATCGGGCAGATCTGAAATTTTTGGTAGGTCTGCAATCATTCCACTTTTATGCATCTCCTTCAAAGAACTAAGGTTTAGATGACCAAACCTCTCATGCCACAGCTTAGTGTTCTTCACATCCGCTCGAGCACTAAAAGCTGAGAGTTCGTAAATGTTGTTGCGACGTGTACCTTTACCAATGACCTTTCCTTGAAGATCCAGGATCTGTGCACCATTCTTATCGAATTGAACTTTGAGGTCCCGATCCGTGATCGCAGAAATGGACAACAAGTTCCTCTTGATATCTGGCACATAAAGAACATCGGACAATTGTTTTACAACTCCATCTAACTTGAGAGCAATCGTACCTTTTCCTTTTGCTAGACATTTTGCATCATTGCCGACTGCTACCATGATGTCATTCCCTACCGGCTATAGAGAGGTATACCAATCCTTCCGACTGGTCATGTGGCGCGATGCACCACTGTCAATGATCCAAGGTTCATCCACAGGTACATGAACTACCTTCGTGCAAATCTCCCCAATTGCGACGAATAGCTCTATTGGTACTGTCTACACGCTGTTGCTGGACTCTTTCTTCACTCCGTTCTTCTCATCTGCAATCTTCTTGTGCCCTGCCTTGTTGCAATAGAAGCACTTGATCTTCTTCTTTCTCTTTTTATCATCAGAAGAAGATGGGTTACCAGAGTCCTTACCCTTAGCTTTCTTTGATCCGGTCCAGAAAGCCGAATCTTCTGCAGTCCTCATCTTTTGACGCATCTCCTCCTCTAGAAGCATCGCGCTGAAATCCTCAAAGTTGAGGGGCGGATTTTATTCTAAGTATTCAACGCCATAACAAGACCGTCATACTTTGGTGGGAGAATCCGTATGCACCTTTGTGCTAGATTCTCGCTGGTGATGGTGATGCCAATCGCAGTCATCTGATCGCGCAAATTCTTCACCCTAGTGATGAACTTCTTTGCCGCTTCAGACTCAGACAATTTTTCATTTGCGAGTTGAGTCTCGAGATTCTGAATCCGCGTTTGATTCGTGGTCTCGTACTGATTTTTCAAGACCGTCCATGCCTCCTCTGTTGTGGTGACATGTTGAATTAATGCCATGACAGAATCACTGACACTGCATGCAATAGAACACAATGCATCTGCATTTCTTCTTGTCCACGCGAGAATCTCATCCGTAGTTGGTACTATCTGTTGTCTTGTATTGGCTGGATCCGGTCTCGGAACTGGCCTCACGTCCACCCCAGTAGCAGTGTCCCAAAGCTCATATGCACTTAGGATGGTCTTCATCTTGAACTTCCAGAGAGGATAATTAGAGCCGTCCAAGTTTTCGCTTTCGTCGAACGGTGGGATTCGCAGTCTTGCGGGCTGGGCCATCTCTCACAATCTGCTCGCAAACAAAAACACACTACCAATCTTCTTGCTAGAGTCCAGGCTCTGATACCATGTAAGAAAATAATACAACGTCTGTGCTCAACAGATAACAGGATCTCATATGCAAGAGAGAAAACAAGATAGTATGGAGAATCAAAAAATTTGATTACTGTAGAACTGATACAATAGATGGCATTGCCTCCCAGCCGTGCTCTCCTGTGAAAGAAGCTTCGATGGCATGATGGAAATAGTAGAAGACGGAGGCTGAATGTTAAGGAATCAAGGTTGCTGTAGCCAGTGATGAAATGGGCTTCATGGGCTTGCTCTTATATAGCCACCAGTCGTAGTCGGTTAGGCTCAATTGGGTGACCAACCCAGTCCGCCCAAAACGGTCGACTGGGGGTCAGTCCTGAAATAGGCCACCGACCATATGATAGAACCGGTGCGCAAAATAGAGCAACTAACTACGGATGCCATTCGGCCCATAGCCATCCGAGATCATTTGAGGCTCCAAACGGGCCCTGCAACCCGAGAGTGGGCTGCCCTGAGAAATGCTCCATCTACCCTCAGTGCGGTCAGTCAAGGGATGCCTTCCTGCACTTGCATGTAGCCTAGTTGGTGGTGTGCCAACTCTATCTGAAGCCGTCCAGCCATCAAGCCACACATGGCCCCCATCTGGTGTCCAAACCAGGACCTACCAAATAACCGAGCTACTCAAATGCCTTCTCCTCATATGGGGGGCTTACAAGTAGAGTTAGCTGGTTCCCGCGTAGTTACATGAGAGTGGAGCATTGATATCTAACAGAGCCAACATTTGGCACTACTGCCGGGGAGACTGGCATCTCAAGTAACCGAGTAAACATATGTAGGTATGTGTAAAAAACAAACTACTTCGAACCTTCACTAACATATTACTCAAGAGCTAGGAGAGCTAAAATTTTTCCAACTCAAGTAAAAAATAAAAAAATAATTCTTAGCTGAAACTTTTCGTTACCGGTTTAGGAAAATGCATGTTTTCTGGAAAAACAGCACCTTAAGAAATAAATCAGACCATGTGATGGTTGTCAGAGTGTAGAGCTTGAAAACATGAACATTTCTCTTTTTTACGGAAGCACATTCTGACACAACCACCAAAAGTTATGGGCAATCAATGATTAAAGGTTCTAAATGCCATAACCCAAAAGAAAAATTAAAACCACCTCCCTAGTCAAACGTGGACAAATTCAAAACTGGACATATATTTGACTACTCAAACGTGGACAAATTCAAAGGTGCACATGTCTTTGACTAAATCCATAGCTCCCCCTCCTTCCCTATAAAAGAGCACCCATCCCTCTCATACTTTTTCTTTCACATTTTGCCTCCATCCTCTTCCCTATTCCGAGCCCTACGTAAGACACTCCTCCCTCTCCATCGAGCACCACCCTACTCCCATCCTCACATGGTGAGTTACTTCGAGCCCATCTCGCAGCGATAACCTAGCCATCCGTCCACCGTCCATTGATCCTCAACAATCCTTTTACATCGAGAAAGACTTGGAGAGTGTTCAAGTGACCATCTCTTCCTCCCTTTGGATTTCTGCCAAAGTTTTTTGTCCATCAAGTTTTTTCTTTTTTTCTTCCCCCCCTCCCGTCCCCCTCCACCACCACCCTCTCCCACTCCTATGCTCCCCCTAAACCCTTAGTTCCTCAATCCTTAACCTCCATGATCTACGAGGGAGACAAGTTCTCCACCATGTACTCTACCCTGAACCTTGGATCCTCCTTCTAACCCTGGAACCTCTTCTAAACTCTAGAACCTCTCTCTAAACCTTGGAATCTCTTCTAAGTCTTGAACCTCCTTCTAAACTCTAGAACCTCTCTCTAAACCTTGGAATCTCCTTCTAAGCCTTGAACCTCCTTCTAAACCTTGGAACCTCCTCCTAAACCTTGGAACCTCCTTCTAAACCTTGGAACCTCCTTCTAACCCTTAAACTCCTCCTAAACCCTGCAACCCCCAATGAAGGCGAAAGCCTTCATTACCTCAACCATGATGAAGCATGTTCCTTTTACACATGCTGCACTATGTTTGCTTACCACACTTAAGCCTACGTCTCTCACCGAAATACGACTCGAGGTCCTAAGCTACACGTATACTACAAACGACAACTCCAATATATCTTTAGGTGACAAAAAGCCTCGGAACCCTGCATACTAAGAATACCATGCTCTTCTTGTGGAAGCCATGGGAAAGAGCCAACAAACCCTTTTTGCAATTTATCTTATTGTTTTTTTTACAATTTATCTTCTTATTTTTTGAATGAAATTATTTTTGCAATTTATCTTCCTTGTTTTTTTAATGAAATTCTTTTTGCAATTTATCTTCTCGTAAGCTGATGTGAAATTCTTTTTGCAATTCATCAACTCAAGTATGATGGATTTGTGTATGTGTTATTGTTGCTTTGAGGTGACTTCGAGGATGTTTTGCCTCAAAAAAAGTTGTTAATATTTGATTTGAATGGAATATTGTTAAAGAGGTGGTGGCGGACTGCTCCTGAAATGGCCCGAGGTGGTGATGTTCATAAATTAGGCAACCATGTCGTCTCTTTGCAGCCACAGTTGATCAATTTCATGAAATCTTTATGGGAGCATTTTGAGATCGCTACATGGAGTAGTATGACAAGGAGAAATGTTAGTCCCATAGTGTCTTTGATAGAAAGCAAATTGGGATATGATGGGTTTAGGGAGTTCAAGTTCCTATTCAACTTTGCACAGGAGGATTGTTGTACAAGGGAAGAATTTCGCCACCCAACACGGCTAGATGAGATGTGTCTGCTTAAGCCATTTAGTGCATTGGCTACACATGACATTGACTATGATCCCATGAACACACTCCTGGTTGACGACACTCCTTTGAAAGCAGCATTAAATCCACTCGATTCCTGCATAACTCCTTTCTTCTATGATAGAGATCCTAATGATGAGATGAGCTATTAGATCAGTTGCTCCCATACTTATTGGATTTAGCAAATGCCAGAGAAAGTGTTCCTACTTTACAGTGAGATACCCTTATGAAGGCCATGTGATTGAGCGCATTACAGCAGTTGTCCGTGGTGAGCATCCAGCCAAATTATTTGTTGAAGTCTTCTCTGCAGATTATGCTGACATGGGGTGTGTTGATGCTGTTGTTTCACTGTTAACTGAAGATCCAAAGCCCATGGACTGGTTTATCATCCAACAAAGAATAGCAAACCTTCCACATGAGATGTGCCAACAGATTCTTAGGCATAATACTTATGTAAACCAATACCCACCATACACTAGGCCTTGAAGGCCAGATTGTAAAGGACTTTTACATTGATGAATACAGGTGTTGTTACTTTCTAAATACAAACTTGTACTGGTTACTTTATAATATAGACTTTGTTGGTTACTTTGCTGATAAAATTAATGGTGAGTTGATAAATGTACTGGTGCTCTTACATTGTATTGGTGTTGTTAAATGGTACTGGTGTTTTATGGTATTTTTTGCTCAACCATACAGTACCAATTTTGGTTCCAGATAAAATAATACTAACTGTTAGTCAGGTCTAAGCTAAGGAATCATGTGTCATGTCTGATATGGTGCTCATATAGTTGGCTGTTTTTGACTGGCATTACAGATCCATCAATGTGTAATAGATCTGTACACTCTTCTGCTCTAGAGCTACAAGATGGAATTGCAAAAAGGGCTGATAACATCTTCAGAGATCTTACAGATGCAAGGTATGGCCCAGAAGAAATAGCAACTTTGGATGTCCGAGATGACAGTCCCTTGAGTCGACTACTAACAAGGATGTTGAGGAAGAAGGGCCAAAAACTCCTACGTTCTAGGGTCATTGCTTCCTAGAACATAGTATATTGGGGTGTGTGGAGTGCTATATGTATCCAAGCTTGACCGGGTTGTATATTAGGGTGTGTGGAGTGCTATATGTATCCAAGCTTGACCGGGTTCTATATTGGGGTGTGTGGAGTGTAGCGCAAAGCTATTGTATCCAAGCCGTTTGGGCTCTGTAATGTCATATGACTGATTCTATATGTCTCATTATGATTTTATATGGCACATTCCGATTTTGTATGGCTCATTCTGAATTATAAGTGCAATATATTAAAAAGAGGAACAACATTACAAAAATATGTTATGATAGTAGTACAATGGTTCTCTCTCTCTCTCAATTGATAGCAGATGTGCTACATAAGATAGTACTACATAGTATCACATAGTACTAACCAAGTAGTACTAATAAGTAGTATGATATGACAGTAGTACAATGGTTCTCTCTCTCTCTCTTCTCTCTCTCTCTCTCTCTATCTCTTTCTCTCTCAATGTCTCTCTCTCTCTCAATTAACAATAGATGAGTTACTTAAGATAGTAGTATATAGTACTAAATAGTACTAACCAAATAGTTATAACTTTTCAATTTTAAAAATTTTCAATTTTCTTTTGTGAAGACAAGATGCCTTTGTATTACAAAAAGCAGCCCCCAAAGGGATAGCTAAAAATATAAAACACGCATAAAAATATGTAAGAGCCATTGCAAAAATACATGCTCAGCAACAATTCTTATAGAGAAATGTTTGCCAGGATTCATTCATGCACCTCTTGGGGTACATGATACACAGTTCTCTGGCATTTAACCTTGTGCTTTGCTTGCAACATTTGGAACTTTATTGCCAACACTGCATCAGCATGCACTATAGCAGGTGGTGCATCTTTTAGTAATGCATAACTACTTTTACATTTTGGGATTTTTGCATAAAAGATTCCAGAAGCCACTTGATCCCTAATGTTGAAGACATTACCCTAGCCATCTATGAGGACTATTTTTGATTTTGAGCATAGCACCACATAATAATCCTCATTATCTTCATTTGTAGGGGACCGTAGTACTGTAAAATGGTCATCCATCTAAAGCATGTCAGCTAGCTGGTCTCTATCCATCGCATATGTTATAGATTCCTTCTCCATGTCTGATGCAGTCTGCCCATTGATGGGCTCCAACCTATTCAAGGTACATGGACTTGCATGAGATAAATTGGTGAACTTATCCCATGTTTCATCCATGCAGAATGAACAAAATCATGACAAATGTCTAAACAAGGCTTGTGTGGGATCTTTGTTACTAAAACCCAATATGCACTGTGTCGAACAACTTCCTTTGATGGTCTGGTAGTTCCATGCTTTAGACCTATCAACATCACCAACCTTTACTTCTATGAAGAGCCTTTGTTTAGAATCATCTCCCATCTTCCATGCCAATCATTCCACAACATCGTGTGCATTTTGTAGCTTTGCACCATTTACATCCAATTGCTCACTGGTTAGTGCACGCTTTATGACTGCACGAGCCCCATCATGTTCTCCCTTGCCATGACTGCTTTTGAAAAAGTTCCACATCATCCGAATGCCCGTCAAAGAGCAATATTTAGCATAACAAACAACAGATATATTGCATTTTAGAATATGCAACATCTTCAGTGTGATGTAAAAAATAAGGGGGCAGTGTCCAATGTCTTACCTTGCAACAAAGTAAAATGGGCGAGCGGCCTTGAACTAAGATGCTGCCCCATCTAACCAAACCTAGTGTCTTTTAAACTTCAAGCCTTTAGACACCAACCATTGATGGTGGAGCATAAAGCAATGCTGCACAAATAGTGTGTCATGTTCTTTGTCTCATCTGAAATGTAAAAGATCTCCTTCCAATAGCAAATATGAACCAAGATGGTCACTTGGTCATTATGCCAATGCATTGATTGAACCTCATTCTGCACTTTGAATGTATAGTTCTCTACAAAGTCAACAACTGAAAGCACCACATTATTAGAAAAATTTGTGGTGCACTCTTTGAATTGAGAGTGTTGCCAGTAACTACCAAAGTTGTGAGTGATAAACACATTTAAGTGTTGCAAGTATTGAGCGATAATGATGGATGGAGGAGTTTCCTTGTATAAGAATTTTATTCTTTTCTTTGTATCACCTTTTCCCGTATCCTTAGTGACATATTCATATGTATTCCATCTTATCAATGCACCATTTGCATCATCCAACTCACATGGGCAAAACAACGGTTGTGGGCACTTGTCACATTTGCACAATAAGCATTCAAGCTTGTGCCATTTAGCATCCTCTTCCTTTGGACATACTGCCGAATGCCACATTTTAGACACAGAAGAATAATTGCTGGTGTGGGCAACACATGTGTCCTCCCCTTGGGGCCTACAAACCTTGCATAAACAATGTGCTATTCTGCCTAATGGAATTCATTGCTAGTCGGAACAATTCTATTCTTGTATGGTAAATACAACAACAAGTATTCCTTTCCTTTAGTTTTTTAATGAAATAGGGATTCAAATTCTGAAAAGAATGGAAACCAATATCTATGGAAGGATGCTCCTCCTTGAAATTAAGGGAGAATTCTACCTGCAAAATCAATCATCAATAATCAGTATTATTTAAACCTAGACAGCAAACAAATTATTTAAAACTTAGAGTGCCATCATTATTTTTCTAAAATCTATCACTCAATTACTAAGTCTTAACTGCTACTAGTCGTGCCAAATATCTTTTCAGTAAGTGCTAGATAGTACTAAATGCTAAATAGTACTAGGTGCTAAGTATTATTGTAAATTCTAGATAGTACTAAATAGTAAGTACTAAATAGTAAATTCAAGATAGTACTAAATATGTTTACATAGTACTAAGTACTAAATATTTTACTAAATGCTAGATAGTACTAAGTGCGAATATTAGTAACTACTAGTTTAGTACTATTAGTAAGTGCTAATATTACTAAGTGCTAGATAGTACTATTAGTAAGCGCTAACATTACTAAGTGCTAATATTAGTAAGTGCTAATATTACTAAGTGCTAGATAGTACATATTAAGTGGTAATATTAGTGAGTGCTAATATTACCAGTGCTGGATAGTACTAAACAGTAAGTGCTAGATAGTACTAAATAGAAAGTGTTAACATTAGTAAGTGCTAGATAGAAAGTGCTAATATTACTAAATAGTAAATGCTTGATCTATAGTACTATTAGTACTAAATAGCAAGTCCTAGATAGTAAGTGTGATATTACTAGGTGCTATATAGTACTATTAGTATTGAATAGTAAGTGCTTAATATTACTAAGTGCTAGATAGTATTGAAGAGTACTTACTAAGTGCTAATATTACTAAGCGCTAAGAATTATTGAGTCCTAAATAGTACTTACTCAGTGCTAAATGTTACTAAGTGCTACATAGTACTAAATAGTGCTAAAATACTACAAAATAATACTAAATAGAACTAATAGTAGTAATAGTAGAGGTAAGGCAAGGAAGAGAACAATATCTAAATAGTACTATATAGTACTAGTAACAGGGTTAGTGAAAGGGATAGTACTAGATAGTACTAAATAGAACTAGTAGCAGGGTTAGTGCAAGGAGAGAATGATTAAGCTCGAAGTCCTTCTCTAATACAAACAATTTCAAACATCACATACTACTAATTAACACTAAATAGTACTATTTAGTCATAATAACTGACTTGAAAGAGCAAACAAAACTATTTTGTCCTACCTTTATTCCTAGGACTGATTTCTAAAATATGGTCTATACTATAAACATATTAAGTCCCCAATGTAGTATTTAGTACTATGACTCTATGATTTAGTGCTAACTTCGCTTCATATAGAGTCTGTTATAGTGTTGAATGTTAGCTTTAACATCTGAACAATACTAATATTATCTTTAACAGTACTAAATAGTTGTAAAGAGTACCAAATAATAGTGTGTAACTTGGGCTTCATTGAAAGAAGGAAGATGCACCTCTGTGAGCTCCAAGAAATGGGTGGGATGTGTTGCATACTTTTTTGGGCCAAGCCTATGCCTACAAACATCCTTCTTGTTTGGGGAAACCCTGGTGTTGTCTTTCCAAAACTGGACAACACATTGAACAACCTCACAACTTAAGGAATCCTATCTTTGCTTTCGACCTCCATCTGCCCATTTGAAGGAAGCTTGTTTTATGTCCACACGATGTTTCTTCAGATTCTGTGCTTGAATTCCAAGGGCTTTAGCTACTTTGCTATCACTATATTTTTTAAATGCTGAAGTGTTAGCAATCATGTGGAGAGCTACTCTCTTTGTAGCAGCTAACTTATCGACACTTTCTACTTTTTTCACAAGCCTCAATTATGTCTTTAGAGTATCCACTATTACCATTGATATGGACCGGCTTTGAAAATTTGTCTCATCGACAACCTCTTGCATATCTGGATGTTTTATAACCTTAGACAAAATGTCAGTCTTTTTTCTCAAGTCCAAGTTCTTTGTGGTATGCTTGAAATGTCGCACAACTGTTAATGTCAAGTATCTGATGTTCCTTTTGGAGCAATGCTGTGGTAGTGCATTGAGCGAGTTCCCTTCATGGTGTGGCACTTCTAGTGCAGAGTTCTCCATCCTGTGCACAATCATATTTCAATGATAAATCATAAATTAATGAACAACACAAGAAGACAATACGTCAAAACATGCATGCTCAATCTTACTGTATGAGAAAGTCATCCTGAGAGAGAGAGAGAGAGAAAGAGAGAGAGCTGTAGAATTACTCAAACATAATTGGTTTTTGCGCCAGAGAGAACATACGGTCCAAAGTGTAAGGGCTTTAATGAGAGAGAAGGGGAGAGCCAGTTTGCACAGAGAATGGAGATAGCTAGGGAGAGAGAGAGCAATGGACCTCTAGTAAAGATGAGTGTAGATAATTGCAGGGACAAAGACAGGACTCCACGAGAGAGAAGAGAGTCTACTGTCAATGGTTTCAAACATGTGCGAGTGATTCCACGAGAGAGAAGAGAGTCAATTGAGAGTAGATTGCAGATCGTGGATTCCTCGATGTGCAGGGAAATCATCCTCAATTGAGAGTGGATTGCAGATTGCAGATTGCAGATCATGGACTCCTCGATATGTGGAAATCTAATCCAACTATTAGCACCTTTCAGTACACAATTTAGTACTATATCTATGCTAGAACCTTTGCCAAAAATAGTACTTTTTTAGACATCATAGCATGCTTTCACCCCATATGAGATGTAGCAACCTAGCCTCTATGAATACATTGTTGTTTATCAGCAAGCCTTTGTATAAGAAGCAGACTTGTATGAGATGCAGGAAGCTCGCCTCCTTGAATACCCTTTTTTCTATCAACAAGCCTTTGTAATGCTCTATGAATACTCATTTTTTTTCAATTCTAGTATCAACATTTTTTAGTACACAATTTAGTACTATATCTATGCTAGAACCTTTGCCAAAAAGAGTACTTTCTTAGACATCATAGCATGCTTTCACCCCATATGAGATGTAACAAGCTAGCCTCTATGAATACATTGTTGTCTATCAACAACCCTTTGTATAAGAAGCAGACTTGTATGAGATGCAGTAAGCTCGCCTCCTTGAATACCCTTTTTTCTATCAACAAGCCCTTCTAATGCCCTATGAATACTCAATTTTTTTCAATTCTAGTATTCTTTGTAATGGCTGACTTGTTATTCTCACCAAATGTGATCTCTTTTGTTTCAAAATGGTTCTTTGAATAAGCAAAAATGGCACCCTTTTGCCAACGTTTAGGATTCTAACGAGTTATCCTCTTTGGATGTAATCTCTTTTGAGGCTCTCAGCAATGGCTCAATTGTTATCCTCGTCGGATGTAATCTCTTTTGTTTCAAAACAATTGCCGTCATTTAGGATTTGATTGAGTTGTATACTCTTTGGATGTAATATCTTTTGTTCAACTTTTGCTCAATGAGGCTCTTGTAATGGCTAAGTTGTTGTCCTCATCAGATGTAATCTCTTTTCTTTCAAAATGGTTCGTTAACAAAGCACAATTGCCCTCATTTAAGATATGATGTGATTGAGTTGTTATCCTCTTTGGATGCAATATCTTTTGTTCAACTTTTTCTCAATGAGGCTATTGTACAACCACTGCACCTGTTTTAGTAAAACTCAAACAACCACTACAATTGTTTTAGTAAAACTCAAACAACAACTGTGCTTGCTTTAGTAAATCCCAATCAACCCCATACTTTTGCCCTCATTTAGGATTTGACTAAGTTGTTATCCTCTACATGTAATCTCTTTTTAGGCTCTCCGTAATGGTGGTTGAGTTGTTATCCTCATCGGATGTAATCTCTTTTGTTTCAAATGGTAGTTTAAAGAAGCACAATTGCCCTCATTTAGGATTCGGCTGAGTTGTTACCCTCTTTGGATGAAATATCTTTTGTTTAACTTTTTCTCAATGAGGCTCTCATCAATGGCTGAGTTGCTATCCTTGCCAGATGTATCTCTTTGTCTCAACCACCGGGCTAGTTTTAAACCTGCCTAACGGCACCTAAGAATATAAATTTAACTATTACGATCGGGCTGGTTTTAAACCTGACCGATAGCACACTAAGAACATAAATTAAATTTTTATCACCGGGCTAGTTTTAAACTTGCCCGATGGCATGCTAAGAACATATCGACATGCCATTGGACATATATGGCATGTTGATATGGCCCTTTTCCCTAAAAAGGACCCCTCAAAGGCCATATCAACATCAAAAGGGACAAGCCATATCAACATGAAAAGGGACCCAAGAACTAGCGCGATGATAAAAAATGCATGATAAGGACATAGATTAAACTATTAAGGATGCTCACAATGACTAGGAGTAGTCTAAATTTCTATTTTGCATGTAAGAACTGACAATTAATGTGTGCCATGGTGGTGTACTTCATTAAAGTATTGCAGGTACTGTGATGCCAAAAATTGATATTTTTTATTTGGCATTGGTATTGTTTTCTTGTATGTTTGATAAGAGTTTGAGTATCAAGTGATAGCCTAGCAGCTCACTTATTTCTATTTTCTAAGATATTTTATGCGATTGAGAGGATGAGTGGAATGGATCATTGTAAATACCATAGGTATGAATTATAAATACCTTGGTATGGGGTGAGAGTTATTTGTGTATGGGATATTATGGGATTTTTAGAAAATAGGACTCGAGGGAGTCATATAAAGAGGTGGGTTCATGTCCATGTGTTCCAAAAATATAAGAGAGGCCACATGCCAAGCATGTGGAAGGCATGTGGAGGAGTGTGGAGTCAAGAGGAATCCTTCTAGAATTCCCATGTGGAATAAGGAGGATGTGGACATATGGAAAAGAGACGGTCCCTATGGGCTCCATGTGGGGAGACTCTTGACTTTCTCAATATTTTAAGAGCCTTGAGAATCTTTTGATGGGACACATGGCAAGAGTAGCCAAAACGGACATGGATGGTGACATACGGGCTTATGTGATTGATGGGGAAAAGAATCTACAGGCAGCCATTGTAAATGGGTGAAGGAGGGTGACAAAATCTCTATAAAAGGAGCCCTCCTCTCCCTTGTTCATCATCTCTTCCACCATTAGACCTCATGTTGTTGTAGCTCTAGTCTCCTCAAGCCTCTTCCATGAGCCTTCTCTCCCTCTTGTAGATATTCTCTTATGTAGACTCTTGAGTCCATCTCTCTCTAGTTCATTCTCTCTCTATGAGTTAGTCTTGGAGCTTTTGCTCCCTCTTGTATGTATGAAACCTCTTCTTCTCCCTTGTGTTTGTAGTATTTTGAGTTGCATTAGAGTGGAATCTCACTCTATTGGTAATGAAGGTCACCTCAGGTTCTCTCTTGAGTGTCTCTTTCCTTTTTCCATTGTTTTCTCTTCCAAAGTGCTCAAAAGTGTTGTCTATTCGGTTGCTCATTGCATATACATGGTTTATCTATTTTCCAAGCTATAAAGGGGGCTCTTCCTTCCCTTATAAGCAACCTCTATGGGACTTGGACCGTTGATGAAGTCTAAGCATGGAGGTAGTATTCTCCCAAGTCGGCACCAGTAGAAGGAGTAGGTGTTTTTCATGACAGTTTGACCCCCTGTCAGTATTTTGCTCATAACTTTTCGCTCGGTGGTCCGATTTGGACGAAACTTATATCAGCATGAACCTCTCTTCAAGGAGCATCATCTTATGTCTTCAACTATAGTATTAGATGTCAAACCAAAAATCTATGACTCTCTATGTGTGACTATTTCTTTTTCAGATAGTTTTTACCCCCGTCTAGTAAACTGCCCATATCTTTTCGACTGCTTCTCTGTTTCTACGAAACTTATATCAGAGCAAAGCCCATTTCAAGACACATCTCAATATGTGTTTGGATATTTGATAATATGTCTCTGCTGAAAGTTATGGGTCTCTATGTCTTATGATATTTTGGAGAGTGTTTTGAGGTAATTGTAAAGGTATCTATGAAGGAGGTGCAATGTTGCCCCAGAACCTACCCATTTGACCCAATCATCCCCTTAAAACTCCTTGATATATATTAATTCATGTCATGTTGAGCCGCAAGATCTTTTTTCAACAACGTATCTCTCTTCTCTTCGCTTGCTGAGATTATGGCCTTCGCTGACCCTTTCCCTCGCCCTATGCTTGAGTACAACATCACTTGGGATGTTACCATCTTCATTCTCATCTAAGGGATGATAGTATGGTGTGGTCTCTTGGTATAAAAGCTTCTTTTTAATGTCCCTTTCCCAATGATGAATATCTCTATTACTCAGTTCGAAAGGAGTAGGAAGTGAAGAGGTGTGTGAAGTTATTACCCCCAACTTCATGTCACATCTTTTTGGTGGAGATGCCGGGTACGTTTGGTATTGGACTCATCCCACCTTACTAAATGGTCTCGAGTGTACTTGATTGCATGTTATGCCTAGTATAGGCATGTGTTTTCTGATGTGATAAAGAAGATGTCTAGAAGAACTCCGTTACAGGAGATTGCAACCCGTTTAAGAGAACTAGATTATTGTGAAGGTGATGCTCAAGCTATTCGCACGGTCATTATGATCATATCCTTTATGTTTGCACTCTTGAATATGTTGGTGAATTGACAATGCTAACAGCAGGCACAATGATAGATTGGGGATTATTTCATGCACTAGTAGCTTGGTGTGAAGAAGAGTTAAGTCTTTGGGTAGTTTTTGACTATAACAGTGGAGTGGTGATTCTCAATGCTTTCAACTTCTTTTGCTATGCAAATGATGAAGAGTACAATATCTTGAAGCTGTTATGTGCACCTCCAATTGTGAGAAGGGTGATTCTTGAATGCATGTATACACAATGTTTTTATGGTGTTGGTTGGTCACTTATTTTTGAAGATTTTATTGAGGATCACATTGTGGAGGGTTTTCAACAAGTGGTTATGCATAATAAGTTGGTCTTGGTATACTAAGGCTCTGTGGGATCTTGTTTGAGATGTTATTTGGATCTTGGTGTTTCCCTTTTGTGTTTCATCATGGTGAAGATTCTAGTGTTTTGAGGGACCCAAGGGGAAGACCTGGAGTCTTATCTTCGGGATTTTGTTTGAGGATGCCGGCTTTCTAGATGGTCCATGAAGGATGGGGTGGAGATTTTGCCTGATTTTCTTGAAGGTGTAGCCTTGAGTTGGCATAAGGCCTTGCCGGACTCTACCAAGGAGGACTGGGACCAAGTGGTGGTTGCAATGAAGCAGAGATTTGGGGCAGTGGAGTCGCCAAATGCTTTGATGTTGCAGTTGGACTGGTTCTGTCAAGGAGAGGGTGAGATGGTCTCTATGTTGGCAATCCAATATGAAACTTTATGGACAAAGTATGAAAGGGCAACTTTGCGAGTTGTGGCATCTACATCATCGGCCTCTCAAAGTCTCGTAGGGATGGAGCACTTAAAGATGAGAAAATTTGTTATGGCTTTGGAGCCTCGTCTTCGGTCAAAAGTAATGAGTAAAGATCCAACAACATACGTGGAGGCACTTCGCATTACGACCAAGAAAGAAGCTTCTCTAAAGATCGAATCCTCTTTTGTGTCTTCAACAGCTTCAACTTCTAAGGTGGAGGTAATGGGCACGCCTCAGGTACCAAAGTCCTCTGAGTTAGATCATAATATCTTCCAATTGATGGTAGAGTTTGCTGATTTGAAATTGCATTTGGTGAATGCATGACAACCTAGAGCACCATGTTGGTAAACTGAAGGGAAAGCAAAGAGCGGATACAAACTCAGAATACTTGCATTTTGGAATGAAGAAGAGTGAGGTCATTAAGTAGGCACCTCATACATGCTCACTGACATCACTGATGACTTCAAAGCTCCACAATCATCTCCTCAATCTGCTCCTAGATTCTCTCAATCATCCTATGTGGCTCTCCACCACCTAACTGTGCTTATGGGCACCTAACTGTGCCTCTAGCACTCACACATAGAAACCAAGGTGTGTCTAAGGCATACACCTTGAGATATCCCATCAAACCCCCCCTCAAGGGAATGCCTCAGGCTATGTCAAGGATACATCTAGTCTCATAGTTTCTCATGCCATCTCATGGTGGTCAAGGATAAATCCATGGCTAGGTTCTCATGCTAGCAAGGGTTCCCATGGGTGTAAGGTAAACAAAAGGGATACAAAAAGACCTTCCAATGGTTATCTCCCCTGCATGTACATGCACACAATGTCTGCAGGAGGTACCATGGAGCAAAACATACACATGGCCTACATCATAAGGTGACCAGAGGTGTTTACAAAACACACAAAACACAATAGTTTATTTCATTCATTTTGGAGGACTATCCAGGCTGAGTACCTTGACATAAAAAGAGAGATCTGGAGCATACATAGAGATGATTTAAAATGCATAATCTTCAAAGGATGCCTCATCTTGTGGAGGCTCATCAACTAAAAGTAGATTTGCATTTTCAGTCTTTGCTTTGGCTCTGCAAAATTTCTCATGATAGTTGTTCTTGCCACAGTATTTGCATGGGTGAATTTTGAAGCAATCCTTTGAAAGGTGATTTGTCTTTCCACAGTGATTGCAAGGGGTAAACTTGCCCTTCTGGACTTTTACAGCATAAATAGTGTCATTGCCTTTCCTAAGCTCCATATGCCTTTCTTCTTCTTGGAGAGCAGAGATAATACCTTCAAGATTAGGATTAGGAAGATTTTTCAAAGTGTTAACTATGTGATCATAATCTTCAGGCATACTCTTAAGTAACAGTGCCATAGCATTATCTGGAGTAATAAGAGAGTTGATAGAAGCTAATTGAGTCATAAGACTCCGCATATAGTTGACATGAGCTACCAAAGTAGTACCACTAACCATCTTCAATTCAAAGAAAGAGATTTTAAGTGATAATTTAGAGATGTGAGAGCTAGCACCAAAAATCATGTCAAGCTTTTGCCAAGCTTCTGAAGGAGACTCTAAGTCAGAGATGTGGTGAATATAATCATCTCCTAAAGCAAGAGCAATGATACCATATGCTATTTCTTCTCTAGCGGGATCCCTTGCCGGTCGTGTCGGAGTTGAGGATTCTCCAGCATTGGAGGCCGTAGAAGAAGCAGTTGGAGTCGGTTTGACAAGTCCCTAGAGGTTCTACCTCATCAATGCAAATTTCACCTTCATCTGCCATGTGTGGAAGCCCTTTCCATTGAACTTCTCTAGATTCAATAGGGTAGCCATGAGAGGGTCTAACCCAGATATTGGGCAGTGTCTTTCTCTCTTACAAGGCAAAAATAACTAAAAGGCTTCCAAAATATAAGCACTTGATGTAGCAAAGACTAGTGACCAATATTCAATCAATGATGCTTCTTCTTACATGCTTCATAGAGGTGGCTTAAAATGAATACTTTCCAATCAAAACCAGGTCTAGCAATTCAAAGCAAAACTGAAGCCACACTTGTATTGATGTTATTGAAAGTTTCAAAAAACCAGAAATGCTAGAATAGCATCTTATGTAGCATCTTCTTCAAAAACTTGTCAAAACCAAAAGGCTGAACTTGGAGGGCTTGTAGCTTACTCTTCAGAGCAAAGGAAAAGGGGGTTTTTAAGGCAAAAGAGAGCTGCTATACCACAGAAGGTCCTCTGGGAAGAAGAGGCAAAAAAACGTGTCAAAACTCCATAGCTTGTCCCTTCAAAGTCGACTGGTTTTTTACTGATTTCTCCTTGAATATGCAGCCATTGCTACTCATATTTCAGCAATAGCTTGCCCTCAGTGTCCTCCAACATAGGCTGAAAGGAATTTGCAGATGGACAGGTACACAGATGGAATTGCATGGATTTTTGTCGATCAGTGTAAGTGCTGGCATTTCACGTACAGTCGCAATTTCCCAGAAAGCTTGCAGCTGGAAGTTCGCCCATACTAGAGGAGTTTGTAGCTCAGAGGGTTTGGGCAATGGTCGTTTGTAGGCAGAGAACCAAGCTCTCAAAGATTTTGGGAAGAAGGAGGAAAATGGGGAAGAAGAAGATGAAGAAGAAGAAGATGATGTGGCAGAAATGGGCTCAAGGGGGATCAAAGGGCTCTGATACCATGTTGGTAAACTAAAAGGAAAGCAAAGAGTTGACACAAACTTAGAATACTTGCATTTTGGAATGAAGAAGAGTGAGGTCCTTAAGTAGGCACCTCATACATGCTCACTGACATCACTGATGACTTCAGAGCTCCACAATCATCTCCTCAATTTGCTCCTAGATTCTCTTAATCATCCTATGTGGCTCTCCACCACCTAACTGTGCTTATGGGCACTAGGGATGTTTTTATCGAAGCTATACTTATATATTAATATAAAATCTTGGCGAAAGTCTATCAAGCTAGTTTTTTTAGTTTCACAACATCTATAGAACATATTACAAATTTATCTATTTTCTTTTGAATTTTAAAGAAAAAGGTGTAAATCCTTACGAAACTTTACATTTTTTCTCATAAAAGTTATAAATCTTGGCGAATTTTTCAAAACTTTATTTTTAGCCACGAGATAAGAGTGGGGTCACTTGCTATGAATGTAATGAAAAAGGTCACTATCGCCCTGAGTGTCCTAGATAAGAAACAAAGAAGAAAAACAAGTATCCTTGTTAGAAGCTTCTTCAAGGGATGAGGAAAGAGAGGTAATGATGGGTAAACGAGGGCATGGTAAAGCAAAAGAAGAAGAAGAAAGCGAGGAAGAAGTAGATGAGGAACATCATAGTAAGAAAAAGAAGGCATCTAGAAGGAGAATTAGCCAGTCAGACTTTCCTTTAGGACAAGGCATTGGAAGCTATGACTTGTTGTTTGACCTTAAAGAAAAGGAAGCTCATATCACCTTTGGTCAATTACTTGCTTTGTCTCCGAAACTACGGAAGGAATGGGGAAAGCTAGCAAGCACAAGAGTGTCAAAGAAGAAATAGAAGAAAAGTACCATTCCTGTTGTTTAAAAGGTAGATATAGAGGTTTGTGATGATGATGTACCTGTGGTTGATGTGATCATTGATGGTCAAGTGATTTCTAATGTTTACATTGATGGAGGTGCATTGATTAAGGTCATGAGTGAGAAGACCATGATAGATGCTGATTTAAAATACTATAGTACTACCTCTCCTTATCGCATCAAATTGGCTGACAACACTAGGGTTAAGACCTTGGTAGTTGTGAAGAATCTAGAAGTGGATGTATGTGGAATTTCTCTGCCGACTACTTTTTAGGTGATCCCTACCAAGCCAGATGCACGTGCCTATCCATTGATTTTGGGAAGGCCTTGGATATGCAAGGTGAAGGTTGTTGAGAAGTGGGATACTGGGAGAATTTATTTTGTAGGGAAATGATAAGAAGGTGCGCTACAACATCTGAAGCCGCAAAAAGGAAGTTGTCAAGGAGGAGTCTTCAACATCAGAGAGTTTGAGCTCTCACTTAACTGATGAAGAAGAAGAGATAGGGCGTAGCTCCAAGGGCGTAGCTCCAAAGAGTCCAGCTCAAAGGGTGAGGTGGCATCACTGCCATGTCAGCATTACCACGTCATCTGATGACATCATCAGCAGTGCCACCTCAGCTGAGCTCCACTAGCACACCTCTTGCTAAGCATAGTGCCACATCATCACTGCATGTGACTCACAGTGACACATCATCATTGAGCACATTTGCACTCCTTTTGCCCCTCCACCTAGATCAAGTCATATCTCTTGATCCAAGAAGAATTTGAGGTCGCTCCAAAAAGAAAAGTCGCTCGTTTTTTCACTCTAGGCGCTCGTTACATCACGCACACATTTCGGTGCAAGTTACACTCACATTTGAGCCTCACCGACAAAACCACTTCCTTCACGCACATTTGCCTCTACATCGATGCATCTGACCTAGCACTTAAAAAGAACAAAAGAAAAGGAATTATTTGCTATTCTTTCATCGATCGATGGTTGGTTTGGATCTAGATCAGAGTAGACTAGATCGCCATAGAGGGGATGCTTTGAATTTCCCCAAGTTGCCAATCTAAGCCATGCCCGAAATTCTCGACTAGTATCTACTCGGAGTTAGTCCATATGCTCACATACGATTTCACATCATTACATTACCTAAAACCTTACGTTCATCAGTTCAGTGAGCAGACTTCAGAGAGTACAGAGGCATTGCAAATTGTTTCAGTGGGCAGATAGCATTTGATTTCACACAGACATGCCAACATTGTAAAGCCTATTTGGCTATCTCATGGCATCGTGCACATAATTTCAGCCTTCTAAAGCCTCTTGGCTATTCCCGGCATCATTGCCACAAGCCTTGTAATATAGATCAGATTTTTTGATTCCGAAGCTACAGTTTCTTGGAAAAGTTTGCGAAGCATGCTGCTTCGGCAAACAAAAGCAACCAACTTTGTCAAAAGTACCTCTCGTGCACGAGGTATTCTTGATTTGATACATACAGATGTATGGGGTTATGCCCAAACCCGCAGCATCAATGGTTCACTTTACTACTTGACCTTCATCGACGACTACAATAGATATTGTTGGGTCTACTTTTTGAAAGAGAAATCTGAAGTGTTTTCCAGATTTCAAGAATTCAAAGCCATGGTAGAAAACCAGACAGGCAGAAAGATCAAGGTCATGAGATCAGATAGAGGAGGTGAATACATGTCTTCAGCATTCATGAACTTTTGCAGAAGTCATGGCATTCGAAGACAATTCACATGTGCAGATACTGCTCAGTAGAATGCAAGAGCTGAAAGGAAGAATGGGACTTTAGCAGATAGTGCTAGAGCAATGCTTAGTGAAAAGCATCTTCCAAATCAGTATTGGGCAGAAGTAATAGCTACAGCTAACTACTTGCTTAATCGGCTTCCTACCGAATCGACACAAGGTATGACTCCTTATGAAGCATTCACTGGACAAAAGCCACACATTGGGCATCTCCGCATATTTGGTTGCATAGCATATGCTCATATACATGATGATCATCGCAGAAAATTGGATGCAAAGTCATGCAAATGCATCATGGTTGGCTACAGTGAAGAAAGTAAAGCATACAAATTGTATGATCCCATCAACCGCAAAGTCATTATCTCCATAGATGTAATCTTTGATGAGGAATCAGAATGGAAAACCTCACCTACACAGGAGATAGAAGCATCGACTTCACAATCATCTACAGAACAGGTTGATGAAGATGAGCAAGAATTGCCAGCAACACCCCAAGTAGAGCCATAGCAGCTCAGACGGTCTACTAGGGAAAGCAGACCTCCAGCCAGATTGACATATGCTCAAAAAGGCAAAGCAATTCAGGTGGAAACCACCAACTATGCTCTTATGACTACCATCATGGCTACAGAAGAGCCAGTGTACTTCGAAGACGTAGTAGACAAGCCAGAATGGCAAACTGCTATGAATGAAGAAATGGATGCTTTGTATAAGAATAATACTTGGGAATTATGCGACCTTCCACCAGGAAAGAAGGCCATAGCAAACAAATGGGTATACAAAGTGAAGTACAATCCAGATGGAAGTATTCAGAGATATAAAGCCACATTAGTTGCAAAAGGATTTGCACAACAATATGGTCAAGACTATGATGAGAATTATGCAAATGGAATGTGTACCAGCTCGATTTCAAGAATGCATTTCTCAATGGTTATCTAGACGAGGAAGTCTACATGCAACAACCAACAAGTTATGTTGAACCAAGAAAGGAGAATAAGGTTTGCCATCTCAAGAAAAGTCTCTACGGCTTAAAGCAAGCACCCAGAAGTTGGTACAGCAGAATCGACAAGTATTTTGCTGATTTGGAAAACATGAAGTCCAATGCAGATCATACTCTCTACTACAAAGTTCAAGGGGAAGACATTACTATTGCACTTTTGTATGTAGATGATCTGATTGTGATAGGAAGCAAGGATAGCTTTATTAGAAAATTGAAACAAGACTTATCTACAAAGTTTGACATGAAAGATCTTGGACTTATGCACTATTGTCTTGGAATTGAGCTTTGGAGAGATTCAGATAGCACATTCATGAGTCAACTCAAGTATGTTGACAGTCTCCTAAAGAAGTTTCATATGGCAGATTGCAAGATTGCAGCCACTCCCATGGAACAGAGTTTGAAACTTACTAAAGATTCAGAAAATCCTACAGTCAATGACAGATACTATAGGCAGCTTATTGGATCTCTTATATATTTGACAATCACACGGCCAAATATTTGTTATGCAGTAAGCTCACTAGCACAGTTTATGGCAAATCCAAAACAGTCTCACTGGAATGCAGCCAAAAGAGTCTTGAGATACATCAGAGGTACAAGACAATTTGGCATAGAGTATAGAGGAAGTCATCCACAGTTGCATGGGATACTATGATAGTGACTATGCCAGAGATCATGAGACCAGGAGATCGACACATGGATATGCATTTTTCCCTGGTCAAGGTGCTATATCATGGTTGTCAAACAAACATCCAACTGTTTCTTTGTCTTCGACTGAAGCAAAATATAGAGCACTCACTATAGGTGCATGTGAGGCTATATGGCTCAGAAGACTATTGTCAAAAATAGATTACTTTGATGAGTCTAAGCCAACAACAATATACTGTGATAATCAATCGGCTCAAGCATTGTCCAAAAATCCAGTATATCACTCCAGGACAAAGCACATTGATGTCAAAGAGCACTTCATCAGAGAAAGAGTGTTATTTGGTGACATCACACTGCAGCATTGTGATAGCAAAGAAAATGTTGCAGACATCTTTACCAAACCACTCGGTAAAGAGCTATTCGAGAAACACCGACTAGCTCTTGGTTTGACACAGAGGAAGGACATTCCCATTAAAGGGGTGTGATGGAATGTAATGCTCAGTCCTTCTTCAATTCCCCAAAATCATCATCTTGAGGGAAGGCCTACTTCATGATGTTGATCTTGAGGAAAGGTGTTGAGAGTTCACGCTCAACATCATGTGATACATGTGTGCATAGCACCATCACGTGATCATATGTGCATAGCAATAACCTTATAGAGTGCTATAAAGGAAAGGGTTAGATCCCCTAACCCTAACCCTAAAAGGGTTTGTATATATTCTATTTTTTCAACTAAATCTAGTGTACAGTTAGTCATTTGTGGTGTGCTCTCTAGCTGTGACCTCTCTCCTCATCTCCACTCTTCTCCTCTCCCCTCTTCATATTTTGTCAACCACTTACTTGCAAGTGCCCCCAATTTGCCTTTTGTGTGACAGTGCCTTTGAGTTGAATCGGCACCTGTTCTAGCTCTGCCCGGTGGTTAAGGAGGTATGGGGGGAAATTTAGAGTGGGGTCAGACAGTCATGCTTGATGCCCAAGTTCATGCTAGGTTTGAACTAGCAACCGCCTCTTCTCGGGGTCACGACTAGTCTCCCATCTACGCTCAAGGCTTGCTTGCCCCATATTAGGGCTATTGTTTTCCTCTCAATATGGGAATGTAGAAACCAAGTGGTATTTCGTGGGAAAGCCGAAAGGGGGATAAACCTTCCCTTATCTTGAGTTTGGTTAAAATGAACATCAGTGGGTCGAGTTGGTCAATGCGTCTAAAGGCCCAACTGGGCCACCATCTGCTACTTGGTCTAGCATTACTGGTGTAATGTTTTGTTGTGTCTACAGTGTAGGCCATGAGCAACAACTCCCTTGTTATGGCCAATTTTTGTATGGTCCTTCTTTTTTAGGGTTTAACCACCCCATTTTAATATATCCGACATAGTTGGTTTTTTTTTTTCCTAAAGTTTGACATTCAAATTTCATTCAAGTGAATCCTTTCAATTTTTTTATCCATCACAAAGTGCCATTCAATTCCTAATTTTATGGCTTTTTAATGGTGATTATGAAGGCCATTGCAACACCCATTTGAACCCACATTTCACATAGGCTTAGCCATTGTTCAAGCAAGGTTTTTTTTTTAAATATAAGAAGATTTGTCATTTTCAAATATCATTTCAAGGGTCCATTTAAGCGCCTATTTCAAATACTTTGCAAAGCAGTTTAAATGAAAGGATAATGTTTTGCATCCACCTTAAAAGTCATTTTCACAAATAGGTCTAGTACATAGTAGGAACTTTTTCTAATATTCTACATATTTTCCACACAAAATGAAAATATTACTCAAAGCAACAATTTGCAATATTTAATTAGCTACTTGAAGGGATTGTTCTTTTTTCCAACTCATGTATGGCATCATCATCAAAATTCAATATCAATTTATCACAATAAATATGTACGACATCACTTTTATATCAAAAGACCTACATGAGCATGAGAGGAAGACAAGACCAACAAGTGGTCTACCTGAGGCACCAGCAGATGGCACATTGATGCGAAAGGAGAACGTTAAGAGAAAATATACAAGTTTACTTGTTTAACATTCCAAATGCTATGAAAAATTAAGGATATCAAAACCTCAAAGTTAAAGGACCATTCCTAATTGCACATTAAAGGAATATATCGGAGGTCCCATTAGAGATTTCCAAATGATTTTATT
This sequence comes from Dipteris shenzhenensis, assembly GCF_047967505.1. Classification (NCBI taxonomy): domain Eukaryota; kingdom Viridiplantae; phylum Streptophyta; class Polypodiopsida; order Gleicheniales; family Dipteridaceae; genus Dipteris; species Dipteris shenzhenensis. Next base: position 31,776,748 of record NC_141604.1, read on the forward strand.
GAAAGCCTAACCCAATTTAAAGAGCTGGTGTGCAATACATTTGTGAACACATCTAACATATCAAATCCAATATGAGCTTGTGAGTATGACGCCCTTTTGAGAGACAAGGCATTGCATTTTCATTGTTTTGAGTGTGAAATGTGTGTGTGTGTGTGTGCGCGTGCGCGCACATGGAGGGAGAAGAGAGCAGGCTGCTCATGTCTAGTCTTTGAGGAGAGGCTGCTTAGCCTTGCATGCAATCGTCCATCTCTCCCTGCTTTATTTTGTTTGTTGGCTTTTTGACCTACTTAGATTTTCCATCCGACAAATTCAAGTCTTGCTACTTTTTCATCCCTTGCTTTCCACCAACTCGCCTTATTGCTAAATTTCCCTATTTTTGATGCTCTCACCTTTTGCTACAGCACCTGTTTACTTGCTCCTTGCTCTCGTGGGTCAATTTGATAGCATTCGGTTTTGTTCATCTCACATGATTCATGTGCGTAATCGTCTTTTCATCTAGTTTCCCCTCTATTTTATTATGCAAGGTTTGGATTTCCATTTAAGGTATTAAGGTTATTCCTTCTAAGGTATTAAGGTCATCTAGTTTGCACATATCCCTTGGGTTGTTGTTTCTTCCCTTTTCTTTTAGGTTCTCCTCTGCCCCTTTACTTTCATCATACTACTTTTGGATTCTACCATATGATTTTCTTTTATAGTGAGAAGCTATGACTTGCTCTGTTTCTCACCAAGATACTTCTTAGGATCCCAAATGTCGACATATTAATGTCTCAAGTGATAGCTTTGTACATATGGATACAAACAATCTTGCTTCTCAAGCAAGCACAAATGCCCAATATGTTTATGATGTCATGCATGTAGATTTTCAATGAAGTCATATGAGCTAGGATAAGCCAGTATTGGCCTTCACCTACAAGATTGCTTTGCCCTCTATTGTATCTCTAGTTCAAAAATATTTAGCAAATGCAATTTTCATATTCTTCTAGGAAAGATGCCTTCAGTGGATGATGTTGCGAAATGGATAAAAGCTCTATTGCAAGGACATGTGGTTAAGGGTGTCTATTTTATTGCACCTGGATATTACAAAGAGATTCTTATTGAGACCAAACATCAAAATGTTTTACTTGAAGTGTCACCATTGATGTTTGGCATGCTGATGTTACATGTTTTACCACCATCGTCCCCTACCAAAGATTATTAGACACTTATATGGCATAGTTGCCTATTGTGGGTGGAGGTGGTTAACCCCCTTGAATACATGCAGAAAGATCTTCCTTTCATTGCTTCCTCTCTTGGTAAAGTGGTTTGCCTTCCTCATCTGATAGGGAGTAGAAATAGATTCTACATCTTATGGGACGCAAATAAGCCTACTATACCTTCTATTGCTATTGAGGTTGAAAACTTGAATATGTGAGCTAAGTATTTTGAGCTCATATTGGGAGTATTTACAGGTGCATGCTATAGATACCACATATTTTTCCATGTGTCTGCAAAGTGTCCTCTTTTATTGCATCAGTTTCCCTAGTGGCAGTGCTACAGCCTGAGTCGCCCCCGGCCCACAAAAAGTGACTACTATCATTGCAAAATGGGAAAGGCAAAGGTAAAATGGGTATTACATCTCCCACTATGCCTCAACATCAACACATGCATAATGTCAAGAAAATAGTCAAGAAAAGGATAAAGCTAGATGGAGGACACAACCCTAAAAGACAAGCATCGACTTCTATGCGATCTCCAATATCAAGAGTTGGCAATGAGTGTGAAGTTGCATTCGATTACACTACTACATCCCGTGATGTCACTATGGTTGGTGGCCTATGGACTGAGATCATTAAAGGGAAACATAGTGTAGCTGCTTCTACACACCTTGGAAATGATAAGGTTGATAGCATTGATGTCATGGCACATGATGCCTGCTAATTTGCTTTTTTTTTTTCACACAATCATTTTTCTTTCATGTATATACCTCTAATGTGTTTCTCTTATAATGTACAGGGCCTCCTTGATCCGAAAAAATGGAGGTTTTTGGCATTATGTTTATAAAATAAAGTCACATATGGTCTGCTTGCAAGAGCATAATCAACACATGCTTGTTGGAGAACATTGACATTTTGTAGGTTGTGATATATTTTACTCTAATTGTGATCGGTACTCATGCATGTTGATGATGTGCAAACAAGATCTCAATCCTTGTCTTGCCTTTAATCATCCTAGTGGTAGATGGATAGTGATCTAATGCCTGATCCATGGTGAAGTACATGAATCTACATCTATTTTCTCGAAGTAGGGTTAGAGATTGCATCTTATCCATGGATTGGGCTATTGAAGGTAGAGTTTTCTAGGTAGTTGTTCGGGTAATAGATATGTGTCTTGTAGACTTGCACTCTGATGATTTTGTGTAGGAGTGCTTTGGTGCTTTTAGTTGCTTGAACTTCCTATCGATGTTGTTGTGTGCTGACAACATCTCGACTCCTTCTTTGTATATAGGATTTAGAATAGAAAGGTGTCGCTCTTTCTCTCAGAGATTACATCTCAGTAATTTTGCTTTTTTTTTTCCCCCTACTCTCTACTGCTTGACTATGCTTCATGGTTTGGTTTTGGTAGCATGGCAAGCCCACTCTTTTTGCCTTTACTCTCTACTCTACTCTGACTGGCTCTACATGGCTTTCTCACGCATCTTTTATATGGGATCAATCCACGTAACCTTCAATTATGAAGTCTCATTTTGGATGATGCTCATCTTCCATTGCTACCAACTTTGAGCTTCACGAAATACTTAGTACATTGATACACTTCACCCAACTTTGCTCTCGCGGATTATTATAATGAGCTTTAAAATTTATTTCCTTTTTTTTTTTGAGTTCGTTAATTTCTGGTTTCATTCTAAATTACAAACCATGAAATTTTTGAAAAATTTTGAAAGGAATAAAACCAATGAAATCAAAGAGGAAGAGCTAAGAAATACTTGATCAAGAAGTAAATGGGGTTCTCCACATCCTAGACAGTAGAGACTAGAGAGAGAGAGAGAGAGAGAGAGAGAGAGAGAGAGAGATGGCTAATGAGTTGCATTTTGGGATGGTCCTTGTGAGGACTTAAAAATTCTCATAAACTCATTCAATTAGCTTATTCTTACTCTTGGGCGTGGATTGCCCCTTGAATAAATTCATTCACTCTTGGGTGTGGACTATGGCTGTGGACTACCTCGCATTGTTTTGGCACTTGAGAATCTAGAAGGGACGTTTTTGTTCCTAGGTAAAGTGATAAAAAGCCAGGTGGGACATGCGTTACCTGTCTTCCCAAATTAAGATATATTGTTCTATCATATGGTTTTTTTGGATGGTGGCAGGTAAGTGGACCCTGACCTTGGAGCTTGATACTTTTGTACCAATTTTATACATAATTCATGTACACCCATACCATGTTGTTAAAAGGTTTTATTTTCTACACACACACACACACATATAATATATATATATATATATATATATATATATATATAGAGAGAGAGAGAGAAGAGAGAGAGAGAGAGAGAGAGAGAGAGAGAGAGGAGCCCATAGCATCCTCAAGGACAAATCCTCCCTTAACTAATTCAACTTTCTCTTCCATGGTCAGAGATGTTCCCTTAGCAATTTTCCACACACCAGGTGAGTTTCCTAGCACTCATTGTATGGAATGATCCACATTCCATATATGGGTAATAGATTTATCCATACATTCCCTATATGGGTAACATATTTATTATAGAACCAAATTACTTGCTCTATGATCCGTTGGAATGTTTCCTTTTAACCTTGAGGCACGGACTTGGTATATCATCATCAACCCTCCTACCCAACTCATCAATCATAGCACTAGGTCCATAGTTGAGGCAAGACTGATTGTAGAAATTTTGAAAATTCGAGGTTGGTGATCCCCCATCAAACATGGCAAAGTGCTTTCTTATACATTGAATGGATCTTTGAAGACGTCTTTGGTAGCACAATGGGTTTATCATTTCTAGATCTACATGCATCTTTCTCCCAAATTTAATTGTCTATGGGCATCAATAGTATTAGCTTAATTTTTAAATTTTCACCGAGTTGTTCTGAATCAATGACCGAGTTGGTTTTGACTTAATGTGATTGTCCTAAACCATCCTTGTGGTTGGAAAAGAAATAAACAAAAACATATTTTGCATGCACTATGTTTTGTTATAATATCCAAACACCATGCTGGCTTGTACTATACAAAACCACCCTCAAGGTCATGTCGAGTCATAGCTTCTTCTTTCTACTTTTGGACTGATACCTTGAATGGCCCCCAATATTGCTTTACCCTGACTATTGTGAACCATGGTTGACCAAGCAACATGGGGAGTAACAGGTCACCTTTCCATCTATAGAATGACAAAATTCACCTAAAACATCATACCCTCAATGCAGATTGGCTGGTTCCAAACAATTCACAATTATTGAAATCATCTTTGCTCTAGCATTTTGGCCTAAAACAGGGCTTCTTCCACTTCCTTCAACCCCATTTTTTGATACATGCTCTAAGGGAGAATGTTCACATCCTCCAACAGTGTTCCTGTTATTTCTTGGCCATTACAATGTACTTGAATTATCAAGACCTTAGAGTCCACATCATTTGTTTCCACCTACAAATTGGTGGGTCTTCTTGACTATCATAGTCCTCTTCTTCATGTAGAGGTTCCTTGACCTTATCTTCCTTAGCTTCATTCTAAAATTGTTTGATAAAATTTTCCTGAAATGTTGGAGGCAACCTCAACTAGTCTAGTGTGATCTTTATTTGATGCTTGTTTCAAGGCTTTGAACAATTCTGTCGAAAAGTATTTCTCAGTTAGCTTCATGCTTTGTATTTCAAAATTCCAATCTTTGGACTTCATGTCAAACTTCATGTCAGACTTCTTAGTTGGACATGATGTCTGAATGATTTGGACTTGCCGTTCCATTGAATTTCTTCTTCAGCTCTACTAGGTTGGGGTCTATGCCTCTTTAGCTTGCATCCTTTGGATCGCCTTCAATGCTGACATACACACCTCTTTTTAATCTTTCCAATGAAGTTGCTTGTCCTTTGTTTCCTTCTCTTTAGATAGCTTCTCCTTTACCAGACCCTTGGACCTTGTCATTGCCCCAAAACATTAACCTTTTTTGAACAATCTGAGATGTCCTCAATGAGCATACATCAAGAGCAATCACATAGTTCATGTGGGTCATAATGTGGATTCTCCAAACATAACAACCGCATGTGCTACATGGAATTTGATAATTCCTATATGATTGTCGCATTCTCTTGTGGTGGTGGTTGTGGTTGCTGAGTTTTGCTAAGGGTTTTGAGGTGGACATCTTGTCATCATGCCCCTCTCTAAATGATGCTTCACCCACATTGGGTAGTTTTTTGATCCTAGTCTATGGTCTTCTGATACCTGAAAATACCCACATTCTTTGGCATTTGGGTCCCATCAGTCTCTATCTGGATTCTGATTCTAATTTCTTTGCTGATTCCAAGGTCTTAGTTGGTTCCAATTACCTTGCTCTACTGCTATTGGGTAGCTTCTGTTGCATTTGTGAGTGCTGATGGCTACTACATTTGCTCCAATCACTGAAGTCCATAGTGGTGCTTGTCCCTAATTTTCATGAGCATTCAGATTGTACCAGCATACCTCTATTGGGTGATTCTTTGTGCATATGCCACACTAAAAATTTATCATTCACATAGTTCAGAGTTTCTATTCCACAAGCTTCTCAATATCACTAGATGTTGAAGCCTTCTTGGACTTCAACTTCTCTTTCGCCTTTTCCCTTCTTTTTTTGCCACCACTGACAACATTTTCGACTTCAACTCCCTCAACTTCTTTTGAACGTCACTTAGACACTGCTCCTTCTGGAATCTTTCCAAGAAAGCTATTTTGAGCTCGTCTTATGTTGTAGAATGACCTAGTCCATGTGGACTAAACCATATCATTTCCTTTCTCACAAGCGTTCCAGCAAGCTATTGTTACTTCTCTGGATCTTTGGACAAAGTATCAAAGCTACTAGCTTGCCATCATGTTTCCGAACTGAGCCACATGACTATTTGTATCTTCCTAATTCCTACCCTGCAATTCAAAAAACTTACGTTTTAGACTAGACACCTATGGGTGTGCCATTGGGGGTATGGGTAATGCATGTCTAGCTAGCAGTGGAGTTGGAGGCAATGGTGATTCTAGATCTGAACTCCCCTCTCTCGAACTACTCGGCAGGGTATGAAAATTTGAATTCTCCTTCTCTTAACCTCAATGTATAAATTTCTTTTATCTTTATTAAATTTTTTTTCTATGGTTCCCCCATCTTCAAATTTAGATCTTGTATCCAATTCTTCTATCTAGTTTTTGGATCTTGACTCTTCATACTTTTGGTTGGGTTCTTCATCCGATTTCTCATCATTTCCTCTAGTACTTGCTTCCAAATTTTTTTGTGCTTCCTCAAAATTCTCAGGGACAGTATTCTTTGGTTCCTCAAGTGGTGGGAGATCACATGATATTCCTTCATTCTTTTACTCATTAGGTAGGAAGGAATTGAAAGGAAATCTGTGGTTGGTTCTTCTTGCAACTCGTCAAACCCGAAAATTGCGGCAAGCTCCAGATTTGCTCTAAATTGATCTTGTCGAATTTCTTCTTTTGCTTTCCCATGAGATGCCATTTGGACTTTGTCATCCACCCTTGGTGGAACTTCGGGCTCCATCTCATCACTACTTATATCTTGTTCATTGTTTTGTTATTGTATTTACTCTCTTCAGAGTCAAATTTGTAGACATGCTCTTTTAAATATTAGGTCTTCATCATTCAGTATTTTGACATTCATTCTCTTGCATGTGCCTTACCATGCATACGTTTGTTTTTACCTTGTTAAGTTTTAGAAAGAATTCCAAAACAAAATGAACTTCTATTCTAGGGTGACTTAGGATGAGTAGAAGAGAATGACCTCTTCTAGTGATGGCCAAGCTCATGCTGCCACCACTACCGCCGCCGCCAAATCCACCCCATTACTAGATCCTAATAGCGACATGATAGACTTGGAGAGCATGCAAAAGAATATTATAGTAGCTTTGATGATGCCAATCATGCAGGGGACTACTAGTGGTGGCAAAAAAGACATGAAAATGACCTTTGAGGATGACGACCAAGACATTCTAGGAAAGTTCCTATCCTTTCATGGCTTTACACTACACCTCGAAGGAAAAGACCTGACCGACGGGTCAAAAGAGGCAATCGCCATACAAAGGTTCCTATCAGAGATAAATGTAGATACACAGATGAAGAAGGCACCAGAAGCAACAAAATCAAGCTAGGTGTAGAGGACGATCCAACCGCCGCGAGCCCATAACAATGCCACATATACCCACAAGAGCAATGGAACAGTGTAAATGCCAATGAAAGACCACTAGGGGATGGGGAATCCTGTGCGAGTTGCAAGGCAAACCATCTTATGTCAAAGCAGTTCAGAGTGACAATTGAAGTTTCTTTAAAGCCCCCTAGTGCTGAAACACATGTCATGGGAAGCCCTCAGTAGCAGCAAGGCAAGGAAGATCTTCCAAGGCCCCCTAAGAGAAACGAAGACAAACAACAGAGCCAAGGAGCTCACGGAAATGATGCACAAGATGGAGAAAGCTTGTTAGGTAAGATCTTCTATGTTAAAGTCCACACTAGTCTGTTGAATGAATTGATGAAATGGCTTAGCTCCTGTGCAGTGGTCAGGTACATCCATGGTCTGAGACCACCAGCAGCATTTCTAAAGGGATGGCTGTGAAACTCTTGGTCGCAAAAAATGCCTAGTGGTGACCAATGTTTGCTTCTTGAGGAATGGATTCATAGTCTTCCTATTTGAAAAGCTAGAATGGCAAGTTCAGTGGTTCAAAATGGAACATGGACCATTAGGAGTCACCCTTTATGATGCGGGATACCTCATTCTCTCCCAATATGATGCCTCCATCCAAACAGCCCATTTGGGTCGAGTTTCTTGACCTTTCATTATCCCTCTTTCCTCAAGACATTGTGCACACCACTAGGGCAGTCCTAGGGACAGAAATTGAAAATTTTATTAACCTACAAGGTGACCCGAAGATGTGTGTGTTAATGGACTTAGCTGTAGATCCCCCTCTTACAATCAAGATAGTAGATGGGGATGGCTGTGAGCTCATCCAAAAGGTGTTCTTCAAGAACATTATGAATTCATGTTTCTTGTGTGGGTTAGGGGGTCATTTTATTAGAGATTATCCCTCTCGTACACATAGAAATGTAGCAAGAGAAACAGAGGAGGCACTGATGGAATCAAATAAAGAGGAGCAGAGAAAGACAGGGGAGAGGCAAAGACATAGAAAGAGATGTGAAGAGAATGGGAGAGAAGTAAGGAGTCTCACTTGCAGCTTTCGCACATACACAATGGGGGAATACACACAAAGGTGGAGGCTAAAAACAGTTTTCCTCTTCTTAGTTGTGAAAGCCAAAAGAACTCTCTCTAAGTACAAAAGGAATAGATGAACCCTATATGTGGGTCTCAAACCAAACTCAGCTAACCTAGGTGGCATACTAACTAAGCCACTAACTAGAGTACATAAAGATAGCTGTCATCCAGCTATTATTCATGGGCGGTGTACCAACCGCATCTGTAGCTAATAAGTCGGTGACATAAATGCACAACGGTCACCTTGGCATATCACGAGTGGGAGCTCAATATCTCAACACTCCCCCTCGAGCTCAATCCCAATTCCTGCATACCAAGCAAGTCTCTGAACTTGCATAGCTTCTATGCGCCCAATGCCTTTGTGAATATGTCAGCTACTTGATCCTCTGTGTTGACATAAACTAGATCAATAAACCTACTAGAACCTTCTCCCACTCATAGTGATAATGCACCTCAATGTAATTTGTTCTAGCATGATAGACTGGGTTATTTGCCAAGTGTATACTGCTCATGTTGTCACAATAAATGACAACTGGCCCATCTGTAGACTGATGCATATCATAAAGTAGCTTATGCAACCAAGCTACCTCACATGTAGCCATTGTTGCACCCCTATACTCAGCCTCTGTGCTCGACAAGGCAACTGTAGGCTGTTTCTTGCTGCTCCAAGTGACTGCAGCACTCCCAAAATAGAACACATATCCACTGGTAGATCGTCTATTAGAAATACTACCAGCCCAATCAGCATCAATGTATCCATGCAACTGTATCTGAACTCCAGTCTCATAAAATAGTCCATATTGCAATGTGGACTTCACATACCTCAGTATGCGTCTAGCCGCATCCAAATGTGGTTTCCTTGGAGCATGCATAAATTGACTTACCAACCCAACAGCATAGCTCAAATTTGGCTTGGTAATAGTCATATAAATCAAACTTCCTACTATGCATCTGTACATAGTAGGGTCTTCTAGAAGCTCACCTACATCTGTGCTTAGCTTCACATTTTGTTCCGAAGGAACTGAAATAGGCTTGCAGCCTATCATCCCATATTTGGACAGCATGTCCAATCCATACTGCCTCTGCAAGAGCCATATCCCACTTGTGGATCTAATCACCTCAATGCCCTAGAAATAGCACAGCTCTTCCAAATCCTTCATCTCAACCTTCTGCTTCAATAGCATTTTCACATGAAGGATATCGTCATCACTATCACCTATGATGATCAAATCATCAACATAAATGACAAGCAGCATAATGCCTTTCTCTGTTTTTCTCACATAAAGTGAGAAATCTGCCTTGGAAATCTGAAAGCCAATAGTGACAAGATACTATCCTATCTTGTCAGACCATGCTCTGGGTGCTTGCTTCAAGCCATACAAGGCTTTCTTCAACCTACAAACAAACTCATGATGAACAGTATGTACATAACCTGGTGGCTGCTCCATATAGACCTCTTCTTGCAAATCACCATGCACGAAGGCATTCTTTACATCCATTTGATGTAAAGACCATCCCTTTGATGCAGCCATAGAATGACTGCTCTTATAGTTGCCATCCTTGCAACCGGACTGAATGTTTCTTCATAATCAATGCCATATGTCTATGCATACCCCTTGACAACTAATCTTGCCTTGTATCTGCTCACAGAACCATCTGCATTGTGCTTCATCTTATAAACCCACTTGCAGCCAATTGCATTCTTGTCTTTAGGCAAACGCACTAATTCCCATGTAGCATTTGCTTCCAAGGCATCCATTTCTTCATCCATGGCTTTCTCCCATTTTTCTTTTCCCATGGCTTGCTCAAAAGAATTGGGTTCTGCTTCATGTATCACTTTGACCATATAGGCATAGTGAATGGTTGTAAATCCATCATATTTTAGCCTATCCACAGGATACTTAACTCTGGTAGACCTGCACAAAATAGGCTCACTACCAAGTGCTCTCAAAACATCCCTTATCTTCCTTACTCCAGGTGTAACAACAGAAGGAATACCCAACTCATCATCAAGGCTCTATTCTGAGCCACTGGATTCACCATCCACATAAGAGTGACCTGCATTCACATCAACCATGGGCTGATCTACTTTCTCTTTTCCCTTTCGTGATACTTGCATACCACTATTTGCATTGCTTTGAGGAGATTCTCTTGATCTCAATCTGCCTGTCCATGGTGAAGTATGCGAACCACTGCTAGAGGACACTACAGGTCCACTAATATTTTGTGATTACTACTATGAATTCTGTGCAGCATTACCATTTTGTGCATCTACATCATCAATCACATTTACTGGTTTATACCAGTTGCTCATCTCATAAAAAACATCTCTGCTCACTGTAAACTTACGAGTAGAAGGGTTATAGCATCTATACCCTTTCTGCTGTAGAGAATAACCAATAAAGATGCACTTATCAGCTTTTGGATCCAACTTGGATCTCAACTCATCTGGCACATGAACATAGGCAATGCAACCAAAAACTTTCAAATGAGAAATATTTGGTTTCCTACCAGTATACCTCTCCTCTAGCATCATGCCATGTATTGCTACAGTGGGAGTCTTGTTCATTATGTAGACTGCTATAGAAACTACTTTAGCCCAATAATAATCTGGCAGGTCTTTTTCGTTGAGCATGGCACGAGATACCTCTTCAATATGCGTGTTTTTCCTTTCTGCAAGTCCATTTTGCTGTGGGGTATGACTAAACTCATTTGAGAGGTACTCTCCCCCTCCATCTGATCTTAGGCATTTTATTTGTAGGCCTATTTCTTTCTCAACCATAGCTTTAAAAGCTTTGAAATGCCCAAATACTTCACTTTTCTTTTTCATAAAATACACCCAAACTTTTCTGCTGTAGTCATCAATAAAAGTGACAAAATAATGACTGCCTCCAATAGATGTAGCTTTAGTAGTCCACACATCAGAGTGGATTAATTCCAATGGCCTCTTACTCTCTTGAACATGTCTAGGAAATGGTTTCCTTGCCTATTTTCCAAATTAATAGACTTCACATACCTTATGCATTTCTGCAACCTTGAACTTAGGCAATCCTACAACAATATTTTGGGCCTGCATTAATTTAAGTCGTTGTACATTAACATGACCAATGCGTTTATGCCAGATATCAATATCTGCAACTACACCGGTCCCATGTGCAAACATTGCTGCACTCAATTCAGGCATGTCCACATCCAACATAAACATCCTACCCTTCTTCTTCCCTTTTGCTATCAAGCGACCTTTATTTTTCATATCCTCAACAAAGCATCCATGAGGATTAAATCTGACCTACAAGCCCTACTCAACCATTGGACCAACAAAAACCAGGTTCTTGGTGATATTCGGGACATGAAATACATCAGACAGGTATTTCTTTTTCCCATCCTGCATAAACAAAGGAATTTTACCAATTTGCACAATAGGATGTGCAGTATCATCACTAGTCTCCATAAATCCTAGTCTTTCCATTTTCCTTGCATCCTGCATCCATTCTGCATGACCTGTCATGTGGTTTGATGCACCTGAGTCAACATACCACACATCATTGCTTTCTTCTGCACTTATCACAAAATTGGTCATGTGCTGCACCATAAACAAATGCTCATTTCTGTCATCACCCTATCTACTAGAGGATGCATAATTGCCTTGATGTAATTTTCCATTCATGATGTCATTCTACTTTTTGTAGCAGTCTTTAGCCATATGACTAATTTTACCACAGTAGTAGCATTCAACATTGCTGTTTGCATTTTGGCCTCGCTGCCATCCACCATGACCTCTTTGGCTCCCCCTGCCTCTAAGGTTACCATGTCCTCCTCCATAGGACTGGTTTTCTTGAATTTGCTGCATATTTTGATTTCTGCCATGGCCTCCAGATCAGCCTACTCTACCTCTGCCTCTACCTCTTCCAGCATTTGAGTAGAAGACATGGCCTCCAGATCGGCCTGCTCTACCTCTGCCTCTACCTCTTCCAGCATTTGATTTCTGCCACGGCCTCCCCCTGCCTCTAAGGTTACCATGTCCTCCTCCATAGGACTGGTTTTCTTGAATTTGCTGCATATTTTGATTTTTGCCACAGCCTCCAGATCAACCTGCTCTACCTCTGCCTCTACCTCTTCCAGCATTTGAGTAGAAGATAGCTTCTTTTGAAGTTCCTCCCAAAGAAGATGCACCACCATTTCTCTGCTCTTCAGAAATTAGAAGAGCAATCAACTCCCCAAAATCAAGAAAATTCTCACAGGCGGCAATGGATGTCTAGAACTATGCATAATCCTTTCCTAGACCATTCAAGGTCATCGAAACTAAATCATCATCTTCCACTGGCGACCCAATGGAAGCAAGTGCATCTATAATCTTCTTCACCTTCATGTGGTAGTCATTGATGCTCATATTTTCTCCCTGCACATTATGCAACTCCTGCTTGAGCTGCATTTTCTTGGCTTGCATATTTGTGCTATACATTTTTGTCAAAGTATCCCATGCCTCCTTCGGCGTGCTTGCATCCTGAATATGCACAATCATAGAATATGAAATACTGATAGACAGCCAGTACATAACTTTCTTGGCTCTCTCATGCCAGCCTTTAAATGCTTGCAACTCCTGTTGATTGGGAACATTAGGAATAACTGGTTCTTGTTCAGCTCCAGTAATGAACTCCCAATAGCCTTTTCCCTTAAGCAAATTCGTCATTCTAAACTTCCATGCTGGGAAGTTGTTCTTGTCAAGCTTTTCCATGACTATCTGTGAGAGAGCATTAGATTCCATTACAGAACACTGCAAAAATATTCTGTCACTGCAAAAAACACAACTTCTGCCTCACAAGGGCAAATCTGCAAAACTGACGAAAGTGGCATTTGACCACACAATCACTTCCTAGTGACAAATTTGCATCAACAGGCAATAAGAATGATTCTATCACTCCCAATATCTCTGCACATAGGCTGACGATGCAGTTTTTATGGCAACTTTTCACTAACTTGCAGAACAGTGGTCGCACATCAAAAACAGGGCACCTTTTTGAGTGCCTGCGGAAAAATTCCGCCACCAAAACGGGCCCCAAAATGGCCTCGAATCAAAAAAATAATGTCACCAGAGGCTTTGCCCTATCCCGCAGCATATATTGCCCTCTTGCTGCACCGCGAAGGGCGTCCCAATCTGAGACAATGCACTCTTGCACTTTCCGGCTGTGGTACCTACAGAGATTTGCTCCCAAACGCGAAAAAGGAAAGAAACACTGATCCTCTTACCAAGACACCGCAAACTTGGTTTGCTTTCTTGAGCTCCTTACCATGAACCGAGCTTTGATACCATGTGAAGAGAGTGGGAGAGAAGTAAGGAGTCTCACTTGCAGTTTTCTCACATACACAATGGGGGAATACACACAAAGGTGGAGGCTGAAAATAATTTTCCTCTTCTTAGTTGTGAAAGTCAAAAGAACTCTCTCTAAGTACAAAAGGAATAGATGAATCCTATATGTGGGTCTCAAACCAAACTCAGCTAACCTAGGTGTCATACTAACTGAGCCACTAACTAGAGTACATAAAGATAGCTGTCATCTAGCTATTATTCATGGGTGGTGTACCAACCGCATCTGTAGCTAACAAGTCGGTGACATAAATGCACAACGGTCACCCTAGCATATCATGAGTGGAGCTCAATATCTCAACAAGAGAAGGTAAAGGCAGTTGACTTGATGAATAGATTTGAGGCATTGCAAAAGGAAGCACCACAGGAGGAGGCCACATAAGATACTATTTGGATGAGGACAAAGAAGTAGTCCCAATTACATAGACTTTTGAAGAAGAATTGCTCAGATCAGATAAAGAGAAGTTGAGACTCCCTTCACAGTTGTAAGGGGGAAAAAATCTACCCAACAGGAGAAGAGGGGGCAAACAAGCAGGTTGGGAGAACTGCCCCCTGGACCATCAAGTCTTGAGAGGGAGGAAAGGAGACTATCAAGACGCTTCATGATCGACCCCCAATAAATCCTGATCCACCAATCAAGAAGAAGAGAAGAAAAAACGATTAACAAATCATGCAAGACACCAATTAGAACACCTTTTCATTTCTTAGCATCAACGTCCAGCGACAGTTGACCAACAATTTGAAACCAGTCATTTTCAAGCGATGGATTCGCAAGTCTGGATTAAAGCTAGATATTTTAATTCTACAAGAGGTCAAAGTAGGAGGAGAGAAGCTAAGATGGCAACTAAAACAGATAAACAGTAAATAGTAGAATGGTTTGGTTCATGATGGAGCATGAGGAAGGGAGAGGTGGTGCAGTTCTACGAGTAGGAGCCCATTTGACAGGCTTTCTAGGAAGGCCGCTCAACTCACTATGAAAAGGCAGAATTGGAGTAGAGTTTAGACACAAGCACTTAAAGTGCAACATTTTTTCAATCTATGCTCTGCTGAATAGGGCAAGGGAGAGAACATTTCTTTGGGAGCTATGTGCCCTTGGTGAGGATACTATCCTTTTGGGAGATTTCAATATGGTAGAGGCTAGCTCAGATAGATGGAACGGGCTTGGAACCCCGTTATTAGAGGGAGTGAAGCCAAATCTTGGCAAGAGGTCAAGGAGTCAGCACAGCTGATCGACAGCTCTGACAGAACTGCATTCATGTGGACTAATAACCATTACGGACCTTTGCACAGGAAGGCAAAAATCGACATAATTTATGCTTCTAAATCCATTTGTGAGGATGCGCTGATGATCAAGGTGAAAGGGCTCTCCACTCTCCCTTTCTCAGACCACAACCCGATTTTTTTTCACCTGGATAAGGGGGAGGGAAGAAGAGGCAAGTCTTCGTTTAAGGTTGGTCCTTTTTTCTTTCAACTACCCTATGTCAAGGACAACATCAGTCGCATTTAGCGGGTGGCCTTTAGGGGCACCACTAATACTTTTGACAAATGGGTCAGGGCAACAGAGAGAACAAAATTTTTCCTTAAGTCAATAAAGAAAAGAGTGAAAAAGTCAAGATGGGAGAGAAGGGAAAAACTAGATGAAGAAATGAAAGAAAGAGAAGTAGATTCCATTGAAAAGGGTCAGATTAGGTACAGAGAATGTAAGGAAAACCTTAGAAGAGAAGCAATAGTTGAAGCACATTAGGCAACCATCTATTCAAGAGAGTGGTAGGTAGGCAAAGGCAATAGGGCAAATGAAGGGATGTTCATGATGCTCAAGAAAAAACATGCCCAGGAAAGCATCGAAGATCTCAATGTGGGGGGACATACACTAAACGACCAGGACCAGGATCTTACAAGCTATAGCACAACACTTCCAGCTGATACTGGGGGAACCAAAAACTCCATCTACCACGAAGCAAGAAGCAGTAGAGCGGTGCAATCAAGACCATCCTAAAGCGGTAGCAAGATTTGGCATGACCTTTCTGGAAAGGGAGGTCACAATGGAGGAACTGAAGGTAGCAGCAAAATCAAATGGCAAAGGGGAAGACACCAAGGGAAGATAGACTTCCAATCAAATTTTTTCAAGTCTACAGGGAGATTCTAAGCCCCTTCCTCATGATGGTGTGGCAAGAAACTACTCCCAATTTTGCTTGACTTTAGCTTGCTGCAACCAAGGCCTTCCCAAAAGGACGCTATACTCTGGTGTTGTGGCTTCTATGTTGAGGGCCACAAAGGACACTATGAATGATATGCCTTCCACATCCAGAACAATAGCTCGCAAGATTTTGAGTGGTCAAACCTGGCATTGATAAGCCATGCGGACTAAGAAGGGTGTCAGCTCCCAAGACATCCAGCCCATTTCTTGGTAGGTCTTCAAAGTGACGATATTGACCCTCGACCCGGACCCCCGACCCGCCATCGACTAGCACCTGAGCAAAAGTCCGACCTTGTGCCTTTGCGAAAATCACCGAAATCCACATGTCGATCAAAGACACTGTCAGAACTAGGCATGAATCAGCTTGACATAGCTCCACCTCTTCTAGTTCCGACTCCGTCTGCCCAATGCAACAATTGTCGGTGGAATCCATGAACTAGATTAAGCAAGCGGCCTAATGAAATTTAGATAGGAGCCTCCAAAACGCACTCCAACCCCAGCTCCCTTTGCGGACAATTTGCCCGCCTCTTGGCTTGGTTAGCAACCAACAACGGAGTTGCTTCAACTACTGTCGGACCATTTTCGGGTAAGTGTAATTTGAATTTGGCTTGAGTTGCCACCTCAGATTGAGAATCTAGTTCCATAAATTGCACCTTTTGCACTTCACTAGGCGGCACTGCGGACTCTGGCAGGGACATCAATGGGGGCTCCTTCATCTCACCACTCGCAAACTTGGCGATGCACGTGTTCTTGAGCTGACCAATCCAACATCTTGTCGCCATTCTGAGGAGTCGGTCATCACAGCTTGGTACCAACATGGGTGATTATGCTAATCTTTGGGCACACCAACGGATCATCATCAACAATGTGTACCATCGAAGTGCTGGGCATTTTCTCGGCCATCTTTTGCCGCTCTTCGTGTTGTCGATCCCATTCCTGAGCCTCCAGGCATTCATTCCACCAATGGCCTTTGCCCAAGCAAAACAGACAGGTCTTCGGGCGATTCTGACCATGCCCCCTGCCTCCACGTCCGCGTCCGCGACCACCATCACCTCTACCTCACTGGAATATCTTTTGCTGTGGCTGGAATGCTTGCTATTGTGGCTCTTCTTGCACAAAAGCATAGCCGCATCTTGCTGCAGACCAACCGCTCTCTAGCCATGCCCATTGTAATGGCATGCCATTGTGTTGTGTGTATTAGTCAAGCAAATCGTGCACCAATTCACGTTAAGAGCACACTCGACTGCGAAGTGACCAGGATTGCGGCAGTGAGTACACCATATCCCCTTCAAGCGTTTAGGTACGGATCCTTCTCCAGAAGCCACTGGTGCACCCTTACCTCCTTTAGAGGCTCTCTAGGTCTTCGTCTCTCCTTCTGAGTCGAAATCCTTTGAACTAGTACCTTCCGACCTTCCGTCCGAACTGGTCGCATCCGAATCATCCTCACTATCATCCAACTTCTTGGATTTGGACAATTTCTTCTTAGATTTGCTCTTCCTGGATTTGCAATTTTTGGATGTCCTCCTGTGTAGCGATTCCCCTGCTCGCACTGCTTGCACCATGACCACCACAAGTGTTGTCTGTGTCCGATCTACTATGGCCAACGCCATCCGTAGATCCCGTGACAGCCTCGATATAAAGTAGTCATTGAGTACCTCTTGAGCAGGGCATTGTGAGCCGCAGGTACACGTTGCAAGAGTAAATTGAATTTGGATGCATAACCTTCCACATCCTGATTGCCTTGTTCCAAGCTATGCAATCTCTCCAGAGTTTGTGGGATTGTTTTTTCTTGACAAAACCGCCTCAAGAATGCATCGCAAGCCGCATGATATGTGGTGAAATGGTTCACTGCGTACTCTACAAACCAACGTGTTGTCGAGGTAGTCGATAGAGCGAGCGAGGAAAAGCGAGCGGGCCCAAAAAAGCGAGCGAGCTTTTTCACAATTTCCTTATCGAGGTACTTAACATAGCTTTGTGGAAACCACTATTTGGGAAGATTGTCGAAAATAAAACTTATGTTACTATGTGTAACTATACCAATATTGCGAATTATAGTCTACCTTAACTTCAAATTGGAGCCATACTCACATTATGCAACAATAGTATGTGGTTTGAAAGAAACCGAATTTCCACTCCAAAGCGGATTCCATTACTGATACAACAATTCTTTTGCATTTGAAATGGGTTTTATTATCAAACTCCTTCAATAATCAAAACAAATGTGTTGCTTGATATGTTGAACTTAGTAACGTAAACATCACTTCACCCATATGCAGGGAAAAAAAACTATCTGTAGACTTCATAGCATGGGATTGCATCAACACTTATGACATTCAAAATGGTTCTTCTTATTAAAAGTGTTATCAACCATGAAAGAAAATGTTTAAAAATAGTTCACTCGTATGTTGAAAAACCCAAGTGTCATTTATGACATTCAAAATTGTTCTTGCAACCATCCTATAGTTCCTAGAGATTTTGCCCATACTTCCAACCCCTTCCCTTCAACCACTAAGAGGTATCTAATAGTCTTATAGAACACTTGAGATATCATCACCTCCTAATACAAAACCATTAGTACTATTTGTAGAACACTTGAGATATCATCACCTCTTAATACAAGACCATTCTTACTATTTGTAGAACACTTGAGATATCATCACTCCTTCCCTTCAGCCACTAAGAGGTACCTAATACTTTTGTAGAACACTTGAACCATTCTTACTATTTGTAGAACACTTGAGATATCATCATCTTTTAATACAAAACCATTCTTACGGTTTGTATAACACTTGAGATATCATCACCTCTTAATATAAGACCATTCTTAGTATTTGTAGACCACTTTAGATATCATCGTCTCTTAATACAAGACCATTCTTACTATTTGAGAGATCAATTAATTAAAGGTTTGAAGCTCATAGGAGACGAAGGAAGAGAATCAATTTCAACATGAGGACAATAAAACTAATTGGAATATTTTGACTTATGTATTATACCTTTTTGAAGACTATGAATTTAAGTCAGTTTCAACATTAGGATGATAAAACTAATTAGAATATTTTGACTTATGTATTATATATTTTTGAAGACTATGAATTTTAATGAGGAGAGGCATGCACACTACTTAGTAAATACACTAGTACTACTACTAGCCTACGACTATTAAGCCTAGTAGCACCAGTGTGATTTTGAGCCTTGTATCAGCCTTTTGATAATTTTCTTTCATCTTTAGTGCAATAGAAATTATTCCTTCTATCATAAGAATCTTGCCAAATTTATTCAAAGTGATGATTTTGTAGTCTACAGCCACTATCCTCTGACTCTCAAAAATATATTAAAGGTGAGCACCCATTTATCTTGTTTGATCAACCCTAGACTATGATGCGATAGGACATTACTAGAAAAAAAAAAAATGAATTGATATGGCGATGTTCGGTGTGAAATAACCAAATTAAGGATTTAATAAGAAAGAAAACAATAAGAATCAATAGGCTATTCAATGGCTCAAATCTGCACAGAAATTATAATGTGCCTCCCAACTCTTATGCATTCCAGCTCCTCATGTTTGACAAGAATGCAAACAATAATGAAATCACATCATCTTTGGTTTCAAAGTAAGCAAAGCACCAAAAATAAATGCAAACGTATTGGATGATGAATAAATAGGTATAGATATAGATAGACCTATATATATGCATTCATAGATATAATCATGATTAAAGTTGGACGGTCGTAATAATATTATGCGTACTATCATTGGGATTAGGACTACTATTGGTAATATTGTATGACGTAGTAGTAGGAGAACTACCATTAAGGAACACTCAAATAAAATTACTAATGGTGGTGATAAAACTACCACTAGTAGTTTGGTAATTACCCCTAACATCTACAACAAATATTTGATGGGTAGCTAGTATTAGGTCAAAAGGCCCCAATTGTGCTATAATAATGGACCAAAAAAGGGAGTGCTATAGCATCACCTAAGGGTCACTTTTTATCCATGAAAGAAACAAGTCGGTGCAACCTAGGTCATACAGATCTAGGTCATGTGGAGTGGTTCGCGTCTCTTTCCTTGACAAAAAAGTTACACTACCTTTGATAGTAACTACAAAGATTACTGCCATAGTGCCGTAGAGTAGCCCCTAGGTTGCACCATCATCCTTTTTTGCTTTTGAGCCATTAAGTTTGATCCACTGATTTTATGTAGAATTATTCTACTATATGTTTACATGTCCTTAATAGGATCTTGTAAAATTTCACATTGTAAGTACTTTTACTTCAAGTTTCACATATCCTTAACAAACCACTAGGCTTCAACACAAATTCATTCTTATGTTTCAAGCCTCAAACTCAAACACCCTTGTAAAAGAGATAATGTATTAAAGCTACATTCAATCCATCAAATCTTTTGAATAACAGTTCTATTGAAAATTCATGTATCATCAATAGGATTTCATCCATTATATGTTCATTTGTCTTTAATAGTATGTCTAAAAATTCATGTATCTTCAATATTATTTCTCTCATGTGTTCCAATATCTTCAAAAGGATACCTTTATTTATGTCCAAACTTGAGCATTGATTTGTATTTATCAAACACATTTTCACTCCACCTATTCTTTAGAATGAAATTTTTTCACCAAAAGTGGGCCAAATTTAAGGTCTTTCCACATATTCTTAAGAATGAAAATTTTGGCCTTACGTTGGCAAGTCTATGGAATGAGGGTAAGGCCAAAGTCTCTAGTACGATGCATTAGGTCTTGATTAATTCTTCTTTAGGCTTGAATATTTAATGCATTAACTTCACAACTATTATTTATGCTTGAACTTTTAATGTATTAATTTCATTACTTAGGATTTTATGAAGTTATATCTAACATGTCCCAAATTTAATGGAAATTAATATACTACATAACACAACAAAGTATCATCATATCCCTTCCCAAAATCAATGCTACCTAGCAACTCTCCTGGCATTTTCACTGCCTTGCATTTGAGTTAGCTATGATGAAGAATGTTGCCTGCCTTTGGAACCTCTTAGAGTTACCGTTAGCATGATCTAATTTCATGTACTCCAAAACTTGAGACTTGGAGATTCCCATATCACACCAGCGGTAGCTATCTTGTCCACTCTCAATGCTAGTAAGAGCTAGGCCCCATAGACTGGTAAAAGAAGTCTTTTTGGAGGTTCAATTTTTTCCCTCCGTCTTCTGCAGGCCCCCTAATGAAATAGGATATATTCATCACCCTACATTTAATGCAAGAATTGACACAACTTTTTTGGACCTGACTATGTAGTTTACATCCCAAAATTGGTGCTAAAATTGCAGATTGGGAGATTCCCATATCACACCAACAGTAGCTGTCTTGTCCACTCTCAACACTAGTAAGAGCTGCGGTCCCCATAGACCAGTAAAAGAAGTCTTTTTGGACGTTCAATTTTTTGCCTCCATCTTCTCCGGCCCCATGACGGAATAGGATATATTCACCACCCTACATTTAATGCAAGAATTGACAACTTTTTTTGGACATGACTATGCAGCTTACATCCCAAAATTGGTGCTAAAATTGCATACCGGGCATCTCCATTTGCCGGGGGGTGTCTCCAGCGACCCCTTGGACTTGCTCTATTTGTCTAGTTGTGTCTCTCCACAAAAATCGGAGTAGGGCCTATTTTCCCCATCTAGTAAAACTATATGCATCAATATGTATGTATGTCTCTATGTATGTATGCATGCATGCATGCATCCATGAATGTATGTACATGCACACACACATATGTATGTATGTATGTGTACTAAAACTACCAAAACTATATGCATCAAATAATGTTGTTGATCAATTTTTGGCATACCCCACGAAAATCAAGACCCCTATTGCAAAGAAAGGTAAGGAACACAAGTGCTTGTTCTTATGCTCATGAGACAACAAAATACATGACATAGGCAACCAATGGGGTCTTACTTTTGATGTTTGTATGTATGTATGTATATATATATGTATGTACATACATACATACATACATATATATATGTGTGTGTGTGTGTGTGTGTGTGTGTGTGTGTGTGTGTATATATGTATATATATATATATATGTATGTATTATGTATGTATGTATAAATGTATGTATGTATGTATGTATGTGTGTGTGTGTGTATATGTATGTATGTATGTATGTATGTATGTGTGTATATATATGTATATGTATATGTTGATGCATATATGTATATATTGATGTATATATTGATGCATACAATTTTGATATATGGAGAAAATGGACATGAAAACCATCTAAATTGGATCTTGCCATTCGATTTGATATATGACATGACCCCATTTGGATATGCAAGTCCAAAGATACGGGGTCCTACTTTTAGGGCCTGAATGCCTAAAATAGGCAGCGCGTTAATGCACTACCTATTTCATGCATTTAGGCCTCAAAACTAGGACCCCATTGTCAACACAACGGGCTCCTAGTTTTGAGGCCTAAATGCATGAAATAGGTAGCGCTCAAAACTAGGACCCCATTGTCAACACAATGGTTGACAATGGGGTCCTAGTTTTGAGGCCTAAATGCATGAAATAGGTAGCGCGTTAATGCGCTACCTATTTTAGGCATTCAGGCCCTAAAAGTAGGACCCCGTATCTTTGGACTTGCATATCCAAATGGGGTCATGTCATATATCAAATCGAATGGCAAGATCCAATTTAGATGGTTTTCATGTCCATTTTCTCCATCAACTAAAACTATATTCATCAAATAATGTTGATCAATTTTTGGCATCCCCCCCCAAAATCAAGACCCCCATTGCAAAGAAAGGTAAAGAACACAAGTGCTTGTTCTTATGCTCATGAGACAACAAAATGCATGACATGGGAAACCAATGGGGTCTTACTTTTGATGTTTGTATGTATGTATGTATGTATATATATACATGTACATACATACATACATACATACATACATACATACATACATACATACATATATATATATATATATATATATATATGTATTTATGTATATGTTGATTCATATATGTATATATTGATGTATATATTGATGCATACAATTTTGATATATGGAGAAAATGGACATGTTGCATGGGCAAAGCCACTAGATGCCTCAAGTGTTGGAAATTGATGTATGGCTCAAGTGCTAGAATGTGCAAATCATGGCCAAAATCAAGACCCCTTAGAGATTCCATGAGGGCTATCCTTTTACTACTACACACGTCACCTTTAGTCGAGGGCAGAACCATTCATCATCATAGGCAGCAGGTTCATGGGACCCCATCCCATGATCCAAGGCATTATTCAAAGACAAAGTATTTCTGACCATTCCCAAATTGAGTTTGCCAATTCCTAATCTGATTGATTTCATTTACTGGACTTGCAATGCTTGCAAAGCCCTTGCTTAAGCTTGAATGAACCTCTTGATTTTGGGGGTATAATGGTCAAAAATGGCTTAACACACCCAAAATCAAGAGGCTCATTCAAGCTTAAGTAAGGGCTTTGCAGGTCTTGTTTTTGGGTGGCAAAAGCACGAAAAATGACAGCGCATTAAGATGTTGCCATTCTTATGCTTCCCCCCTCCAAAAACAAGACCCCCAAGCTATTCATTGGAGACACCAAAATGAGGAGAAGGATGACGTGAGGAGTAGAGGAGCTGGCCAATGAGGGGAGGGACAGCCTTGGAATTGCCAGCAACAAGCATGATGCAAGGAGGTGAGAAGGCAAAGAAGCAAGGAGGTGAGGAGGTGAGGAAGCAAGGAGGCGAGGAGGCAAGAGGCAGTCTTGAAGGGCAACAAGAGGGTGGAGGTGGCCGAAAGAGTAAGCAGGAAAGGGAGGGATGGAGATTGCTTGTAGGAAATGCTTGGATTAATGCTACAAATGCCATTTTTTTGTGTGTGTTTTGCAGCATGAAATTTTTCTTTTAAAAAATACAAAATTGTTGTGATTAATTGCACTACAAACAACTCAAGCCATAAAGCACCATGGATTAGTACAACAATATACATCACAAATGGATGCATACACTCATATACATCACCAATGGATGCATACACTTATACTCACATCGATTTCCAATATTGTATTAGATGGACCCTTAGCATATATGTGTGCATAGAAGACCATTTCCTACATTGATCCCTGATTTCATAGTTAAATTATTCCCTTTCTCACATTCTAACATGTGAAGATTTAATGTACATGCATTATGGGCACATTATATTGCAGTTTATGACTAACTTTTTTTATGAATGCATGATACTTGTATATGGTCAAGGAAGGTATATTATCATTTTTGAATGACAACATTACTCTATGCTCCATTTTATCCTATATTAGAAACTATGATCACTAGATATTACATAAATGTATTGCTCCATTATATCCTATACTAAAAAATATTTTGACCCAAATACATAATGCCAATTGAGGTTAGTACTGATGACAAGTGATGAAAACAATCTAATGGTATGAATGAGATCTTGTAAATTTTGAATATATAATATGGGTACTATGCTGATTGAGCTATTTTTCTAAGGGAATATTTTCAACTTAATTACTAAATACATACTTACAATGGTGACCTGATTCCCATCTATATGTATAATCAAGTTTTACTTTGTGTTAAAAAAAAAGCTTTTGCATAAGGTTAAAATTTGAATAGTATTTATATTTGTTTAAGACTACCCATTGAGCTGGCTCCTATCCTTATATTGAACATGATAATGTTCATAAAGATTTTATGAATACAAATAGATAGCATTGGCTCTCTTTTTAGTGGTTGGGAATGAACCTTAAAAGTACCCTAAAATGACTATGTATTCCCTTGTTTGTAGCATGGAAGTGATCATGGTAGAGTGGCATAATCCCTATTTTGCTTTTTTCATAGGTTCTTTTGCTACTCATGGTTGGCGGATACACCACGGCATAGATCCTTCGAATAGATATTTGGTTTTTTGCTTCAACTTGCTTGACTAGACTTTCCTTGATGATTGTTTGATTGTGCATGATGAGTAGTCATTGGCTTAATTGATGCATTAAGTGCAATGTTTTCCTTAAAGTTTTTCATACTACAAGATATGAGTTTGCTTATACGGGGGAAATAAAAGCTTGTTAACACCTGGTGCATATTTTCCGTTAGATGCAGTAGGATACTAGTTACAGAGTGTCTTTGCCAATTATTTCACTAGAATCATGCTCCTCTTATGCTTGAGTTTGTGGTCACATATTGAGTTTAACATAATAGTCTACAGGATACTGGATGAGCACTCAACATAGTGGTTAGATGCATTCATTTCTATTTCCGATAGAACTATCATTCAGACATTGGTCATAATAGAAATATGGAGGGCTAAAATCCTTTTTTGGCTCCCTAAGTTTTTTAAAGCATGGTATTGTCTAGATTACATAGGTATTTTCACTAAGAAAAATTAATCCTTATGATGAAAATGTGTTTTTTTTCTTTTGACATAGTTAGTTCTGTTTCCATGTTTCTGGATCGAATATATGGATGATCTTCTGCAAGCATAAAAGACATGATATGTATATGTACCACATGATCATGTTTACATATTTTCAGTCATATATTCTACATTGTGATCTATCATTATCTTGCTGTGTGGATGTTCAATCTGAGTAGTGTTTGCTTTTTTTATCGCAAATTTTATGTATTGTTGTGTCTCTACCTCTCCACAACAACTCAAATTGATAGTATGGGGATGAAAGAGAAGTTAATTGTGAGTTTCAGGCACGCCTTCATTGTTGGAATATGTTTAATTTGCTTATGATCACATCAATTGTTCCAATGATATTGAGAGGAATAAGATGTTGGATGAGGTTCTCGTTCACTTGAAACCTATTTAATCTTGCTCGCTTATTTGGGGCTGCTCGCTTTTCTCTGCTCACTTTTTGGTAATCCTCCATGTTGCCTTACCCGATAAGGTTGACTTAAAAACCACCTCTTGTTAGAGCAATACTACAACTCCCGGATTGTTGATTCCATACACCTTTTTGAACATCTGAGCATGCGCATTAGGGTCGTTCGACTTTTTACCTAAAAACTTGGTATACTTGATGTTACCCGCCGTAGCCATCACTGCATCGCCAACATTTGGTGCTCCTCTAAACATCCTTCCTTGACCGAAGAGATTGCAAGAAGCTGCTAAAACTGCAGTTGGAGATGAAGATGCACTCACCACCTAGCATGCATCAATTGAGACCCATACCTGCAGCTTTGGCAGTGAAACTGATTATGAAGGTGGGCTCTGATGCCGCCAATTGACCCCACCTGGAGCTTCTTGCAAACTATCGGCCCCATGCATAGGATCACTGTTGTGCTGCCGTCGCAGCCACGTAGTTGGTGTCAAGGGATCAGGAGGTCCTTTCAAGCATGTGTGCATGCATGCCTACTAGGAAGCCAACAACTGTAAAAGACGCCGCAACGACCATCGGATGAGGTTCTTCACTGGAATTTCCGCACTCGCTCAACCATAAGCAGGATGTTGGGGATCAGAACGCATCCGATGGAGTTCATCTGGAAATCCTTGGATGTGTCTCCTCACTGCAGCAGCAATCTCCTTCCAAATCTCCTCCGGAGTGAGTGCAACTGCGTGCATACCTTCATGTGAAGTGCCTCTGCAAAGACATCAAGGAACAGATGACATGAGCGCTCAGTTGCTTGATCACAAATTCCTTGCATGATGGTTAGAATGCGCATCGTGATCACCAATGTGTAGCGTCATAAATGCATGCAAACGCTACAAAAAGCAATAGATAAATGATATGTGCAACATCCACAAAAACGGAATACAGCAAGAGAGACACAAAGAACACTGTATTCCAGAGCAATAGCTCGCACAACATCTGTGTACACAATGATCTTGAAATGCTAGTAATAGCATGCATACAGAACCGTCTGACGGTTAGAGAAGCAACCGTTGAGGACTACAACCGCTCGGAGATCTGAACCATCAACCCTTGCGGCTAACCTACCCTCGCACACCCCTCTAGGTCACTACTGCAAACCCACATGGTTATGCAATAACAATATGAGTGATTGGAGTGGTAGATGGCGTTGTGAGACAGGAGGTGATGGAATAGCAAGAAGGACTCAGCAAATGAAGCAAATAGAGTAGTTTATTCAAGAGAGTAGAGGCCCTTATAAGGGCAACTGATACAATGCATGCGCCCCAAAGGAGAGAATCTCTAGCACCACAAATCACTCCACTGGTCTCTCAATCAAGCCCATGAATCTCTCAATCACACCTAATAGAACCTTCTACCACCAAACCTGGTTAGACTAACCTATACACAACCCTTGTACCCCTTGGTACACCCCATTACATCAATTTGTCCTTCATACCCCCCCATAAATTGATCTTCACCTCAGCAGTAGTACATGGGAAGCTTCATGGTTTGTTCACGCCTAGTAACAACACTCATGACCCCAACCTGTGACTCACTCTGGTTATGGTGGCTCTTGGTTTACAACTGGGAGACTGGACAATGACTACGTATGGAAATCCCCATGGATCCAACAAGGTAAAACCTCAAAACATAAGACTAATAATCATTTAAGGGGGACATCTCAGGGCATAGAACCCCTATTGACCACACACACAAACAACCTAGAAAATATATGGGTCATCACCCTTATCAAGACTGACTTGGGTGGTGAAAGAAGTGAGAGCTTTAACATCCTCTGTTTCTTCTTCTTCTTCTTTCTCTACTTCTTCCACAAGGTTTGTTGAAAATTTCTTCTTTGTATAGCACTCTTTCTCAAAATGTCCAGGCTTTCCACAAAAGTTGCACTTCATCTTGCTCTTACTGGTGGATCCCTCGAAGTTTCTTCTAACCAGATATACCCCATGTTCTTTGTAGTCATTCCTTTGTTTGATTTTCCTTTCCTCTTCCAAGAGGGATGCCTCTGTAGGCATCATAGACTGGGATGGCCATAGACTTCTTAGAGAGTTAAAAGGCATTCAAAGCATCAAAGAAGAAGTCTTTGGAGATAAATGCTGACTTTGTTGAGCGATTTTGTAGGAAAGAGGAAGAGCATGGGTAGAAAAAATTACTTGCACCCAAGCTACAAGAAGTAGCATTAAGAGGAGGATATACATGCCATGCAAATACGTATGCATTGGGATGGATCATTGTTGAGATGTATCAATTTTTTGAAGATGCCTGGGGTTACCTTGAGGATGATTGGAAAATGCCTCCCTCTCATGTCACTTAATGCCATTAAGCATCATGCAAAAGAACAAATGATGCATCGCATTACCGATCAGAGAAAGCCATCTGGAGAGACCAGTGATATCTTCAAGAGAGTAGAATGTGAGGGAGAATTGGCTATGAGGCCTATGAAAGAGATGAGCCTTGCCCTTAGGCTTGCAACATAATCCACATTTATATCTTGTAATATTTTTGGGACACCATCTGGCGAAATTATCGTAATTAAATTATTTTTCAAAAATAAAATTTAATTTATACCATTCGACGTAAATAAATATTGCAACATGTACATTTAGTTAAATTAAAGTAATTTTGTCAAATTAAGGTAATTTTGTTAGTAACTTGTTTTGCATAGCATATGTAGCAGTTTGCATCTTGCATGGGATATTAACATCTTCATCTTTCATTGAGCATATTTCATGTGACATTTGCATCTTGTGTCCTACATCGCACATTGGCGCCTCACAACTGTTGAATTTGATGCATGTTGACTTTGCATATTGTCGCACACCGAGCATTCATCGGCACTTTGCTCTCTACAATAAGCAATACTTTCTTGTGAGACTATCACAAGGAGAGGATACTCCTCTGCTCAGAGAGGGGGAAGGTTCCAGAAGGAGCAAGAAAGTGTCCATTGATGCAAGAGGAGGCTCAAAGTGCCGAGCATCGATGTTTGCAGTCCAAGTAGCTACGCAAGGTTGCCAGCATAGCACCCAAGCATGTGCCAACAGACACTATTGTACATACATCCATGTATGCTTACCCTAGAGGTCTGTATGTTTAATAATTCAATCTTTTCATGCTTATAATATTAGATGTATCATTTCTAAGGTCTTTTGTCAATAATTACCACATCAAAACTAGCAACCAATACCATGCGCATTGGTTTTGTAGGCATGCAATGGAAAGAAGGGAACAAGCTGTCTTGAAATAAGACCTTTTGGCAATCTGGCCCTTAGAGGCCGATGAAGAGGAAGCCTCAAGAAGTCAAGCAAGGAGACTAGAAGAACATCATAGGGAGGTGGCACCCCAGCCCAAGCTTTGGACCAGCACGGGAGATTGAAGATAACAAATTTTTGAGACAAAAAGATTTGGCAAATGCCAAGCATATATATATTGAGGTATATGGGAAGGTGCCACACCATAATGAAGTGGCAATGTACTTTGCAAAATTCTTATACGCACACTTCATAAAGGGTATCCAGGTGGACTTCTCATCTTATAAGGACAAGCATACACGTGGTCATACTCAAGTGATGATCACCCAGTCACAATTGTTCAGGGCATTAGAGGGTGCACGTGGACCACTGGAGCAACAAGTGGTGTAGCGCTGTGCAGAGAATGTAGCCCAATTCAAGCAAGTCCAACACACCTAGAAATCGAAAGACTGCAAACCGAGCCAGAGCTACAAAATGAGATTATAGCTCTACGTGCCCAGCTGAAGAGCCTAGAGGACCTCAACACATGGTTGCAACAAGAGGCCCAGGATGCTTGTGCAGCACTGATCGAAGATGTGAGTGTGGAGGCATGGATAGCTATTTGTCAATATCCATCTTCTCAACCATATGCCATGCAACCCCTTCCCTCCAATAGACTAGACAATTGTTTGTGCCCAATAGGCTAGTGTTTGTTTGATAACTCAACTGGGCTATTATTCTCTACGTACTTGCTAACTTAAATCTATTTGTCCAATTTATAAAGCCCAACTATCAATGGCATTGCACATGGTGTTGGGCTTAGGACAATTGTATCTAGGACCATGACTTTCACCTCTTTACAATGTATACATTCTCTATGATGGAAACATAAATTAAAATTGATAGCATTAAGTAGGTTGCAATTCTAAATCAAAATGTGCAAGTAATTGGATAATCATTTAGCTTTTGCAATTAAAGTTTATTGAATTTACTTGTGCATTCCATCCGAATTGACAAACTAGCAATCCTAAAACAATATGTAGGTTTGTATCTCGCATTAAAAAGCTAAAACCTAAATGAAAAAGCAGTTTCTATTTTCCATTAAAATATAAATTTAAGACTAAAGAATAAAGTATTTTTCATAAAAATTGCCATAAAAATTAAAGAGCGTCCAGTCATGGATAATTATATGCACTTTCATAACAATCTCTCTCTCTCTCTCTCTCTCTCTCTCTCTCTCCCTCTATCTCTATCTCTCAATTAAAACTTTGCATATGCTTCTTTCGCACGTCATCGCATAGGCTTCTATTGCATATGATGGTGAGTGGTATGCCCATTGTCATGCTCTTGAGCAAATGAACCTGGTCAAGAGCACTACAATTGGCATTATCACCCAGAGGCCTATGCGATGGCAACACATAAGAATCAAATCTTCAAAGCCCAAACCCTATGCACAAGACATTTACAATGCACAATGAGACAATACCATACTACCACCCATCGACGACAACATTGCATATGATGGTGACAGTTGGCGTGCCCTTGAGCAAATGAGCCTAGTCAAGAGCACCACAATTGGCATTACCACTTAGAGGCCTATGCGATGGCAACAAGGAAGAATCAACTCTTCAAAGACCAAACCCTAAACAAAAGATATTTACAATGCATGATGAGACATGATACTGCCACCCATCGATAGCATGCGATGAAACAATACCATACAGTGCAAAGTTCTTTTCCCACCCCTAAACTGCAACCTGCAATTAAAAAACAAGAGCACATTCAAAATACAATGAAACATTCAAAATCTGCTATTAGCATCATTGCCATCATTGCCACAATTCACGAGTCACTATCCTCATCGTGTTTGTCATCAATGTCCTAATCTTCAGACCCATGTGGAAGGAGAATATTATTTCCTTCATCTTTATCGGATTCATCCTTCTCATCACTATCCTCCTCAGATGTTGCACCATCAGTACCTTCCTCATCCTCTTCTTGGGGTTCTGGGATCTACAACAACGATGGGACTGCTTCAGGTTGGATAGCATCAGGTGGGATATCGTAGGTCCATTTTGGAACTTTCTCCTCATATCCCACATCTCCTAATGTTTCCAGCATTTTATGATTGGCATAGATGTACACTAAATTCTCAGCCCGATCCTCTAGAAGTTTATTTCATAAAGTAATATGAATGTACTTGTAATGATTCTAGTTTCTTTTTGAGCCCTAGTTTGAGCATGTCTAAGAAAGAACCCTCATTGCAATTAGGTGTAGAAGCTCACACATGCCACCATTTATCATCCACCATTTCCACGAAAATGTAGTTTCTACCAATTCTTGAACATCGCTTGATGCAAACAACCCCTCCTTGCATCAATACTTAGCTAACTCATTACAACACTTTGCAAACTCATGGTTTTGGGGATAATATTGTTGCTCAATGAAAACAACCCCTCCTTGCATTGATGCTTAGCTAACTCATTACAACACTTTGCAAACTCATGGTTTTGGGGATAATATTGCCGCATGATCTTATGAAGTCATGCATAACAATTGGGATCTCTTTGAGATTCATATTCCACCACTTAGGGTCTAAAAGGTACCCAACAATATACAAGGGATCGTGAGCTTGCTCCCATAGAGGCCTAAACAATTTCTAGGATTCCTTGCATTTTATAGCATTAAATGGTATTCTCTCATTCTCTTGGCCTGGGCGAGTAGGGGGATTCCTTGCAATAGGAGCTTGCTCAATACTCCAAAAGGGCATCCATGCTTTTCCAATTGTTGGAGCCTTTTGAGTCCAAAGACATAAGCGCATATATAATATAGGTTTCATAACATTAGTAGCATCCTCGAACCGTTTCCATAATGTAGGGGATCCCAATGTTTCTTTTAGGTCATGCGTTTTCTCCTTTATTGCCCTATCGGTGAACTCTAACATCCATCATTCAAATGCATCAAAATGAAATGTCTCTATAAGAAAACTCATATTCTTTACCAAGGATTGCAAAGTGTAGAAGTACTTAGAAAATTTCATGGTTGCTGTGGTAATTACAACATGGTAGAACCATCACGAGACATAAAGATTGCTTCAAGACATTGCTTTGATTGTATTAACTTCACTATGTCTTGAGCCTCACAAACAATCTCTTTGAACCATGGCACTTGTTTACACTAGTCTTTCAATGAAAGATTTAAAATATGCGTACAACACACAGATGCATATAGATTGGTATACTCCCATTGCAATATTCTAATCGCCTTTTTACAACTCTTGGCATTATCCATGACAACCTACATAACCTTTTCAGGGCCTAACTCTCTTATAACCTTTTGATAATATGACATCTATATATATCCCCAACTTCCTTACATGTGAGGCATCAATTGACGTGTGGAAGGCCTCCCCACGTGGTGATATAACCATCACAATCAATAAAGCATGGCATTTTATGCTTGTCCACCCGTCTGAGACAATTATGCATCCAGTGTTTTGCAATTGCTCTTTCTCTTTTGCATATGCCTTTTCTAACAATGATGTACGCAATATGTGAGGCATCAATTGATGTGTGAAAGGCCTCCCCATGTGGTGATATAACCATCACATTCAATAAAGCATGGCATTTAATGCTTGTCCACCCATTTGAGACAATTGTGCATCCGGTGTTATGCAATTGCTCGAAAATGCTACGATTTGTGTGATCTTTCTCTTTTGCATATGCCTTGTCTAACAATGATGTACGCAATATGTGGTATGAAGGTGGCTTGAAGCCCGGTCCATAGTTAGCAATGCAATTCCATGTAGCTCTCATATCATTCGTTATCAACCATACTCAGTGGATATTCTAACTGCAAGATTGATCTAAGAAGTACATACTATGCATTCTCCAAATCTTGAATCCGGATGCTCTCAACTATCATGGGTTGCCTAAAGTTAGGAGTCGTAGTAGTCAAGGATGTTTTTATCGAAGCTATGCTTATATATTAATATAAAATCTTGGCGAAAGTTTTCAAGATCATGTTTTTAGTTTCACAATATTAGTAGAGTGTAGTACCTTTTTTATATATTTTCTTTTAAATTTTGAAGGAAAAAATGCAAATCCTGGCGAAACTTTACATTTTTTTGCATAAAAGTTTCAAATCTT
Organism: Dipteris shenzhenensis; assembly: GCF_047967505.1. Taxonomy (NCBI): domain Eukaryota; kingdom Viridiplantae; phylum Streptophyta; class Polypodiopsida; order Gleicheniales; family Dipteridaceae; genus Dipteris; species Dipteris shenzhenensis. Next base: position 31,810,059 of record NC_141604.1, read on the forward strand.
GGCAAATGTTTGAAGCATTTATTTTTATTAGGGCATATAAACTTTCGAAACCAATATAAAAGTTTAGCTTCATAATGAAACTAACTTGAAAAAATCATCCTTGGTCGATTCTTAATGAAACTAACTTGAAAAAATCTTGGCGAAAGTTTTCAAGATCATATTTTTAGTTTCACAATATTAGTAGAGTGTAGTAACCTTTTTATATATTTTCTCTTAAATTTTGAAGGAAAAAATGTAAATCCTGGCGAAACTTTACATTTTTTTGCATAAAAGTTTTAAATCCTGGTGAATGTTTGAAGCATTTATTTTTATTAGGGCATACAAACTTTCGACACCAATATAAAAGTTTAGCTTCTTAATGAAACTAGCTTGAAAAAATCATCCCTGGTCGTAGTTGCCAATCTAGCTTCATGAGCCATAGGTGGAGATCTATCTTGCATGCTAGTGTCCACACAAGGAGTTATGGCATGGGAGCCTACAACACTTGTACTTCCATCAGCATGTGTGCTTACAGTGTCTACTCCACTTACACCTTGGCTTTCCCAAATTGATCTTCTTTATATTTTTCCAGAAGATTACAACTTCTCTGTCAGGGTGCGACTCCTCTGCACAATGTTGAATGCTCTTTCTTGAGCTCTTCTTGAGTCACCAAGCAATTGACCCCTTATGAGACGTTACCTGAAATGCAAGGAATTGGTGTAGTGAACCACACCCACAAGTATAATGAATGTTGACTCACCCTCCCCCACTCTATTCAGATCTGCAACCCACAATACCACTAGTACTTAAGATACTACCGGTGGTAATATGGCCATCGGTAATATAGTATTACCACCGGTTATAATACCAGCAGTAATGTAAATCGTTGGTAGTATTCATATTATCGTTGGTAATGTACATATCACCACCAGTTATATGAATACTACTAGCGGTAGTTTTATCCAGTTTCCCAATTATTTTTTTCGGTAAACAGCATGATCGCATTGTTTTCATGCTACGTTTAAGTGTAATTAACAAACATAATAACCCATTAATGCAAACATGAATGTAATCCTTTATCTTGGTCTATCAAACTCCTCATCTACTCCCCCATTAGTCTCCAAAAGGACTTCTTGCCCCTGCAATCATCATTTCCTACCCACCACTTCATCAAGGTTGTGTCTATGTGAATCCCCTGAACCCAAAGTGCATCTGACCTAGAGATGTTTGCTATAGTCACTCATGGAGGTGAGTAGGAACCTCTCATACTCCCACACCTAAAATCTCATACTAATTGAGGATGCATACTGTAGATACGATTGGACTCCATGAAAACCTTGCCACATGCTTGGCCAACTCATTCGGCTTGTTACTTGTTTGGGGGACTCAAAGACAAGGAAGAAGATTGAGAAGAATCATACTCATGAAATAATTTTTGTGTCGGTTTGGAAGGCGATGGCAACATACCATAGGAGCTAGTCACCCCCACAAGCAACCACTTGGGCTCTCATCAACTAGCCTACCATCTCTACATGGGAGATGGGTTGTCTTATTGATAAGGGCCTGATATCCATCAAGTAAATCCACTTGGTTAGACCTTGTAGAATGGTATGTAGGTACAACCTTTTGGCCTTTTGCTACTATTGGAGTGTGGCCTTGCACTCTGACCACTAATGTGAAAGTAGATTGGGCCTGATGTCACTCCTACATGTGTGCTCCAATCTACAGCTATAGAAGATACTTCTCCACAATATTGCCAGACAACCTCTCTCTCCTCTTACTCCTCCATGGGTAGAATGAATAGCTTGGTTGTCCATAAAATGGAGCTAAGAGGGAGAGTTGAACAAATCAAAAGACCCTCTGAGAACAGAAACACTAATCTCCTATCATGGACATATTGGGAATTATTGATATGAGGTTACATTACCAATTCTTGCATTAATATCAAGATCTTTGGTAGTATGGAAGGGTCCTCCATTGCCACCCTAATAAGTGGTAGACTAGTATTCATTACTATTTCTACAAAGGAATCCATGAGCAAGGTGCCAAATAGGGCTCCAAAATCTTCTAGTAGCAGCCTTAGCTTCACCATAAGGCCAATGGCTAGGGTTGGGAGACATAGTGACATTTCTCAAAGGTATTAGCAGCAAAACTTGGGTTCCATGGAAGAGATAAATGAGTTTGTCATGTACCAAGATGGGAGAGCAAACAAGAAGATTGAACACCACTACCTTAGATGACATCTTCACTAGGAAGATATCTCTCCCCATTAACATCAACTTCATGATGTGGTTGCCAAGAGTATCACTTGTATCTCAAGGAGCTCCATGTGGAATGGTGAGTGCTCAACTTGGCACCCAAATATAGATGACCTCAAATAGTTGGTGGCCCAGGCTATGGTACTAGGCCTGAGGTTGCCATACTCAAGAGATACACGAGACCTTACACTAGTGCAAACTGCCATGAGGAAAGGGATGGAGAGAAATGCAGCTTGAAGAGGATAGAAATGGCAGTTAGGTTGATGGAATGGGAATTGATGATCAAAGAGAGGCTATGGAGGATTCTAAGATAAGGATCACATGTTGGGGCCTTAGCCTCCCTTAAACATAGGGCATGTCTACTCATCTTGGTACTGTGACATGAAGTTGGGGGTAATAACTTCACGCACCTCTTTACTTCCTACTGCTTTCGAATTGAGTGATAGAGATATTCATCACTGGGAAAGGGACATTAAAAATAAACTTTTATACCAAGATACCACACCATACTATCCTCCCTTAGATGAGAATGAAGATTGTAACATCCCAAGTGATGTTGTACTCAAGCATAGAGAGAAGGAAAGGATCAGCAGAGGCCATAATCTTAGCAAGCTGGACTGCGCCAAAGAGAAGAGAGATACGTTGTTGAAAGAAGATCTTGTGGATCAACATGACATGAACTGATATATATCGAGGAGTTTGAAGGGGATGATTGGGTCGGATGGGTAGGTTCCGGGGAAACATTGCACCTCCTTCATAGATACCTTTACAATCACCTAAAACACTCTCCAAAATATCATAAGACACAGAGACCTATAACTTTCAGCAGAGACATGATATCAAATATCCAAACACATAGTGAGATGCGCCTTGAAATGAGCTTTGCTCTGATATAAGTTTTGTAAGAAATAGATAAGCGGTTGGAAGGATATGGGCAATTTATTGGATGAGGGTAAAAACTATTTAAAAAAGAAATAGTCACACACAGAGCGTCATAGATTTTTGGTTTGACATTTAATAAAATAACTGAAGACATAAGATGATGCTCCTTGAAGAGAGGTTCACGTTGATATAAGTTTTGTCCAAATCGGACCACCGAGCAAAAAGTTATGAGCAAAATACTGACAGGGGGTCAAACTGTCATGAAAAACACCTACTCCTTCTACTAGTGCCGACTTGGGAGAATACTACCTCCATGCTTAGACTTCATCAACGATCCAAGTCCCATAAAGGTTGCCTAAGAGGGAAGAAATAGCCCCCTTTGTGGCTTGGGAAATAGATAAACTATGTATGCGCAATGAGCAACCGAATAGACAACACTTTTGCACACTTTGGAAGAGAAAGCAATGGAAAAAAGGGAAGAGACACTCAAGAGAGAGAACGTGAAGTGACCTTCATTACCAATAGAGTGAGACTCCACTACTACAAACACAAGGGAGAAGAAGAGGTTTCATATGTACAAGAGGGAGCGGAAGCTCCAAGACTACTCATAGAGAGAGAATGAACTAGAGAGAGATGGACTCAAGAGTCTACATAAGAGAATATCTACAAGAGGAAGAGAAGGCTCATGGAAGAGGCTTGAGGAGACTAGAGCTACAGCAACATGAGGCCTAATGGTGGAAGAGATGATGAACAAGGGAGAGGAGGTCTCCTTTTATAGAGATTTTGTCACCCTCCTTCACCCATTTACAATTGCTACCTGTAGATTCTTTTCCCCATCAATCACATAAGCCTGTATGTGACCATCCATGTCCTTTTTGGCTACTCTTGCCATGTGTCCCATCAAAAGATGCTCAACACTCTTAAAATATTGAGAAAGTCAAGAGTCTCCCGACATGGAGCCCATAGGGACCCTCTCTTTTCCATATGTCCACATCCTCCTTATTCCACATGGGAATTCTAGAAGGATTCCTCTTGACTCCACACTCCTCCACATGCCTTCCACGTGTGTGGCATGTGGCCTCTCTTATATTATTGGAGCACATGGACATGAGCCCACCTCTTTATATGACTCACTCTTCCTATTTTCTGAAAACCCCATAATGTCACATACAGAAATAACTCTCACCCCATACCAAGTTATTTATAATTCATACCTATGGTATTTACAATGATCCATTCCACTCATCCTCTCAATCCCATACAATATCTTAGAAAATAGAAATAAGTGAGAGCCACTAGGCTATCACTTGATACTCAAACTCTTATCAAACATAGAAGAAAACAATACCAATGCCAAATAAAAAATATCAATTTTTGGCATCACATCTTTCCCCCCCCAGCAGATCCTCTCTAGTGACAGAGAGGGTCTGTTGGCCCTCAAGGTGGTCGAGCATAGAAGAATTTAAGGCAATACTCATTGGTGCATCCGGGTATCACCATGCCATCAACATCCTCAAGCTGATAGGTTCCATTCATGAACTTCTTTTTGACTCAATATGGTCCCTCCCATTGACCAATAAACTTTTTGTCTAGCCGCTTGTCCAAACGGCTATCAAATCTCATGACCAAATCTCCTTCTACAATATCTTTCTTCTTGTGTAATTTGGTGTCAAAACGGGCCTTGCGCCTTTTTTGAGAAGCTTCCAAGTTTTATAAGGCCTGTAATATGCATTCATCCAAGGCTTCTAGCTGTAACAAGCGTTGAGCATAGGCATCATCCTGTCCTTCTTTTCTTGCAACAGCAGTGCGAAGACTATGTATCTCCAATTCAATGGGTAAAATGGCTTCTATTCCATACACTAGTTGGAATGGTGTAAACCCAATAGCTAGCTTGTGTGTGGTTCTATAAGCCCATAAAACTTCTGCCAAGTGCCTATCCCAATGCCTTTTCTTGGTGTCTACAAGCTTTCCCATTAAATTGCACAACAATGCATTTGTTTTCTCAGCCAAGCCATTACATTGGGGATAGTATGGCGTGGACATGCTATGATTTAACTTTAGCTTATGCACCACATCTTTAATTAAGAGGTTCCTCCATCAATGAGAATTTCCAAAGGACAACCAAAGCGTGAACAAATTTGATCAAAGAGAAATTTTGCAACTATGCCTTGCTATTGACTGTGGCCTTGGCCTCTGCCCACCGAGTTGCATAATTTGTGGCCATCAATAAATAATGCTTGCCCTGAGATGAGCAAGGGAGTGGTCCCACAAAGTCCAACCCCCACCTCTCAAATGGTCCATATGCTGGAATAGGCTTCAAGGGCCCAAGAATCAACTGTCGCCTTCCAAACTTTTGGCATACTTTACAACTTTGACACCATTCATATACATCCTTATGGAGGTGTGGCCAAAAGTAACCTGCATTAAGAATTCTCCTAGCTGTGCTTGCTAAAGCAAAATGACCAGTGCATTCATGACACATTTCTAGGATTCTCCTAGTCTCCATGGGATGGACCACCCGACAGAGCACCTTATCTTTTCCCAATTTATAAAGAATGTCATCAACAATAGTATAGGGACAAGCCTTCCTTACCAATCTTTGCTTTTGTTGTGGAGTTAACCCTTGAGGAAACATGCCTTCTTCCACATATTGCTGAACATCTTGCAGTTCTGGCCATCCAGTGTCTACCAAAGAAACCACCCCCCGATCTTGTACTACAATGGCTTGAGTAGCTAACTTATCTGCCCTTTGATTTTCTTTTCTGTTTATATGAACAAACTTGCAAAAATCAAACTGACTACATAGTGCCATAGCCTTTTGATTAAGCTCCTTCAAATGAGGACTTCTTGTCTTGTAATGCCCTTGCATTTGCTTTATTATAAGCTGAGAATCTCCTCTTACTTCCAATTCTTTAACTTGACTTTGAAGACAACCCTCCAAACCAAGAATCAAAGCATTATACTCAGCTCTGCATTGTTAGTTGTGATACCTGGAAGCTCTTGTCCTCTTGCCCACACCTCTTGACCTTCAAAATTCATCAAGACTATCCCCCCAGCTCCTCGTTGGCATGAAGGACTAAAAGCCCTGTCAAAATACAAGACAAAAGCTATTGGTGGTGTCTCCCTTTCATCATTAATGTCCTTATATTTCTTTTCTTCTCTTAGATCCTGCCATCCTGTGAGAGCAAATCTGCCATAGTGGACCTAGTGGTATTTTCAGTGATAAAAGAGAAAGAGAACTCTTGAAGCTCTGACAACCATTTTGCAAATCTCCCCCCAAGATTAGGCTTGCGAACTAGATATGCTAATACAGACTGAGGGGTAAGGAAGAAAAATGGCCGAGGTAATAAATAGGAGCGAAACTTTCTGACTAAAAACACCAAAGAGAGGGCTTGCTACTCCATTTCTTCATACCTTGTTTCCACCTCTATAAGCTGTCAACTGGCATAATAGATGGGTTGCATTCTACCTGCCTCTACTTTTTGTAGCAATATAGCACCAACTGAATGCAAAGATACACTTGGATTTACATAAAAGTCTTGAGACCAATCAGGGGGCTTCAATATTGGGCCCTTACTCATGGCCTCCTTAAGTTGCTGAAAAGACTCTTGTTGCTCCACACCCTATTGGAAAGAAACTCCTTTTCTTGTCAAGAAGTTCATGGGATGCACTTTCTCTGTGAAATCAGCGTTGATAATACTTGCTTTTTCCTAGAATTCTGCGAATACCAGTGACACTCTCAGGACTTGGCAATGCCATGATTGCTTGAACCTTGTCAGGATCCATTTACAGGCCTTCTTCACACAAAATATGCCCCAACAAGACTACTTTTGTTTGAGCCAAATGACACTTGCTAGGATTTAGACACCCTTTTGCTTCATCAATCCTAGCTAAGGCCATCGTTAACTTCTCCATGTGATCCATGCGCCGAGAATAAATGCAAAAATCATCCAAAAACACCCTTATGAACTTTCCCAAGTAAGGCTCGAGCACTTGACTCATGAACCTTTGAAATGTAGCTGGTGCTTCGGTCAACCCAAAAGGCATCACTTTGTAAGCAAAAACTCCCCAAGGTGTGGCAAATGATTTTTTCTTTTGATCTTCCTCCCAAATACAAATTTGAAAGTACCCAGAATACCCATCACATACAGAATACATCTCATGCCTTGCCACTTGGTCTAGTATTTCATCTTGGAATGGCAAAGGAAAATGATCCCTCTTAGTGCATGCATTCAAAGGACGTACTTTGCATTTAGGAATGTATGATTTTGTATTTTGCAGATAGTATTTTGCATATAGCATGTAGCAATTTGAGTTTGGGATATAGAACTTTGCATTTATTATATAGCAATTTTCATTTAGGTATTAGTGTTAAAATGGTTAACATGCCATATCAACATCTTGGGTGGTCCTTGTTCTAGGTATATGTGCACTGAGCTATATGGTGCGTGACTTTGTATGGTTTCAAGCTTGTAGAAGAGGAGCTAGGAATGAGGAGGAGCTTTCCCACACCTAGGTTAGACGGGCACCATAAGAGTGGGCTTGTGAGGAATGAATGCTTTTGTCCTCTTGAAAGCCTGTATGATGAGATCCATTGGGTGAGGGCTACATTGAGTGAGATTTATTGTGGGGCGCATGAGATCAATTGATCAAACATAAGCAATGACAAAAAAATATTGATGAACATAATTGAGTTTGTGTGTATCAAAATGTTAAGGAATCTTCTTTTAGTGCCATACCTCTATTTTTATGTGTGCAAAGATTGCACAGAAATTTTGATTTTTCTTTGAACAATGGACGTTTGCTGCTTTATGAATTCTTTCATTGCCATACCTCTGGTACACTGTGCATAGAGATTGCACAAAATTTTGATTTTCGATGGAACAATGGGAATTAGTTGCTTTATGAATGGGTAGCAATTTACTTTAGCAAACTTTTGAACTTACATCTTGTTGCACTCTCCTCATCACAATTACTAGGATTAAGATGTTGCTTTGTTGCATGACAGAACAAAATTACACAGAGTTACCCACAGACAACCATATTGTATCTACCTTGTTCGTAGAGTCAAGAAGCGAGAAGAGACTAGTATCAAGGCTAGACGTTGGAATCTTTCTACAGGATTTCGGAACTAAGCTTGCAAAGTTTCCCTCTCTGTTCCTTCAGTCACAAGGTTGCCTTGCAGTAGTCCTCACTATTGCTGCTCATTAGTTTTCACTTCTAAATTACTCTCCTCTTGGAACCCAATGAAAACTTCTCCAAATTGCCTTTTTTAGTTTTGCATATGTCAGAAGAGATGGTAGAAATGTCACATGAGCTCAGTGATGACAACCTTTCTTGATTGAGTATCTCAGTTGTCACATTTTGTCCTTTGATATCTATTGAGATAACATCTGATGATCCGTCCGATTTTGTATCTACAAGTATAAGATCATGAAATTCAATGCAACGGGTTCATCTACGATGTTTGCATGACTGTGAGCAATTCAACAAGTGTCGGTAGGCTATTGTGTCTAAAGGAGTATGATCGGAATGACAGCGTGAGAAAATAAATGGATGTTGTGTTGGGAAGAACAAAGTTTGTGAATATCATTGTTGCCATGAACAGTCTGATTGCCTCACATGCTTTCTAAAACTCGAGGGTTTGCAGCTTCTAGACGAATGGCTCCAAGATGCACACAAAGGCAAGGCGGGAAAAAGTGAGAGCTTGATGGATTGGGAAAGAGCGTCGGAAGATCTGCTGCTCATTCAACTTCACACCCTCGAGAGGTTGATGTGGATATAGAGTTGCTCAAGAGCTGCTCGATGGGAAAGTCCATCAACAATATGCACAGCCACAGAAATCTTGAGATCCAAAGTAGGGCGAGAAAGATGGTGGAGATCTGTGAAACAATTTGGTGAAGCGAATGCCGGACTGAATCAAGGGATGTAATTGCCGTCAAAGCAACCCAAGTGGATGCCTCAATGTCAAGCTTGGCATTGTCTTCGACATCCGAATTAAATGGCATTCCAAGCGTGCAAGAGGGTGGTGGTGAAAGCTTCTCTAAATCACAGAGGGACGATGCTCCTTTGCTTTCGAAAGGCCAGAGACTGCACCTTCTCCTTCCTCAGCCATAGTATCTTTCTCTGTCTCTTCTCCCAATGCACCATCATCATGCTTTGCTTTACTTGAACTGCCTCTTGCACAATGTTGCCGCTCCTCACATTGGAGGAATATGGTGGTAACAACGTGAAAGTCGCTTGCATGGACTCATCCACCTCGTACTCATCGAGACTGTTCAGTGGTAGCATCAACTTGTGCCTCGTCTCGTCAAGAGCTTGTAAGCAGGATTGGCCAGATAGCCCGAGATGGCCTTGTACATACCCTTGCCAATCTGGCCTTATGCATCTGCTGCCGCACTACTGCTGCTGCTGCTGAACTACCTGCTATGCTTGCACATTGTGACAAAGGCTTGACACCGACGTCATGATAAAGTGAGACAAGATCTTGCAGCCACAATGAAGAGCTGGAGCTCGTCGTGAATTTGGGTGGAGGATTTGATGTTTCAAAGATGCTTGCCAGTATTAGATTGTTAGGGTAGAAAATGTCATCCGGTTTAGCCAATTCCAATTGCTTCAGCTTCAAACCAGCAACACAAGCCGAAACCCCCTTCGAGCAAGATCTCCAATCCTATCAAAGAGATTGGTTATCAGGGACAAGAAACCGTTGCAATTGATGGAGCATACGAAAACAGATGCTGGCAAGAAACAGAGAAAGAGGAAAATCTGGGAGGAACAAGAAGCAATGGTGGAAAGCTGTAGATTAGGCTGAAGGCAAGGTGACATGGTGATTGCTTGGAGGTTCGTGGCTATGGCGATGACTAGAGATAGCTTGTGAGAGAAGAAGGTGACAATTTTATAGGCCCGTATATATATATATATATCTCTGTCCTTGGGAAGAGGGAAGGAGACACAACAAATGGGAACCGAGTGTAAACCCAAGGTTTATAAAGTAGACACGTGGCACAACCATAAGCTAGAATTCCTTTTCATTCACAATGCTACCTGCCTAAAAAGAGCGAGAGAGCTGAGAGAAGGAGAAGGATGAGGACCTCGCATGGTGCAGGAAAATGCAGAGGTGGAGGAGCTGGAGACCCTCCTCTTCACCACGACCGCCTCCGGAAAGCTCTCAGCCTCGGTCTACGCCCCCCGTCATCCGCGTACTCCTCTTTCCCAATCGCTTTTCCCAACCCGTTCCCTCTTTGTTTCCCATTCCCGTTTCTCAGTATCGTTTCGTCCTCTCTTTCCAGATGGGATGATGGTAGACGCAAGCGATGGTGGAACACCGACGCCGAAGTGCAAGGGCAGGCTGCTCGTGCAATCCTCGCGTTTGTCAACGCTTCCAAATCCAGCTTAAATTCGGTGGACGTAAGTCCCTATAATCTGCCATTTTAAGACTTGGATCGCGGTTCTGTACGCCGACTGTGCCCTCGGCTAGATCATACGTCAATGATGTGGTCGCTGAGGGATTAGACAGATTGATGACTATTGTACTTTTCTCAAGACTTTGGCAATCGGTGTGTGCAAAACAAGGGAACGTTCTGACATTTCTAATTCCATCTTCCAATACTTCCATGTACACCGGCTAAAATCAGCGTACAAGAATATTAAGAGGAGGTAGCTAAAGACATGCAAACTTGAATATTCGTGTCGAAATGGGCCACGTATCCTAACTTGCACAGTTAATCCTCTTTCTAAAATAATATCCAAAACCTATTGCCAAGAGTACTATAGTACTGTTTAGCACTATTTGGTACTTTCAGATAGGACAGTTATACATTAACTAGCGTATAACAGTTAATCCTCCCCTAGGGCTGTCCTACACTAGGGCTTTTATATATTCCTTTTGTACTTGTAGCTAGTTGGAGTGGCTTACTAATGTAGTGGTGTAGGAGAAGGATATTGGCTTTGGTGTTAGGCATGTGAAGACCACTCACAGGGTTTCAAGTGCATCTCTTGAAGTGGGCGTCCCTCCCACATCCAAAGATGGCAGATGCGAATGGTACCAAACGTAAGGTTAGTGTGGTGACCTAATGCTTCCCCTATCAAGCAACCACTCTGACCCTCTAGCAGGGTATCTTCTAGACAACAGGCTTCTCTTTGCATAGTTGCTGCCAACTAGAGGGCTTTAGTAGTAGGGTGCCTCCATCCCCCATAAAGAGTGGGGCGCTTGGGGGCAAGGGGGTTCTCATCACATCTCACTCACAAAGGGAGCCTAACAGAATTGCCCATGACAATGTGTTTGAGGAAGACATTGTCAATCTCAGCAAGCTACTTCTCCCAAGTGCGATGGACCGTGGAGCCTCTCATTTGTAGGCAATTGTGTAGGCATGGTCTTGACTTGGTTGGTTGTTGTCCATTGTGTCCGTGGGACATACTTGTGGCTCCCAACATATCTCCCTAAATCTTGATGTGTGAAACCTCTTGATCATCGGTGAATCCTTCGTATAAGGGGGGCCTCATAAAACATTTATATATGGGAGAGTCGCAAGTCCGCTTGTGCCTCATGCCGTAAAAAAATCTACTAGGGCATGGAGCTTGAAGTGAGATCGTAGCTGATTAATACGGCTTAGCTTTGCATTTTTCAATCAATGTTGCCCAATCCTCCCTTTGACCACAATCCGCATGTGTAGTCAGACCCCACCCGTAGAAAGCTACCAAGCACCATCAAGTTGCAAGGTATCAAGTAATTGCTAGCAAAACTTGGTTCACCATCATAGCTTGCTTGCAAGCAATAGCTTGATGGGGCTCCAGGGCCCCAATACAAAAGGTTTCTCTCCAAATCTGAGGTAAAAGTCTTCGTGAAAATGCCAATTGGCTCTTTAATTTCATGATCGGTCCTCTCTTTGTCGGCTTTTGTAGTACACAACAGTTACTCAACCTCAAGGATTTGTCCCTACAAGTTTGTTATCGTCTCAATCTGATCATTGTTTATATGCAAATGTATTTATCCTTGATGAGTATATTTGTGTTCGTTTGTAAATTAGCCAACGTTAATAGTTGCCAAAGGGCATGCCATTGCTGTACAGCTCGGTTGTCATGCTAAAATTCGTCCTCATCTGCTTTTGGGCTCATCTCAAGTTGGGTTTGAATATAGTGGCCACTTGTTATGGTGAGGGAATGATGTGCAAAGGCTTGGATTGATATGAATAGTGAGTAGTAATCAAACAGTACTTGTCAAATTTATTTGCCCAGGATACTTATGTGCCACCTCACTGCTACGTTTGTGATTGTATATGCATATGCATATGCTCACACACATGCACACTCCACGGACGTGCATGCATTGAGGAAATAATTGTTTGTTGGTGGCAAAGTAGGCAAGAATACCGTAACTGTGTCCACATGAGCATGTATACTCAAGTCTTTCTTAATCGTTCATCCTTTTCCACACGCAAATGAAGCAATATCTTTTATAACTACTCTTTATTCACATAAGAAAATGTGCATTCATTGACAAGTACAAGTCAATTTTTTTTTTCCTAAACTCAATCATTTATTTACATGCGCAAGTGAAAATTCGGGCATGAATCATTTTTTCTTAATGTCTAATTATTAGACACTGCCGACTCGCGAAATCTCTGTGCTTTAGAAGACTTTTTTTCATGTGTGTGCTTTTTTTTTGGGGGGGGGGGGGGGCATAAAAATCTTCCTGCCAATTGATAGTGTTTGATTTTGGACAGAGAAACTTGCTAGAGGATGTTGTTTCTGCTTTGGAGGGGTTGCTCATGGCTCAAGTGGAGCAAGTATATACTGCAGCTGCAGAAGCGGCGGCTGCTCTAGTTATGGCCTGCAAAAATTCGGCCCTTGGGTTTGGGATTCATGGGCTGGTGGCTCCTCTTGTTCACTTGTTTTGTTGCCCAAGAAGCAGTACTGTGGCTTCATGTGCTATAGCTTTACGAATCATTATTGATGTATCGAAGCCGAGAAGTGGCATAAGTGAGGACGATTTATGGAAGATGCTAAAGGATGCTGATGTGCTCAACATTTTGGCGAGTCAGGTGCAAAAGCATAGCAAATGCAATGGAGAAGGTGGTTCCGTATATGTGGCCATAGCAGATTTGCTTACTGCTATCCTTTGGCGTTGGCCAGCATCAAGATTAAGTGTGGGACACAGTCTCCAACTCCGAACATCTATCTTATTGCAATGTTCAAATTCAAATCAAGCAGTTTCATGTGCTGCCTTGAGGCTATGTACTGCTCTAGGTAATTAAGCCTTTTCTGGCTATGTACTGCTGTAGGTAATTAAGCCCTTTCTGATAACAACTTTCCCAATGGATTTCAAAGGGGTATTTGGTAAACTTGGATTATTGTTGAGTGCATAGCTTGAAAGATATGTGATGATATCTTATACAGTTGTAAAATGTTCTTGTGTCTTGATTTTGTAGGAATTGATGTATTCATTGTTGTAGCCCTTGTGTCTTGATTTTGTACCTTTCAATTGACGTATTCATTGTTTTAGCCCTGTGTGGAGGGCTTGCTTTAATGCAGATTCAAGACAATGAAGGCATATGGGATTGTTTGGTGGGCAACACCAACCCATCGAAAAGCATTGATATTCGGATTGAGGCATTCCGCTTTCTTGCTTCCTTGAGTGTATGATCTCAAACTTATTGTTGTTGCAATTGTCATCATGTTTTGGCATTGCACGAGGTGCAAGTTCTTTTTACCAAATTTCCATAGACCATTGCTGCTGAAGTACTTGAATGCCATCTTAACACTCAGATTGTCATATACAGAGATCGCCTACTCTGACCACTTCCATCAGCTCATCACAGTCAGACATTATTTGTAGGAACACCAGTGAGGCGATTGCTGAAGGGTTGCCTGTCCTGAACAAAAGGTGGCCTCCTGATGTTAAAATTCTGGTTTTAGAAGCTGCTCATGCAGCTTGCGAACTACTTCGCTTTCCAGGCAAGCATCATGCATCTTTTTGGAGGGCTGGGTTTGGTGGAGTCCTATGTGATTTGTTGCTGCATTTGTATGATACTGGGGCACAAAACATTGTAGCCACGAGTGACCACATAGAGTTCAACTGCAAGTCAATAAAGAATCATCCGATGCTTGGACCTGTTCTTTGGGATGTCCTGGGCTGGCTTGCTACCCATGCTCAGGCATTTGCAGAGGAAAGACTCACGAGAACAAAGCAGCAAGCTGTCGCATTTTCTATAATAACTAGTTTTGCATGGTAGGCCCATGTTCCATACCCCTTCACACTTTCTCTTTCATTGTGTCTGCCTAAAAAATGTCTGTGAAAGGGTCTCCCTGAGTCCATTAGGCACTAGTACAAAATTTCCACAAACTATAGCTTTGTTCCTGTCATTTTTGCGATATTTGTATTCAGTTGTGTATTTGCTAAGTTGAATTAATGGGGCTCTTTAATTTGTTATCTGTTAGTGCAATTCTGCTGAAAGTGGTGGACAGGAGGGGTTCTTCAGCAGATTTAAATAATTTCCCAGGTGCCAGTCATACAGAGTTGGGAGGGGTTTCAATTTGCAAGGCTGTGCTTCTTCTTCTGTTTTCTCCATCACCCTACCTGGCAAGTGTCACCAAGCATGGTCTTGAGCAAGCCCTTCAGCAGCATGGTTATAATTGGTTGCCATCTTTTGTCAATAAGCTTTCGCTGACATTCAGCACTGCAGCAGCTTCTGAAGACATGATCACTGTTATGAGCTTGATGGCTGTAGGTTCTTTGTCTAATTCAGAGCATTGTCGTCACCAGTTAGTTAAAGAAGGTGTGCTTGAAGTATTGGTTAAAGCTATAAGAGCACATCCTCTAACAAGTCTTGTGCCTGTAACAACTGCTGCTACAAAATGTTTATACACGCCTTTTTATACAGCCACTTGTTGCTGGAGTCGTGTTAATATATGGGAAGGGCATGACCCTATCTTGTTTTTCTCCCTGTGGGCATTTGCAAGTCTGGCTCACGGATCTGACACTGCCAAAGCTATGAATATATCTTTGAAGAAGAGGTTTGCAAAAAATTGGGATTGGGATAGCATGCCAGACGATGAAATAGAGAGCCATCTCCTCCTTTTGGCTGGTTCTACAAGTGCAGATGCGGGTTTGCGCTGGTGGGCATCAGCCTGTCTTGCCTGCTGTGGAGCATATGGGTTTCCTTCTCATAGAAGACAGCTGTCAAAAATATTCAATGATGCTTCATCAGCTGATGTTGAATTGGTCTTTGCTGATGGTGGTCGCATGTATGCACATAAGGTGATTATTGCGACCAAGTGTCGAGATCTATTACCTTCCAGTTCTGATGTGTACATGGCATCGACAGGAACAGTGGCCACATGTGAACGAGTCCAGTTACGTCTCTCTGCTCGCATACGTGAAGCATCGATAAAGGCTGTGCTAGAGTTCATTTACAATGGTTTTGTACTTGTTGAGGAGCAGCTGGTGTCGGACGTAAAGTTAATTGCAAAACGATGCCATGTGGAGACATTTTCCAGATTGCTTCAAAGGAAGACACCAATTTGGGGAAGTCGTCCTGATACTTCTGATTTTACCCCTGCTCTAGGCAGCATTGGCTGTAGTTTTTCGTAAGTCTTCTATCTAACTGTACTTTCTAGTCGAAGTTTTTTGGTGCCATCTCTTTGTGTGCCTTTCATAGACTATCAAAGACATACAATCTGTGCTTCATTCAATGCAATCTCACATGACATTTTATTAGGGACATATCATTAGAAGATAAAGATGGAGTTCAAGCAGGTTGCATTGCAACCAAGGGAGATATAAGCCATCTACATGCACACCGTGCAATATTATCTTCACAGTGTAGCTATTTTGAAGGACTGTTTCGATCAGGCATGCAAGACAGGTTCGTGATAGACTGCTATGCTTCACCTGCAAGGGTGCCATGATTCTGGTATTCCAAGGAAGTTATTTAAAGAAGTCTTTTTCTCTGATTGTACGTTGATTTTATGTCGTGATACTTATCATATGCAGTGTCTTGAAGGTCATCAAGATACCTTTAAGTGTGGAATCTTCAAAAACGTTTTTGCATTATTTATATTCCTTGAGCTTGCCACGGATACAACTTCCTGAGGCAGGTTGCATCTGGTCTTCCTTAGATAGAGAAGAGCAAGTGAAATACTTAAAATCCTACGTGGAGATAGCCCAGCTCGCTGAGCAGTGGCTGCTGGAAGACTTGAAGGAGCAATGCCTATATGTTGTTCGAAGTCAGCTAAAAAATAGCATCCATTTGGGTCCAGAAATAATGAGTTTTTCTGCAAATTGTGAGCAATGGGCATTTGTCGAGGTAGTAGCAGAGTGCATTTCCTTCGACTATCCAAGAATGCGTGATAGTGGTGACCTGGATGTATTGGAGGACTCTTTGGTAGATATGATTCGGGCTGCATATGTGAGGATGTCAATACATGGCAATGGGTAATCAGACCCTGCCAATTCATTGCAATGATTTATCAGATCCTGCAGCATGTGTGAAAACTGTGATGCCACCATAGACATTACTTGCACATGAAATGGAAGCAGCAAGTATAGTGTTCATATTTTTGGACAGCTTGAGGCACCTATTACTTATTAGAGGCTCTCACTCTTTAGCAAGTATATATTCCACTGCGGGTACGTGCAATAAGTATTGAAAAGCTGTTTGCCAGCTGAGATTGGCTTTTTGTATACTGGAAATTTGGGATTTTTACACTTTGGCTTTCTGAAAGCTGTCGTTCATTGATCTGAGGTTGCTGGTGTGGTTGTTTTAGATCTTGTGCTTGGCTTGATATGAGCTGCCACTGCCTTTGGAGTGCACCATTGGATGATGGGTCCTGTTTCAGAGTAAGTGGTGACCTCCTCCTGTGATTTGAACTGTGGAAAAACTTGTTTTGGTCCTTATTTAAAAATGAGTTTGCCAAGCATATTCTTGCATGTATTTACACAGGATTCATTTCCAGGCTTAAAGCAAGGATGCAAAATGACTAAAATATTAGCAGTTCAAGCTAATTGACAAAATGATAAACTTGGAATTTCTCCAGTCTGTATTAATATGGTTTTAATGTCACTGACCATGTTATTGTTCTGATTTGGTAGGTGTTTGTCTTGGAACAGCACTGATTGCCTCATTGGTTGGGCCGTGCTAGAGTGTGCTGTGCTGTGGGGCTTTGCAAGTCTTTTTACTCTTCGGTGAGAACCCGATTGGGCTTTTTGACAAAGGTAAATGTCTGGCTGCTGATCCCCATGGACTTTGACTACACTATGGTTTTTTGCACAGGGAAGGAAATTCTTCATGGCTGATCACTCTTTCGCGACGAGGATCTGACAAGGCGGATGATGAGCCCCCGTATTCCCCTTTATTTTGGGTTGGTAATTCTCCCACTTCAATCCAGGAGGCCAGAGGCTAAAAAGTTGATCAAGGTCTCTTCCCATCAATCATATAGCTAGAGCAAGTTTACATTGTGGGCAAGGATGATTGAAGGCTCAGGTGTGCTGGGAAGATACAATAGATTTTGTCTTATAGGAAGCTCATACTGGTGGTCTGGCCTGATATGATTCACGACATGGGAATCAGTCATATGTGAGACTTTTCAAGGTGTAAACCATTTTTTAAAATTTCAATTGACACATTGTGCATATTGATGTAGTGTGAAAATCTTGCTGCTAGATTGACTATAATTTGGTGTCTTTTCACTTAAACTGTTAAATTTCAACCTTTTGCATGTTGGTTTCTTTATCCCATCTAGCAATTTTCTGCCTTCTGCATTTGATGCCTTGAAGTTGTTTTCTTTTTCCCATCTAGCAATTTCTGCAATAGGAATTGTTAGCTAGAGGAGTCCGTATGGTGTATGGAAAGGCATTCAAATGTACGTGCCATGTGAGAATGTAGGAATTAAAACGTTATGTCACCATGCTATGCATCTCATATATCAACACTAGATAACACACTCTTGGGAGGTCTGACCACCTAAGTCGTTAGTCACGTCATGATTGTAACCATCTTATGTTCAAGTTGTGTATTTGAGTTTTTTGTTGAGGATGTGCAATGACATGTTTCCCTGGTCCTTGTTTTGGCCACTTTATAGAAGTATGGTGGTAGGAAGGTGTATCTGCATCATCATCTTTAGATCCATCTATGTAATGTTGTCGTTACCCAACCTCCTAATCAGTTGATCTTCATTGAGAGCAGCTCTCCCAAATAACTTAGTCATTAGCTTCTCTTTCCAAATTCACCTATGAAGGGCCTTTGCAAGTCTCAAATCATGATGGGACACAAGGTTACTCTCTCTCTCTCTCTCTCTCTCTCTCTCACGTTCAAGTCACATTACTATCTTTTGTAGATGAGTTTGGCCTTTGTATCTTCCACTGTTGATATGTGTGTAGACTTAGAGCATGGAACCATGACAACGTTAGAACAACGATATCCACATCCCTTTGCGCTTGAGAGGGAAGCAAGGCTACCTCGTGATTTTATGATTTGCATATGGGATATTAAGTCTAACCAATCTCTTTTTAAACAATCTCTTGCATACCTAGGTAACCCAGGCACTACAATGTTGGGACAATGGCAGTATGAGAGCAGGAGCTAGCAAGCTTAGAACCTAGTTAGCTTTGAAGAATATGGAGAGATTAATGCTCATCCCTTCCTCCCTTGCTATTGCTCCCATCATATATATATGACTCTTCACTTCGATAGATAAGCTGCGATTAATAGGCTTATTACACTTTATTGAGACTTTGTTTTCTTTTAGGTTAGCATGCTTTTGATATCGTTTCTTTTGAGATAAGCATACTTTGGTACAGTTTCTTTCGAGTAACACAAGGAAGTCCCACTTGGAATTTGCCTTTGAGGAATATGGATGCGTAATCTTCGTTCATATGGAGGATTGCCTAATAGGTCCCTTGATTGTGTAGCAAACACCTTGACATTTTGGTAGTCTATTTTAGAATCATTAGATTGGATTAGTCCTTGATAGATTTTGGGCATTCCTAAATATATAATCTTGAACAAAGTAATTAGGAAAATTTCCTTTGTTAGAAAGATTCAGCTAGAAAAATTCCTCAAGCATAGGAATCAGGACCTTGTGATTTCTTTGGGGTATGAGGAAAATTTCCTTTGTGATGAAATGCAATTATGATCTCACTGACCTTTAATTGCTTGTGCATCTTACCTCTTTGCCTCATGCCATTCCATGAGCCTTTGAGCATGATTATAGAAGGGAGTATAAGGGTCTCATTAAAGGTCCCCTACCATTGGATTCTACTCATATCCCATTGGGAATATGTCTTAACACTTTATATGAAATCCTTTGACTTTTTAATTACTAGCGTTTAATTACTTTTAATGGATGGGAATGCCATGAACTGATATGGGAACTTTTAGAAGAGCATGATCTTATTATACATAGATGAGAAAGTTGAAAATGATTAGGACTAATACGCACAAAGTTGAGAATGATCTTTTACACTAAATCCTTTCCATGAAGAGGGTTTTGTTGTAGTGGACCAATAGACCAATGGATAAGGGTAATTCTTGATGGGGATTCCCTGCCTTTAAAACTTTGTAAATTGTCTAACCCTTGTTCATAGTGATTATTCCCTATATTTTAAAGTCATACAAATTTGAGGTTCTCATTGGTACTCCTTGGGGAATTTCTCTTAGAGCATTTGATAAGAAAATTTCTTACACTTTGAAGAAATATGGGAGCCAATCTTCGAAGTATGGGTTCCTCTAAGATTTCTTTGGCTTCCCTCTAGAACTTCATGGATATGATTGGTAATTGAAACATGGAATTGTCTTGGATATGAGCTGAGTCAAGACAGATTTTACCCTTCTGTTCTATATGCAGGTTTCTATGCGTCATTTTTTCACGGTTCTTGTTTGCAAGTCTAAGATGATTTAGCCTCATGAGTAGGAGGCAGTGCTGATGGAAGCCCATTGCGGGGTTTCAGGTGGTCATTTTGTGGGTTAAATAACCACAAAGAAAATTCTGCAAGCAGGCTTATGGTGGCCAACCATGCAAAAGGATGCTAGGTGCTTTGCAAAGAGTTGCGACCTCTGCCAGCGGTTGGGCCAATGTGATGCAAGCCGACATTTTCTTGCACACGGAATTATTACACGCTAGTAGCGATTGATTATTGTACCAAATGGGTGGAAGCTTGGGCTTTGTGTGATAATACCGCGAATTCGGTTGCAAAATTCCTGTACTGCGATGTGTTCACGCAGTTTGGCTGACCAATTGAAATCGTCAGCGAGGCAAGGGGACTCACTTTGTCAACAAAGTCATTAAGCGGATGAATTCCTTCTATATGGTGATTCACAAGAAGTCTTCCCCCTACTATCCGCAATCTAATGGATTGGCTGAATCTATAAATAATACATTCAAGCGGATTATTTCACTATTAGTGAATGAGCACCGCACGGAGTACAAAGATAAGTTGCTGGTAGCATTATGGGCTTATTCAAGGTGGCGACCGGGTTGACTCCTTTCAAGTTGGCATTTGGGCTAAAAGCGATTACGCCAATCGAGCATATCATTCCGAGTTTGTGGATTGCGGTGGAGGACAGGCTTCTTCCATAAGAGTCTATGGTGTTCCGGTTGGATGTTCTGGATCAGTTGGATGATATGCGGCTAGAGAGCTACTATCTGACTCTGAAGGTTCAAGCGAGGCAGGGTGGATTTGGCTTTGTAGAAAAAATCATTCGAGTGCGGGCAATTGGTGCTTCTGTTCAACACTCACCTTGGGCGGATGCCAAGGAAGATGAAGTTATGATGGTTTGGTCCATTCTGGATCTTTCATGATTGTGGCTCTACATCGTTCTATCTTGTGGATTTGCAAGGGCACATACTTCCACATATAGTTAATGGTTTTTGGCTGCGTCCATATCATCATGACAGTAGTCTTAACTACCCATTTTCGATATCTAATGAGGTGTAGCTTTCCTGGGTTGAGGTGGAGGCGACGGATTAATCACATGAGGACATGTGGTAGAAGGGTTCGATGCATGATGACAGTAGCCTTCTGCGAGGTCCTATCCCAGTTGTGATGTAACAACCTATCGTCAAGGCAAGGTATTGGCAACCTGGATTGCAATTCTAGGGCATTTGGTTGCATGTACCAGTTGCGTGCTTGCTATTTCTCATCATACTTGTAGTTCTCTTGAGCACCTTTGACTTCTAGCCTTTCCCTACACTCAGTGCTCTTTGCTTCCTTCTGCTTCACATCCCTATGGTGATGGCACATGCATAGTTTCACGCCTTCATCCCACTAGTCTATATTGATTCACAATCTATTGATGCTTGTCTTCAATGTCTATGCCTTCGGAGCTTCAGCAGCATCGATTGGCTGAGGGTGAATGTTCACCCAGCAGCGTTGGCGCTTTGCCAAGCAACTGGAAATGGGATCAACGATGGAGTTTTTGGGTGAGCATCGGGAGCTTACCATTCAGTTGATCTATCACCGTTGGCTACTTTTACCACGATGGATGTTCATGCAGCCGACTAGTTCAATAGAGATGATGTTGGTTGAGTTTGGGACTCCTTCCAGAGGAGAGTACAAGCTCAGCTCACGCAAGGATGTTCAAGTTCGAGACCTGTATCGCTAGGTTCTAGAGTCGATGTTTTTGCAAGCAAAGACCTACACGATCACTCCCCGATCTTGAGGGATGATCGCGGTGGTTGAGCTGCAACGAGCAGTCTTTTGGTCACGTGTTCTAAAGGAGCAAAACCATGCAGAGGCTCAGAGGGTGGCGATGGCAATTGATAAGAAGCAGGTTGTAAATTCAAAGATTGGCCATATTTTGGATATTTTATTTCCTTTATAGCTTGAGTCTACTATGCCGACGGAATACTGCATTGATTCTTACCCTAGAGCCTGAAGGACCTTTGCAGGAGGAGGATGAAGGTTTAGCTGGTTGAGCGCCCAAGAAGCAGAAAAGTCAAGGGCCTCGTATCACTCAAGGTGTGGTTTCTTCTCTTGCGCCCTTGACTCCTTCTCATGTAGGTGGGATGGAGAGTTTGTTATGCAGTGGGGTGGCTTCAACCTAGATCAGCGTCATGCATCCGCCTCCCCCATCGATCATGGCAGAAAGGGTGACGGTGTCGGTTGCACCTTTGTCCTCTGAGATGGGTGTTTCCAGAGGTAGTCCACTGGTTGGGGGATCCCTCACTCAAAGATGGTTGGAACAGCTTCAGCGCATAGCAACAACCACTGCGGTGGCTTCTACTGTACTGGTGGCGAGTCTAAAGTAGTACAGGTGCCCTCAGCCGAAGAACTGGCGGTGGTCTCTGAGCCTGGGGTGGTCACTTCGACGCCCTCGGCTGGAGTGTCTGCGCGATTGCAGCCAATGAATGTGCAGTTGCTACAAACGCAGTTGCTTGCTCACCTTGCAATGCAGTGTTCAGCGGGGAGTGATTCCTCAAGAGTGGCGAGTTTGGAATCTGAGGTCACTCAATTGCAGAATGAGAATGAAGCCATGCGGAGTCACAGGCATGGATGCAGCAACTGGAAGACAAGGTCGCAGTTTTGGAAGCACAGGTGCAAGTTGAGGAAGCAGACTTGGAGGCCACTCAGCAATTACATTTAGAGTATGTTTTTGGCATTCAGGAGGAATTGTTATGCCGATGTACTACTGATGGACTGGCTAAGTATTTGCAGGCTTTTCCTGGTAATTTCAATGTCAATATGGAGCAGATGGGTTCGCTCCTTGATGCTCTCCAAGGGGATGTCCATGCAGAATGGGACAAAAAATTTGCACGCTGGCACGAGTTTATGGTTCCGCAAACATGTTGGGAGATGGTTCCACAACAACGCCGACCCAGAATGGATGGGGATGCGGGTGCTGGTGTGGGGTTCGGACTGCAAAGTGCTCCGCAGGTGCAAACAGTGTCTAGGCTAATGGATTCCAGTAATTTCGCAAGTGGGAGAGGTAGTGTAGATAAGGGTAAAGGAGCAGTGGCAGAGTTAGTACCTACTAGGGAGGATTAGCACGCAAAGTATGAAGAGTTGGCTGAATGAATGATGGAAGCTGTTGTTCACTCTAGCAAAAGAGTTGAGGTGCTGAAGCAGCAAAGGAGTTCTCTCTATGTTTTTAGTTAGAATTGTGTGCCCATTCTTTCAGTTTGTCATTGCCTCCTCATCCTCCTTGGTAAAATGAAGCGAATCATTTTTTGGAAAAGTTTTACAATAAGCACACTTCCTTTGCTGGGTTGCCTGTGTTGAGATATCGAGCTCCACTCGTGATATGCTAGGGTGACCGTTGAGCATTTATATCACCGACCTGTTAGCTGCAGATGCGGTTGGTACACCGCCCATGAATAATAGCTGGATGACAGCTATCTTTATGTACTCTAGTTAGTGGCTCAGTTAGTAGTGGCAAAAATCAGAATATGTAGCAAATTTAAGAAAACCAGTCCTATGGAGGAGGACGTCGTAACTTTAGAGGTAGGGGGAGCCAAAGAGGGCATGGTGGATGGCAGAGAGGCCAAAATGCAAATAATAATGTTGAATGCTACTACTGTGGTAAAATGGGTCATATGGTTAAAGACTGCTATAAAAAGCAGAATGACATCATGACTGGAAAATTGCAGCAAGGCAATTATGCATCCTCTAGTAGACAGGGTGATGACAGAAATGAGCATCTGTTTATGGTGCAGCACATGACCAATTCTGTGACAAGTGCAAAAGAAAGCAATGATGTGTGGTATGTTGACTCAGGTGCGTCAAACCACATGACAGGTCATGCAGAATGGATACAGGATGCAAGGAAAATGGAAAGACTAGGATTTGTGGAGACTGGTGATGATACTGCACATCCTATTGTGCAGATTGGTAAAATTCCTTTGTCTATGTAGGATGGAAAAAAGAAATACCTGTCTGATGTATTTCATGTCCCGAATATCACTAAGAACCTAGTTTCTGTTGGTCAAATGGTTGAGCAAGGCTTGCAGGTCAGATTTAATCCTCATGAATGCTTCATTCAGATTTAATCCTCATGACTGCTTCGTTGAGGATATGAAAAATAAAGGTCGCTTGATAGCAAAAGGGAAGAAGAAGGGTAGGATGTTTACGTTGGATGCGGACATGCCTGAATTGAGTGCAGCAATGTTTGCACATGGGACAGGTGTAGTTGCAGATATTGATATCTAGCATAAACACATTGGTCATGTTAGTGTACATCGACTTAAATTAATGCAAGCCTAAAATATTGTTGCAGGATTGCCTAAGTTCAAGGTTGTAGAAATGCATAAGTTATGTGAAGCCTGTCAATTTGGAAAACAGGCAAGGAAACCATTTCCTAGACATGTTCAAGAGAGTAAAAGGCCATTGGAATTAATCCACTCTGATGTGTGGACTACTAAAGTTGCATCTATTGGAGGCTGTCATTATTTTGTCACTTTTATTGATGACTATAGTAAAAAAGTTTGGGTGTATTTTATGAAAAAGAAAAGTGAAGTGTTTGGGCATTTCAAAGCTTTTGAAGCTATGGTTGAAAAAGAAACAGGCTTGCAAATAAAATGCCTAAGGTCAAATGGAGGGGGAGAGTACCTCTCAAATGATTTTGCAAGTTTCCTGCAGGAGCATGGCATAAAGCAGCAATATTCATGCAGTCATACCCCACAGCAAAATGGAGTTGCATATTGGAGAGGTATCTCATGCCATGCTCAACAGAAAAGACCTGCCAGATTATTATTGGGCTGAAGCAGTTGCTATAGCAGTCTACATAATGAACTGGACTCCCACTGCAGCAATACATGGCATGACGCCAGAGGAGAGGTATACTAGTAGGAAACCAGACATTTCTCATTTGAGAGTTTTTGGTTGCATTGCCTATGTTCATGTGCCAGATGAGTTGAGATCCAAGTTGGATCCAAAAGTTGAGAAGTGCATCTTTATTGGTTATTCTCTGCAACAGAAAGGGTATAGATGCTATAGCTCTTCTACTCGTAAGTTTACAGTGAGCAGAGATGTTGTTTTTGATGAGATGAGCAGCTGGTATAAACCAGTAAATGTGATTGATGATGTAGATAAACAAAATGGTAATGCTGCACAGAATTCATAGTAGCAATCACAAAATATTAGTGGACCTGTAGTGTCCTCTAGCAGTGGTTCACTTCGCCATGGATAGGCAGATTGAGATCAAGAGAATCTCCTCAAAGCAATGCAGATAATGGTATGCAAGTATCATGAAAAGAAAAAGAGAAAGTAGATCAGCCCATGGTTGAAAAAATAGAATTTGGGATGTGTTATTCGAATGTGCACATAGTCAATGGGCATGATACTCTGCACACACATCAATCCAACATATTTGGATGCAATTTCAAAGTATTGTGCCCATCAGATATGCTTTGGATAGTCAAAGTTTGACAAACACCGTTTTTCACCAAGTGTTATGCACAACTGCCAAAAAATAGTATATGAGGTGTCTTATTCAAAGGTGCACATACTCAATGGGTACTATACTTGGCACGCACATTAATAAAACCTATTTGGATGCAAATATAAATTATCATGCCCATCACATATGTTTGGATGATCAAAGTCACCATAAACCTCGTTTTCCATCAAGTGTTATGCACAACAGCCAAAAAATCATGTTTGAGGTGTGTTGTTTAAACACATACATATCCGATGGTCATGATACTTTGCATGCATGTAAAACCAACATATGTTGATGTGCATGCAAAGTATTATTCCCGTTAGATATCATTTGGAGGGCCAAAGTTAGCACAAACACCATTTTCCACCACGAAGTGTTATGCACAACCGCCCAAAACTAGTATTTGAGGTGTGTTATTTGAAGGCGTACATATTTGATGGGCAAAATCATTTGCACACATGTCAATACAACCTATGTTGAGTCACATGAAAAATATTTTGCTCATTTAGATGGTCATACTCGTGAAGAACCCCATTTTGCACACCAAGTGTTATGCACAACTGCCAAAAAATAGTATTTCAGGTGTGTTATTTAAAAGCATACATACCCGATGGTCAGGATACTTTGCATGTGCTTTCAAAGTATGGTGCCCATCAAGTAGTGTTTGGATGGTTAAAGTCTACACAAACACTATTTTTCATGAAATGCACAACTTTCAAAAATGGTTTGGATGGTCAAAGTACTCACAAACACCATTTTTCATGAAGTGTTATGCACAAACACCAAAAACTAGTATTTGAGGTGTGTTATACAAAGGTGCACATATTTGATGGACACAATCCTTTTCATACATATCAATCCAACCTATTTTGAGGCACGTGGAGTATAAAGTGCTCATTAGATATGCGTTGGATGGTCATACTCACTCGAAATCCCATTTTTCACCGTGTTATGCATAACTGCTAAAAAATGGTATCTGAGGTGTGTTATTTAAACACGCACATACCCGATGGGCATGATACCTTGCACGTGTGTCAATAAAACCTATGTTGAGAGGTGTGAAAAGTATCATGCTCATCGGATATGCTTTGGATTGTCAAACTCTCCAAAACCCCATTTTTCATGGTGTTATGCATAACCGCCAAAAAATAGTATTGGAATTGTCAATCCAATCTATTTTGATGCGGTGAAAAATATCATGTTCTTCAAATATGCTTTGGATGGTCATACTCACCAAAAATCCTATTTTTCACCAAGTGTTATGCACAATCACCCAAAAAAAGTATTTCGGCTCTGTGATTCTACCGCGCACATACCTAATGGGCATGATACTTTGTAAGCACGTCAATCCAACCTATTTTGATGCACGTGCAAAGTATATTGTCCACCATCAGATATGGTTTCGATGGTCAAAGTCCGCACAAACAACTACCAAAAAATAGTATTTGAGGTGTGTTATTCGAACGCGCACATATCTGATGGGAAAGATACTTGGCATGCATGTCAATACTACCTATTTTTACATCCGTACAAAGTGTCGTACCCATCGTATATGCTTTGGATGGCCAAACTCACCACAAATCCCGTTTTCCATCAAGTGTTATGTGCAACCGCCAAAAAATAGTGTTTGAGGTCTGTTATTTGAATACGCACATATCCTATAAAAATTATACTTTGAACTCACATCAATATAACCTATGTTGATGCACATCTAAAGTATTGTGCCCATCATATATGATTTGTATGGTCACAACCACTAAAAAAAAGTATTTGAGGTGTATTATTCGAATGCTCACATACCTGATGGACATGATACTTTGCACGTGTGTCAATACAAACTATGTTGGTGTGCATGCAAAGTATCCTTCCCATCGAATATGATTTGGATGGTCATGCTTGCCAAAACCCCCTTTTTTTTTTTGAAAAAAAAAAACCCCATTTTTTACCGTGTTATGCACAACCACCAAAATATAGTATTTGGGGTGTGCTATTCGAATGTGCACATATCCAATGGGCACAACACTCAACAGGTGTAATAATTCAACCTTTTTTGACATGAATACAAAGTATCGGGCCCATCATATATGCATTGTATGGTCAAATTCGCCACAAATCCCATTTTCCATCATGTGTTATGCACAACCGCCAAAGAATAGTATTTGAGGTGTGTTATTCGAACACACACATATCCGATGTGCACGATACTTTGCATGCACATCAATACAACCTTAATTGATGTGCGTGCAAAGTATTGTGCCCATAAGTTATGCTTTGGATGGTCAAACTCTGCACTAACATCGTTTCTCACCAAGTGTTATGCACAACCGCTAAAAAAATAGTATTTGAGGTGTGTTATTACAATGTGCACATAACTGATGTGAATGATACTTTTCATGCATGTCAATCCAACATATCTTGATCCATGTGCAAAGTATTATGCCAATCGGATATGGTTTGGATGGTCGAAGTTGCCATGAACATCGTTTTCCACGAAGTGTTATGCACAACCACCAAAAACTAGTATTTGAGGTGTGTTATTCAAAGGCGCACATATCTGATGGGCACAATACTTTGCATGCATATCAATACAAACTATTTTGAGGCACTTGCAAAATATATTTGTTGGCTCTTTCCCATGGCTTCCGCAGGAAGGGTATTCTCAGTATGCAAGGTTTCGAGGCTTTATGTCACCTAGAGATATTTTGGTGTTGTCATTTGTAGCATGTGTAGCTTAGGACCTCCGGTTGTATTCTGATGAGAGACATAGGCTTAAGTGTGGTGAGCAAACATAGTGCATGTATGTGTGAAAGGAGCGTGCATCATCATGGTTGGGGTAATGAAGGCTTTCGCCTTCATTGGGGGTTGAAGGGTTTAGGAGGAGTTTAAGGGCTAGACGGAGGTTCAGGGTTAAGAATGAGGTTCCAAGGTTCAGAGAGAGGTTCTAGAGTTTAGAAGAGGTTCCAAGGTTCAAAAGGGGTTTAAGGGCTAGAAGGAGGATCCAAGTTCAGGTTAGAGTACATGGTGGAGAAGTTGTCTCCCTCATAGATCATGGAGTGGTTATAGGCCTCCCACAAGTATTTCATAAGGTTTTGGACTTCCTTAGCATATCTGATGTTGATATGATCTTTCGCAAGAATCATGATTGAGTCTTTCCAACTCAATCATATATTTATACTCGCAATCGAAGATGCATATCATTGCGGTATAAGCATGAAAGTGAGAAACCCTTTTGATAGTCTCTTGGGTAATTCTTTGTTCATGGAGTTCTTCTCTAGCGAGGCTATTACACACATATGTGAAATGCTGACCATCGATAGGCTCAAAGTGGCAACGCATTTAAAAATCATTCTTGGTTTGTCTCACTAGATGTCCAGGTACATCTGCACTGGATGTACCAACACCTAACCCTGAAATTCTTGGTTTGTCTCACTAGATGTCCAGGTACATCTGCACTGGATGTACCAACACCTAACCCTGAAATTCTTATTCTAAGAAAGTTGTGAAGGCTTCTTGGAAAACTCTACGACTACTCAAAGTAAATAACCCTATCCATAGCCATTCTATGATGTAAAAAGAGAGTTGGACAGAGAACTACATTGGTTTTTAATGGTATCCTTCCATCTATTAGTGCATTGAAGAATTTTGTAGTTGCGAAGGATTTATCAAGTATCCTACTATTTGTATATAAAGGTCGGTTGTCCCCACTGATTTTGCTCACGGGATAGAGTAAGTGATCCCAAATATATGCAGAATCATCTTTAGTAACTACCTCATTAAGACAAAGATTTAGAGTTTTTATTTATGTCGCTTCATCTTTCTTATTGTGCACGTCCTCTTCTTTTTCTTGCATTTTCCTTTGTTCTTTCAATGCTGATGAGCGACGTCTTTTCTAATTACTTGTGACTGGAGTGCTTGCAACTGGTACAACCTCTCTCAAAGTATCGGCCCTCTCCATTCGACAAGGCAGTTTATTTTTAAGGGGTTGCACCATAACCGCGTTGGACCTTCCTTCGTGCTCGTCTATCCTCCTCACTTGATGTGCAAGTAAGACTTTTGGCTCTTCATTTTCTTGAGTGGCATCATCTTTTTCATGGGTGCTCTCCTTTAGAGGTGCATCGACTCCACTTGCATTTTGTGCTTCCTTGAAGAACTCAAGTATGATTTTTGTACGCATTCTAGTTGACTCTACCTCTTGATATTATTTCCAAATGTTCGCTAGAGCCTCCAATGCATTTTGAAGATCTGAAAACTGTAATGGTTCAGGAGGTGCTAGCAAAGTGTTTAGCATCCTTCATTGACAGTACAAAACGTTGCATCCTTTGATTTCATAAGAAAAAAAATATTACTTCCCAACTATAAGTCCTACTACATGGGTGTAAATCATATCTTTTTTTGCAAATGTTGCACCCCACGACTTCTCATTTTGTTCAAAATCTTTCCTAGACACCACACAAAATAGTTTGTCTTTCCATCCAAGCAAAAACCAAACTCTCCTACCCATGTGATGTCCCATATATTTTCTGAACCATCTGGTTTAGCTATTCTTCCTTGGTAATCCAAAGTCACATTAGAGACAAATTCTCTAATCCTGTTCAACAATAGACTTCTCCATGACTTGAAAACCGCATCAAAACACATTAAAAGTTTAGATAAACGATGTATTACAAATTATGAATTTTAAATTATTTATAATACTAATTTTAAAAATCACTAAAATAATCTCCTACATCTCTACATCTAAATCCCTCTAAACACATTAACAAAAATTCACTAAAATAATCTCCTACATCTCTACATCTATCCCTCTCAGTGCTACCAAATACTAATTATTTTCATTGATGATGCAGCTCGCATTAGAGTTTGTTATGTGATCATGGCACGAAGATACAGTAAGTATACAATGAATGTTAAATACCATATGCGTTGCCTTTGCTCGGTACTAGCTTAACGCTTCATTCTTATCTTAGTCATCTCCTCCGTGAAGGTTGCCATTAGCAGCAATAAAGATTGGATCGTTGAGAACGAGGTGAACAAAGAGCAAAGAAAGAGACAACAAGATCCATCAACCCAAGATGGAAAAGAGGAGTTTATACTTTAAGAGCTCTTAGACAGGGATGAGAGAAAAAATAAGTAAGTCTACTACCAAAATAAATAATGTAATTTCATATAAAAGAAAACTGGTAGACTTTTTCCAAGTGAGGTTACTTCTCGTAGCACTCATTATGAAAGATTTTCACCACATGAAACGCAAGCCGTCCGAAACCAAAAAAATACTGTCAAGAAAAAAATTACTAATTTCTTATTTCTCTTCTCTAGTTATAATCGCATTAATCATGATGAGATAGTCGCAACACAACGAATCTCGAATAGAAATAGCAAATGCTAATGCCTTCCAGTGACAATAATCTGAAGGCTTATTGTAACTTTTTGAAGGTGTTTGTTGACACCATTATAAATATTATGAGAGTTTACAGCTGCTTTATATCTTTTGATGTAACTTAACTGTCACATTAGATTTTACAATTTTGAATTCATTTCCTTCAAAAACTTATAAAAAATTGCTTGTTTTTATGTTTTTATCTGTGTTTTGAATAGTGGGATTTTTTCTTAAATTTTATCCAAAAACTAGTCTTTAAATACCTATAAAAATGAATTTGTACATTAACAAGTCCAAAATTAATGAAATATGTATTTTTGACACAAAAAACCCCATATATTTTAGTTGTTTTTGTAAAATGGCATTTCTCCTTGTTGAGCTGCATGTTGTATGAGCCACAATTTGTATATGTTTAACAATTGTAAGATTTCTTCTAACACTTGAAGATGCTCTGCAAATATTGACATGTGAATCAAGGATGAAATTCATGAGCCTCTAAAAAGAACTCGAAGCTTTTGATATTCCAACGGCCATGTCATTAAATTTATAAAGACCGAATGGAGTTCGGAAGGGTGTCTTGCATTTATCTTCCTCTTTTATAGGAATTTGTCAATAGCCAAATTTCAAATCTAAAGATATAAAATACTTTGATTTTGCCATGAATCAAGTATGCCATCAATCCTGGGCAAAGGGTATTCGTCTCTAATCGGACGACCTTATTCGAAGGCCTTGAATCCACACAATATTCAGCTTCATGACCAATTGTGACTCGCAAGCCCAAGGGCTTTTTAAAATACCTGATGATCTTCTCCCTAAGCATCTTGTTCAACTTGTTTCCTGATTTCTTTTATTTGTTATTGCGACCTTTTTCTTTTACGGTATTTTGACTAGTTGAGCATCTCCTATTGGTACCTCATGTCCAATCTTGGTAGTGGTTACTGTTGGATGACCCTATGCAAAAGCATTTGGATAAATGGAAAGTGATTGATGAGTTTTAACACGGTTCCACACATCGCTTACAATTGTTGCAGCTGAAACTTGCTGTGAGAACCACCGAGAAGAGATCGGAGAAGAAATCGAAGCAATCGATGTCAATCCTAGCAGTACAAGACTTTGGGTTTGAAAATCAATCAGAGCTCCATTTGCTTGTAACCAATCACATCCCAAAGTTATTCGAAAGATGTGATGCGTCAAGACAGTAGTTTGCACCATAATTGAGTCAACCCAAACATTATGGAAACATTGCATCCCAATGTAGAACAAATAGAATTGGTAGTGTGACCAAATAAAATATCACTAGCAGGAATGGAATAGAACAGTAGTTTCGTATCATCAATGAATCTTTTATAAGGTGGTGTTAGAGAGCTTCCTGAGTCAACCAAAACCAAAACAGTATTATTTTGAAACTGAGTTTGAACAACAAATGCGACTGAAGGTTTGAGAGGTTCGAAGGGAATTGAGGAGGCCACTTTCTCGACGACCCCATCTGAGTTTTTTACTGATACCACTGACAAACTTGAATCATTTAATACTTGAGAATTTTGCATGGGCATTTGATTTTGGGTTGGCAAGAATTGTCGGCAATATGGTCATACTTATTGCAGAAGAAGCAACAAGGTCTACCTTGAGAATTCCGATCTGACGACTTGGATTTTTCTGAGAAAGGCCTCTGAAACCGTTGCTTTGAAGACATTTGAGCATTATGGATATGATCAATGTCCATTGGTGTTGGGGCAGTCGTGGGAACACGAAGGGTCGGCACTTCAGTTGAGAACTTGGATGAATTAAACTCAATTCTCTGCGCAACTAAAAGGGTTTCATTCAGACTTTTCGGTCTCTGGTCCTGTGTGCACTGCAAGATATCCAATCATACTCAAAGCCAAAGAAAAAACAACTTGATATATTGAAACATATTAATATCCACCCTCAAGAGAAGATGTGTCAATCTTACTCCGAACTGGAAAATGGAAGCTGCCTCAACCCTTGCAATTGTGTTAAAGCATCCTTGACCGTACCTGTATGTCCAAGAGCAAAAGAAAGAGCCAGACACAAATGATGCCAAGACGATTTTGTCCAAAAGTCAAGCTGGTATCAGAACTGGAAAATGGAAGCTGCCTCAACCCTTGCAATTGTGTTAAAGCATCCTTGACCGTACCTGTATGTCCAAGAGCAAAAGAAAGAGACAGACACAAATGGTGCCAAGACGATTTTGTCCAAAAGTCAAGCTGGTGATACCAAGTGGCTGCAAGACCTTGGAATGCAGGTCTAATTTCTTCCACCTTCTGCTGATCTGATCAGTTGTGGTACTCAGCAAGATTATCGAAATTATATAACCACATATAAATGTCCTCTCTGGCGACCCGTTGATTGTCGTACATCATACCTTAGAATCATGCCCAGAGCAAAAACCTGATGAAGAAGAGGCTGACTGAGGCTAGATTCGCTACATTGATGTTTGACTGCACCAATTATGATAGAAGAGTAGCCAGGATTTCTGGCGTGAACTAAAAACTATTGTGTTCTTTTTGTTGCATGGTAGCCGCATCATGCTCCATGTTGTCCATCAACGGCTCTTGGTTACCCGGCGTTTCCACCAAAACTCTGACACACAAGGAAAGCAAAAAAATTAGCGACAAATAGAGAAAGACCAAGGCAAGAAGAAGGTTGAAGATTCAAAGCAGCGGCCCAATGTTTGCTTAATAGATCGGCTTTACAACTTTGATTTACATTCAGCCTATATGATCCTAGGTGTACATCCATGTCGCGTTATTTACATTTATAAAATTACCATTGGTCTCTCTAAGCACTTTCTGTCACCAATCCATGCAAGGTCATGCTACATTCTAACTAGAACGTAACAGCCTAGTGATGATCAGAGACAGGCGTGAAGAATCAAATGGGACTAATATGCAGTCCACATGGCCAATCGCAATTGGCTAAGGGAGATTGCAAACATGATGCCTGAGTTACTGCCTCATGAGTTGACTCCGAAAAGTGGCATTGATCATCAGATTGAGGTGCACCCGAGGCCAGCTACAAAGGAAATCTACTAGTCTATATGGAAAGAAAATGCACAAAGCCGTGGAATCACTTCATGCAAGCCCTCCAAGTCTCCGTATAGTATCCCGGATTTGTTTGTTTTTAAAAAAAGATGGTGGCCTGAGGCTATGCATCGATTACTGAGCACTCAATAAGTTTACCGTCAAAAACTGCAAACACGAGGGAATTGTTCAATCAACTTGATACGTCATGAGGATTTGGAGAATACCACCATGAGTACGCAGTATGGGTCCTACCCAACCTTCATGACTATTATGAATAATATATTCTAGGCATATTGATGGCTTTCTGGTTGTGTACCTTGATGACATATTGGTGTATTCCAATACTCTCAAGGAACACATGAAGCATCTGAAGAAGGTACTTAAGAGACTTTGAGAGAGTAAGCTTTGTCTGAAAGAGTCGGAGTATATGTTTGCAACACAAATGGTATAGGATTCAAGGTGCATCAAGGGGAAGTCACAGATGGATGAGGCAAAGGTCAAGGCAATGTTGGACTGGCCAACTACACGATCAGTCAATGAAGCAAAAAAGTCTTCCAATCAAGGAGCTTTTGGCTCTCATATGCCACTAGATGACCAGATTGCACCAAGATACCAGTAACTGCTGCCACATCGAAAGCATCTGTATGTACCTCGTTTTCAGACTGGGCTGTCTTTCCTGAGTACATGTCAATGAAGGCCCTGTAAAAAGAAGTGAGTCCATTGGCTGATCATGTAGTTGATGAGTACATGTTAATGCAGACCCTGTAAATTGAGCCTGAAGCAAGCAATGTGGAAGGATTTCCTGGCAAACTTCAATTTCAACACACACTACACACCTAGGAAGGAACATGTGGAGGACGACACACTGAGCCAGCACAGGCACCCTGACCTTTCAGCCATTCAGCTTCTGCAGAATGTGATGTTGCTACAGGATATACAGGCTGGGTATGCTGAGGATCAGTTGACGCAGGCCATTCTCACATGTCCAAGCCCATCAAGCACATATGGAGGTCCGGGGTGGACTGAACCTGTTTAAGCAAAGCAGAGTGTATGTCCCCGCTACCGTAGGCGGATCCTAGCTGAGCATCATCGGCAGGACACCCAGGGCAGGATAAGTCAATGGACCTGCTCACTCCAACTTTTGGGTGGCTCCTCATGGATAGGGAAATGGTTGCATATGTGCAGAATTGTGAGATTTGCCTTCTAGAAAAGGCAGTGCGGCGAAAGCCAGCGTAACTGTTGCAGCCTTTACAGATCCCTGACTATCCAATGGAGAGTGTCTCCATGGATTTATCACTACCTTGCACTCTAGTAACATACACTCGAGTGTGTTTGAGTAAGGGATACTCAAGAGTGTTTGAGTAATAGGTACTTGAGCTTGTTTATGGTAGTCAATCACCTCACGAAGTATGCCCATTTCATTCGCCACATGTGATGGTTCCTCCATTGTCAGACGTACATATGGTTCGGGCAGGCCAAACTAGTCCCACCAGCCCTCATTATTCAGACTCTTCTCAAGAACCATATTAGCACCTTGATCAATCACCGAGGCTGGCCCACACTTGCGTAAACCTGGTGTGGTTCCTTCAGGGCATCTTTGAGCATGGAAACATGAAAGACCGGATGTACATGCATATGGCCCACAAGGGCCAATCTGCAGGCTTACTGTCGGAGGTGCTCACACAGTGAACGGTCCATCATACCATCGCACCAGCTGATCCGTGATCTCGGCTAGAAACTCAAAATGCCAAGGGTCAATTCTTAGATAAGTTGCATCTCCCACCTAGCTTGCAGAATACATGTGCGCCTGGAGAAGGCGCAGCACGCAGCAACACATGAAGATGTAGACCAGAAGAAGCATCCTACAGAGTATGGCCCGTCGCTGTGGATGCCAGCTTACCTGGATTGAGCAGCTGAAATTTGCATGAGAGCTCTCAGGGAGAGAACCCTGTAGACAAATGTTGCCAATTATTGTAGAAAAATTTTGCAGTAGTCCTCCAAGATCTGGTTCAGGAACTCCGTCTGTTTATCATTCAGCAGATGGTAGCTGCTGCTAAGAAAAGTCCGCCAAAGGGATCCCATGAACCATCCATTCCAATTGGAACTCTCTGACTTGCTCTGTACAACACATTGCCCTTCGGGATCCGACCTTGCAAGACTCTGGCATGAGTCCGATTGGTTCCCTTGGTACGTGGAAAGGTTGGGTTGAGGCCCCAATGCATTGTGTAGCCTCCCCTTTGGCCTATGCGTGGTTGAGTTGACGCCCCAATAGACTGCGTGGACTCCCCTTTGGCCGATGCATGGTTGAGTTGATGCCCCAAGATGAGGCCCCAACGAACTAGAGGTCTCCCTGCCTCAGCTGGTAAATGGCAGCCCTCCGGATGATGTAGCAGCCTCATGTATGACATGGCAGCCTTTTGGATGAGGTAGTAACCCTATGAAGTGGTGGCCCCACGGATAACATGGCAGCCCTCCAAATGAGGTGGCAGCGATATGACAGCCCTAACAAATCCGTGGGCACCAAAGTGATGACATAGCGGATACATGATGGCCCCATATACGCTCTGTGGGTATGGTGCACACAGGCCACATGGGTAAACGAGGACACCACACACAAGCTGTGTGGGTTGATGGCAATGGTGCCAACCCTTAGGGATTCTACCTGGCTGCTCGACATGCGATTGGCCCCAGGTGGAACCAAAGACCACATGGAGGCCTTGGTGGCTGCATGTACACATGTCTGTACTCATTGGTGATGTGGCACCTCACCCATGGTGCCTAGGTGGTGGACCACATGACATAGTTTGTTTTTTATCCATTAGGCCCTTCCTTTCATGGCATCTTTATCTGAGATGAGACAAGCGAGGAGATGTCTGACAGAGCTATGTAATCTCCAATGCTATGGCTAAATGAAGCATTGGCTTCTTCCTCTCTCCCAGTGTCTTCTACCCTCCCCCTTCTTGTATTCACTCGCCTCCACCGAGTGAAATACCCCCTTGCTTCATGGCAACCCTTCCAGCTCTTCATAGCAACCTCTCGGTGCCATAGCAACGGTTTCCTTGGAGCCTCGAAGACCTGGTGATGCATGGCAGCCTCATCCAATTGGAAAGGCGTTGAGGATTGGCAGCGGCTCATGTCTTCACTGCAACAACATCCCATTTGAGCTCCAAGCTCACAGGCTGTTGGAGGAAGAACCCACAACTGCTGTGGAGCTTGACGATATTGTCGGCGAGCAGACAGAAGGTTCAATTGGGCCAGCCTCTTGATCCCTTACACCACCGAAAGCATT
Organism: Dipteris shenzhenensis; assembly: GCF_047967505.1. Taxonomy (NCBI): domain Eukaryota; kingdom Viridiplantae; phylum Streptophyta; class Polypodiopsida; order Gleicheniales; family Dipteridaceae; genus Dipteris; species Dipteris shenzhenensis. Next base: position 31,847,261 of record NC_141604.1, read on the forward strand.
GATTTAATTACCTTACAACGAGCTGCTTTATTTTTAAAAATAACAAAAACCAAACTCTCTGTTCTTTTATGTTTTTTCATTTTTGATTCAAATGGCTGCACATCACCACTGCTGAGGGAGACTTCAACAAATTTCAAAAACACAACTATACATTGTGTTTTCACAGGCTTTGCATTGAATTTTGTAACCCACTAAATTTTTTAACCATTCAAAAGAAAGCTTCCACACTTGCTTTGCTCCAAACTCTGAAAGCTTCCACACTTGCTTTGCTCCAAACTCTGATTCTGCCTAATAGAACTTCCCAACAGAGACAAGACGAATTGTGTGGAGGTCTCCATAAAAAGGAGTTGCCCATCTCAGGATTTGAGTCAAATAAATTCACCCGCACACACACACACTCACTCACACACACATGTAGACTATGACTAAGAACAGAAAACAACATTCAGAAGAAAATAATTATCAAAATGCAAAATGAGGGTTCTGCAGTATATGCTACCAGTAATCTGCACATGAGCAAACTCCATCTTTTGTGTTATGAAAGCGCTTAGCACCCTCTCTATAATTTGCAGAAGTATTAGCAAACTTCGAAATATATTTAAAAGCAGAAGTACAATCAGGACACACACACACACACACACACACACATGTAGACTATGACTCAGAAACAGAAAACAGTGTTCAGAAGAAAATCATTATCAAAATGCAAAAAGAGAGTTTTGCAGCATATGCTACCAATAATCCGCACATGAGCAGACTCCATCTTTTATGTTATGAAAGCGCTTAGCATCCCTCACAATAATTTCCCGATTAGCAAGCTTGGAAATAAATTTAAAAGCAGAATGACAATCAGGACAGACACGCAAATTTTTAATTATGCGAACAGATGTCCTAGGGGGTGTGCTAATGAGCCCAAAAGCAAGGGCAAGTTTCTCACTATGGAAACAAACCATTTGTTCCTTGATCTCTTCTACCACATCATGCAGCACTACTTTTGTATCAGGTACGTAACCCGCTTCCTTCATTTCCCAATTCAACCTCTCCAACTCCGCATAAATTTCCTTGCTTTGTGGATGGGATTCATCTCCGACACAAAACTCATGCAACTTTGCATCTACTTCAATTGAGCTGCAACCTTGTTGCTTCTTCAAGCCCTTCTCCTTCACAATTTTCCTTACATTAACTACGTCATCCCACCTGCCACATGCAGCATAAATGTTTGATAGCATTACATATGGTGCAGTGCTCTCTGGATCCAACTCTGCAACTCGATCAGTAGCTCGTTTTGCTCTTTCTGCATCAAGGTGCACTCTGCAGGCACCAAGCAAAGTCATCCAGGATGAAGCAGTAGGTTGGCATGACATGCTTTTTATCAAATTTTCCCCCTCATCCAGCCGGCCTGCCCGCCCAAGAAGGTCTATCATGCAGTTGAAATGTACAGCCTCTGGTGTGATGCCATGATCTCTCCTCATGGAATCAAAATAGCGGCGTGCCTCATCCATCAGACCTGCAAAGCTACATGCAGAAAGAACACCAAAGAATGTAACCTTGTTGGGAATCACTCCTTCCAGCTCCATTTGCCGGAACAGTTTAAGTGCCACCTTGCCATGTCCATGCTGGGCATATGCTGCGATCATGGCATTCCAGGACACAACATTCCGTATTTCCATCTTGTGGAATATACTCCATGCATCCACAAGATTCCCACTTTTGGCATACATGTTGACGATGGCAGTCTTCACAACTATGTCCGAGTCAAACCCCTTGTGCACAACAAAAGCATGCATCTTCTTACCTTCAGCTAAGGCTGCACAGCTGGCACATGCATCAAAAACACTAACGAAGGTAATTCTGTCCGGTTCAACACCTTTAGATTGCATTTTTAGAAAGAGTTCTAGTGCTTCCTTGCCATGCTCGTGTTGGGCATACAGTCCGATCATAGTACTCCATGATACCACATTCAATTCTGGCATATTGTCAAAAATATCCCTGGCATTCTCCAGGCTTCCACATTTCCCATACATATTGACAATTGCGTTGCCTATCATGAGATCCCACTCATAGCCACTCCTTACAAGAAAAGCATGTATCCGAAGAGCGTCAGCAAGGATTGTCAAGTTGGCACATGCATCGATGATGGCCAAGTATGTGACCTTGTTAGGAAACATACAAGCTAGGAGCATTTGTTGAAAGACTTGGTGGGCTTCCTTGCCGTTTCCATGTTGGGCATACAATGCAATCATGGCAGTCCATGTTATAACGTCTCGCTCCGTCAGCTTGTCAAATATTTCCCTCGCATCTTCTAAACTCCCACACTTACCATACATATTGATCAGGGCAGTTCCCACGAGAGAGTCTAACTCATACCCGCATCCGAAAGCGTAGGCATGCACCCACTTGCCTTCCGCAAGGGATTCTTCGCTGACACATGCTGAAAGCACGCTGACGATAGTAGCTTGGTGAGGGAGTACACCCTGCCGTACCATCTCTTGAAAAATGTGCAACGCCTCCCTCCCCTGACCATGTTCAACATATGCAGCAATCATGATGTTCCAAGAAAACACGTTCCGTGAAAGCATTGCCTCAAACGCATCACGCGCTTCTTGCAAAGATCCACACTTGCCATACATCTGGATGACAAGGTTTCCTAGAAATGTGTCCTGCCCACGTCCATGTTGGACAATATGGGCATGGACGTGCCTGCCTTGTTCTAAATCCTTGGAGCTACTGCAGTGTCGTAATAAAGACGCGTATGCAGAAGAATCCAAACGGCTTCCTGCTAGAGCAAGGCAATCGAAGTCCTTCGCCGATGCTACCTTGCTCAAGCGATCATCGGACAGTTTTTTAACCTTGCAATGGCTATCGAGACTGGGATAAGAAGCAAACCGGGCAATCGGAGCTAAAGATGAACACTGGTTGTGCAAAAGGGAGAACCATATTGTCAACTTCTCGCCAAATCTTTGAGACTTTCGCCCATACAAGGCTGCAATCATCATTCCTTAGCTTGCACCATCAGGCATGAATCATCATCAAATGACTTTTACTAAAACTTTCGAGGGTAAACGCGCACACTTGGAAGGGCAGTTTCACACCACCCCACTTGAACGAATGGCAAAAATCAGGCCCCACTCTTTTTGAACAAGATGAATTTCATTCGTGTGGCCTGCTGAGATGGTGCACGGAAAAGGGGGCGAAGAGAGAGAGAGAGAGAGAGTAAGAAGAAAAGAAGTATATATATATATATATATATATAGAGAGAGAGAGAGAGAGAGAGAGGGGGGGGGGGGGAGAAAAAGATGTAGCAAGATGGAGGATTTCAAGGGAAAGTCTTAGCCCAATCATAAAAAATCAAACAAAAATAAACTAGATTTGCAAAAGGCAGTCTTTCCATCGTGGTGCAAGTAACTACTATGAAGCTCAATCCTTCTATTTTATCAATTGTTTAAGGAGAAAAGAGAATGAGTAAAATAGTGGGCATGAGACGAGGCATAGTGGACCCGATCCTCCCTGCATATGTCAGGGGTGGTGATTTATTATTAATTTTGTGATGTCCATATTTTGGAAGCTGAGGTCCAACAAATACATGAATAAGGCGATACAATAACTGATCCTCGTTTGCAGTTTTTACAATATTGTCACATGGACTACAACCATATGAATAAAGGTGTAGTGATCCTTCAATCTTGCATCCATCTTGGATTTCCTTGCTCCCTCGCATCAATAACATGCATTAAATGAGAGGAATGTTGTAAGAATTCAGATAAAAAACATGAAATTTTGAATGGTCCAATAATTGAAAATATTTATATTATAATATATAATATATAATTATTATAACCACAAATAGTTTGGGCGGGGAGGCGGCGCACTTTCTTTCCCAAAGAGTTATAATCCGAGGGAATGGGCCCTTCCCTAGGTGTTGAGATAATGTCGAGAATATAAACGTCGAGAATATTAGCGCCGAGGATAAGTCTCGCGAATGGGTAAGAAACTGGCATATTATCTGAATGTTAATAGTCATAATCATAGTCGAACACCGAGAGACAATATCAGATAAACTTGCCAATGTGACCCTGAGAGGATCTACATGTGTCCTTGAGGAGGAGGATTCCAACATTCTCAAATCATTCAGTAGACTTTGGACAGCACAAAAAGACAACTATCATTAGAGGAAGTCTGACGTAGAGGACAAACATTGTCACTCTCCACTTAGCTAGTGTTACGTGCCTCTCCAACTATCATTAGATGAAGTCTGACGTAGAGGACGAACATTGTCACTCTCCACTTAGCAAGTGTTACGTGCCTCTCCAACCTCGGAGTTTGATCACTATAGTAAGTCGAGCTTTTACACTTGTGAGAGTAGAGCATAAGGTATCGCGAGGCCCTCCAAAGCTTCACATCCCAATAAGCCCAAACTTGCAAATCAAGTAGACCATCTCTTCAAATCGAATAGGTTTGAAACATTAATATAGTCTTTTTATTGTGGAAAGCACCTATATGCTTTTAGTGCTTTAGTCAAAAGCTTCGCTTTTACATCAAACGAAGTCAAGGGGATAAGATGAAACCAGATCAAGGGCTTAGATTAGTGGCTCAAGGGAGTGTTAGAAAACCCAAACATCTCCCTAGGCTGTCTGCCGTAAATAATTCCTAATTTTCCATTTGTCAAAGGAAGCAAAACGTTACTATAGCCTACCCATAGGGCATAACAAAAAGGTTTGCCCCACATATGGAGGCTACCCCATCGAGTGGACAACCGGACTACATAGCCCATGAAACATTTTGACTAAGGGTTGAACCCGTAATGATGACTAAGGCCAAATGTTCCATGTTTCCACTCCCCTAAGCAACTCTTGATGTAATCAATGTGCAACTTTTCCATAAAGCATTTCCACTAGGTTGCTGAACCACATCACCCACCTGGCCCTCTTTTCTTTCTCCATGGGTGTGCAGGTGGTTTGAACCCACCCTAAGGGCCTATGCATGCGATGCCCAAAATGCGGCATCAGTGGCACATTTTTTGGGCCACCCAAAAAATCACCTCGAGAGGCACAATGAGACATAGAAATGTGCAAATAGGCACCTTAAAAAATGAAGCTGCCTTTTTGTGCATTTGTGCGCCATTTTTCTTCTTCACCAATGGGCTCCCCATCTCCACTCTTCTCTACCACTTTGCAAATACTGACAACGCCGCAATCTACAAAGCCCAATGGAATTTTGACAAAGGCTCTCTGCACCATGTTGTACATTCACTAGCTAGAATGATTTACTGCGCGTGAAACAAATCTTGCCCATTCCAACTTCTCTCAATTGTGCATTCTTTTGCTAGTGTGCACTAGCCCTGAGAGTCATTCCCACTGAAGAAAAACATAGTAAATTTGCCAAAAAATGTTGCCACTAAAGTTGTTCCCCTGGAGAGCCCCTATAAAATCACTACCAAAGTTGAGCATATGTATGCCCTGATGGAAATTCCCCTCTCCACCCTGGCATATAGGGGCTTCCTAAAAAAGAGAGGTTCCATTGGCATCTCGAGCTTCATCGTTAGAGTTGCAGTTACAATAGAGTCCACTATCCATGTTTGCAGGAGCATGGGGCCATAGGCAAGGCATGGGGATGAATTCCTATCCATGCTCCCCTGTGCCAAGATAGATGGCATATATGCTAGTCTAGCGTGACACAGGAAGGAGCTCTAACAATGAAATTTTCACATGATTCTTTCTCCCCGTCCCCCAAAAAGGAATTGGCGTTTATTAGCACTGCCTCCTTAAGAGGCCATTCCTGCATTGTGGAGCTCAAAGACAAAAAATGTGGTCTGATTAGTGCCACCATTTTTGTGACACTGCTCCCCTATGTCTTGAGAGCTCATCTGAGTCCATCTTTTTTCTTCATCCTAGTCTATCTTCTACATTGTCTCTAACTTGGTGTCAAGCTCACTATAGTCTTTGTAATGATCCACACCACTAGAGCTAAGCTCCTCAATTTCAGGGGCTCCTATGAAGAGGGCTTTGTGTTGATATAAGTTTTATTAAAATCAAACTAACGAGCGAAAGGTTATGAGCAAAACACTAACAGGGGGTCAAACTATTATAAAAATTGACTGTCAAACACAGAGACTCATAACTTTTTACAATAGTATTTGATTCAAGGTCTAATTACATAGAAACATGCGCCTTGAAGAGGGCTTTGTGCTGATATAAGCTTCATCAAAATCAGACTATCGAGTAGAAAGTTATGAGCAAAACACTAACAAGAGGTCAAACTATCATAAAAACTACCCTCCACCCATGCTAATTTCGCCTGAGCATGATGCTCCCTCAAGACTCCACCTTCATCAATGATCCACCACTCATAGATTTTGCCTAGAAGAGAGAAACTTCCTCGATGGCTCGAGAAATAGATGGACCATGTGTGTGCAATGAGCGGCCGAATAGAAAGAACTTTTAAGGCTTTGAAAGAAAGAAAAGGGAAGAGAGACTCAAGAGAGGGAATATGAAGTGATCTTCATTGTCAATAGAGTGAGGCTCCACTCCAATGTGACTCAAAATACTACAAACACAAGGTAGAAGAAGAGGTTTCATATGTACAAGAGGAAGCGGAAGCTCCAAGACTACTCATAGAGAGAGAATGAACTAGAGAGAGATGGACTCAAGAGTCTACATAAGAGAATATGTACAAGAGGGAGAGAAGGCTCATGGAAGAGGCTTGAGGAGACTAGAGCTACAGCAACATGAGGCCTAATGGTGGAAGAGATGATGAACAAGGGAGAGGAGGGCTCTTTTTATAGAGATTTTGTCACCCTTCTTCACCCATTTACAATTGCTGCCTGTAGATTCCTTTCCCCATCAATCACATAAGCTCATACGTCACCATCCATGTCCTTTTTGGCTACTCTTGCCATGTGTGCAATATGGAGAGATTTCTCGAATCGATGTGCAGTAATATATTTATTGATTAAAGATTCTCATGCACAAGATATTCTCACATATGCATTCTCATGCTCATACATACATTTTCATGCACTGCGTCTTCTCTACAGGGTGTGGTATAGTGGAGGATTGGAACTCCTTTTGTCAATTTCGATGTGTAGCTTTTTAAGTTGTGTTTTTCAAATTGTGATTTATGAATATTATTCTACAAAATTTGCCTTTTAATAGCCCAATTCCCTTAAAAAATCAAGTGGTTTCTCATTTGCATCCAAAATCATGCTATACTAGGAGGCAATGCCAACACCATTGGGGGAGAAATGGGGTCTCAAAAGGGCCTCCAATTAGTATTTCCTAATTTCAAGGGATTAGAGAGGGATTTGAGGTGTACCAATGAGAGTGCTAGAAGGTGGGGGGCAATGGTATGTTGAGGTGGAGGGTGGGCTGTGCAAAGAGCCCCTATTGGTTGCTCCCCTTACACTAGGGACCACCCAAACCATCTCCTCCCTTAACCCATGTTTGACCCTCTTACCAGGTACACCTCCCCCACATGAACCTAAAACTGCCTTCAATGAGATGGGAGGCCCCTTGTGGCGGATTTTTCTTCTCCCCTCCCTCTTTCTAGGAACTCTGGCCCCCACTATTCTGGTCCAACCTACCATTCCCTTCATTTTTGAATTGAGGCTGCCCTCCCTTGCATTTGCCCTCTTCCCCCTCTTTCTCTACGCCCTCCTGCTCTGGCCTACTTGCTGTTGCAGCTTCTCTCTTTCTCTCTTCAATTTGCTGTGTACCTCCCTCCCTCCCTCTCTCTCTCTCTCTCTCTCTCTCTCTCTCTCTCTCTCCTATGCCTCTGTTGGTGCTACTCTGTTGTCCTTCTCCATCTCCCTCTTCTGTGCCTCTGTTGGAGCCGCTCTGTCCCTCTCCTTCTCCCTCTCCTATGCCTCTGTTGGTGCTACTTTGTCCCTCTCCTTCTCCCTCTTTTGTGCCTCTATTGGAATTGCATGGCCCTGTGTAGGAGTCCCATTCTTGCTGTTGCAACCTCTATACGCATGGTGAGGAGCAAGGCTACAAGACCATGTAATGTTGTGACGTCTTGTGTCTTCCACAACACCAGAAATGCATTGGATGAGTGGATCTGTTGCACCTATAGCTTAAATTACTGGACAGTGATGAAAGGATCGGCCAAAGGTCCACATAAGCTTCCCAAGAGCAAGAGACGTGATATCTTGCATGAGTGGAAGGGGTGCATCTTGAAGTTCAAGTTTGGGAAGAAAGGATGGCTCGAAAAAGTGCATGAGGTCTACATGGGAAAAGATATGCGGCTTCCATCAATCTAGGATACCATCACACTGTGAGCCTTTCTATTGATGTACCTTTTTCACCTATAAGTGTAATGAGTCCATTTGAGAATTTTGTATTTGGTTTCTAAGAGCTCTTATTCATGGCAGATGTTTTCCCTTTCTAGTTCTTGTTTCAAAAGATGATGGACAATTAAATTGAAATTGTATTTCTTTTGATGTTTTATCCTTTCAGTTCGTGGTAATTGTTATTCAAAAAATTTGGGGATTTTATGATTAGTTTTAAATTTTAGGGTTTTGATATATATAAAGGGTAAGAACCATTTTTACATCACATTCTCACTTTCACTTTTAGAGAGCCATAGAAATCCCACCCTCAAAAGTTACTCACTCCATCAGTCTCGCTATTTGCCATGGATTCAGCTAGAGTTGCGTTCCATGATTTCATCTCGCAGACTACATTTGTAGGTCGCATGGAAGAAATATTTTTAGTGTTTGATAGGACTTTAGATGTCCTGGGCACATATATGCGAGCCAAGGATGACTTCACAGATCTCATCCTCTACATGCAAGAGAATTTCACAAATTTTGCTTATACACTTGACGACTCTTCCAAGAGATGGGTTCCGATAGATAACATCAAGTATCTATTCCTAGAGGAACCTAAGTTTGTAAAGCGCTTGGCCCGCTTTTGTGATAATCTTACATAGGAAGGGTTTAGGATGATAGAAGTAAAAGACATCCTAGAAGCGGGGATCACGGGAAATATAGGCACTAAATTCCTTTCATGGGAGATGGCATTTATCTTTCTTCTCTAAGAAGGAAATTTAGAGGAAGAAGCCTCATCGTCTAGCACTCCCTCTAGTAGAACTATTGATATCCTCTAGACTAGACTCTAACATGTACACGGAAGAGAGTCTTGACCATGTAAGAGAGGAGATGGAAGTAGCTTAAGCATTGAGCCTCCTTCAAGAGCCCCCAGTAGAGCAAGAATCTGCATCGGAGACCGCTGACCCAGAAGCAGGCTTATGGTCCTTGTCCCCCCTCATCATTGATGGAGAAGAGTATGTATTCCTCCATGACATAGAGGTTCTTTTTGGACTATGAGAGGATGAGGCACTCGGAGTCTTATCTCGGTTTGATGTTGACACAAGTGTCAAAGATCCCGGGGTTTTAGGTTCCAAAGACCAGACAATGGAGAGTTTCTCTTGACAACGCTGGTTTCAATGAGGGATGCAGACATCTCCATATATGATGCACAGTCCTCTCATGCAGAAGATTCCACCTCCAAGATAGGTCAGGAGGAAGATTCCACCTCCCAAATGGAACATCACACAACACCTGGTTCCATCAACGTTGCAAATGAGGAAGGGATAGAAACCGATGACACTCTAGTGGTAAGTTCGAACAATATTTTTTCTTTTGATGTTCTTTCGGTGTAATTTGTTTTGTTGGTCTTCTAATGTTTGTTGAATTGTTGTAGGAGGCGTTTGAGGTTGATGAATTCTCATCTCGATGGGGTAATGTTCACAGCACATTTGGGCGAGATTATTTTTTGGCCCATTACCTCGGCGAAGTCACAGAGCACCTCGTGGTCTTCTACAACAAGTTTTCTCCTTGAGGGCCTACGGAGATGCTGAAGTGCAAGGCATTGCCATACACTATCGGATACTCCAACATTACTCAGAATGCCACAAAGTGATTTTGGTACACCGCTTGGCTGCTATCAATGCTTTTGGATTGAACATTCACGACCGCAGGGCATTGATGACAACAATTATGTCTTTGGCAGCAAGAGAGGAGGGTGTTAGTGCTATTGCGGTGGCTAGGTTTATATCTAGGAGTCCACTAGGGGATTCAAAAACCCCTATTGTCAATGTACTCAAACTAGCCAAGAAGAAAGATAGTCTGTGAGGCCTCTTGTAAATATAAACATATATTTCAATGGATACATGACTTTAATGACTACACGTCTTTCTTATTTGTTTTAAGTCATCGTTCCTCATCATGAATTCATAATATTTATTCCATTGTATTTTTTTTAAGTTGTTGATGATATATTTTCTCCATCCTTTTAATTGTGTTAATTTAATGCATTTCTAGCCAATTTAGTATGATTTTTACCAATTCTGGGTATCCAAAGTTCTTTTTTATCAAATACTAGAGGAATTTCTCTGTGGCGCAGAAGGGAAAAGTGTTTAGGACATTGCAAGGAGCCTAGAATGCACTAAACCCACCACCGCGGGAATTTGGGCATTTTGGCTTTTTGGTCCCAAACACTTTTCCCTTCTGTGCCACGGTGAAATTGCTCTAGGATTTGGTAGAATTCAAGAGTTACATTAAAATGAACAATAGCTTCAGTCATAAACATGGAGAATTCACAACAATGCGATAGTGTACAAAATGTAGATATATTTTATTAAAAACATATCGACCCTTGGGCCTCAGATACAAGATTGTGCCTTCAAGGGTAGGGGGTAGTCTAAGTCCTAAGGGTGGGCTCCAAGAGATTCTAGGGCTTCAAGCTTGGGTCCATCCATAACCGCTTCGCTAGAGGCATGTCCTTGTCCATGAATGTGATGTGATTTGCGCGGATGGCACACAAGTTGGCATCCTCGAACAAAGAGGTGGTGACTTGCTCTGTAGCCTCCTAGAGTGCCCCCATAGATCCTATGTTGAATCGTACATCGTCCTTGTACCCCTGTGCTATCTCCCATACCACACATTGGAAGGGAGCATGCGGGATCAAGTTTTCGGTAGTCTTCTGCATCTGTCTTATCTCCCTTAGGGCCCGTGCTTTTGGCTTTGCTCTGTATGGCTTCTTGATTCTTGGTGGAGGCTATACAGGTACCCAAACATGGTTCCACGGCCTCTTGTCTGCCTTGAACTTCCTGCGCTGCTCTTCTCTGCGCTAAGCCCCTCCTCCGAATCCTCCTCTCGCAGATGTCTTTAGCTTTTTCCTTTTTTAGGATGGGTCTTCCTCGGTGTCTGCTTTATCCTATTTATGGGCACATGTACCATGTCCATGATAGGCTCTCTTACCGCGAGGCTGAGGGGAAGGCTGAGGTTAAGGGGAAGGCTCATGCTCTTAGGACTTGGGAGAAGGCTCATGCTCTTAGGATTTGGGAGTGGTCTCATGAGACGGGGGAGTGGGCTCATGGGACTTGGGACGAGGAGAAGGCTCATGGGACTAGGGAGTGGGCTCATGGGACTTGGGGGATGGCTCATGAGACTATGGAGGAGAAGGCTCACAAGAGTTGGGGGAGGGTTCATGAGAGTTTGGGGAGGGCTAATGAGAGTTCGGAGAGGGCTCACAAGAGTTGGGGGAGGGCTCATGAGAGTTTGATGAGGTGCCACTAGACCTAGATAGGTTCGTGTGTGCAGATGCCATGGAGGTGGTGGAGCGAGAGGAGGAAGGGTGAATGTGGTGTCCTATGGGTCTAGCAGTGTTCTTCACTTGTGCCATTGAATAATGAGAGTTAGGGTTTTAAGAACGTTTTATATAGGCCCATCATCTTTTGACGCCCCTTTTGATTACATTTAGGGTTTCATCGTGCCCCTTGGCCCCGTCCCCTCCAACCTCCCCACTCTCATCGCCCTCCCCCCTATTGCCCTCACCCCTACTTGGCCCACCCACACCCGTCGCCCTCTCCCATACCCCCCATCCGACCATCGCACCCCTCCCCCCCCCCCTTCGCCCACCCTTGCTCATTACCTCACACATACCTTGGACTCCAAGAGTGAGTACACAAATTGTGGTCAAAATAAGTAAGATATTCATTTCATAACTGTATACAATTACAGCATAGCTTCTATTGTTGGTAAGACCCATCTGCTCCCTTCTCTCACTCTAGCTTGCAACCAATGTGCAACTCGTCGACTCCTTATGGATGCTTTCCAAGCACTAGTTCTTGAAGTAGGTTGCCTTAGATCTATAGTGCAACTTCTCCATGCCTTGTGTATTCCAAATGGACAAAGGGCCCCAATTTTGTACAAACCATGGTCCGTGTGCATAGAGAATATGCTACAAACATGATGAGCATCATTTCAACAACAAAAACGTTTTATAAAGCAAGTGCAAAATATTACGATGGTGCCAAGATTACCATGTAATGCGTAATGTGCGAATCCCCCCATGATTTCACCATTAATTGCATAAACTCTTTCACAGCCATCCTAAATACATCTCATCGATTTGAACCTTCACGCCATCCTGAACCTTTCAGAATACATCTCATTGATTTGAACTTGGTGAAGCAATTTTATCAATGCATCTACCTTTGTCCATACTTTAGCTCTCAAAGTTGCTACTTGAGGATGAGAAGCCTTATTGGTTGTGCATTCACACAATGCTTTCCAGTATTCCCAACCCAAACTACTTTGAGACAATGTATGTTTGTCTTTGTCGAGATTGTGGTTCGATAGGAATCTCCTTGCCTTCCCTCCACCCAACTTAGGGCACTTTTCCAGGAAGATTCTGTGTTGCCCCAGACATTTTCTTATCCTCCTTAAGTTTGTCATGTCCTCCATCGAATCCCATCTCTAACAACAACTTCTCGGCTTCTGCAATGGACCGTGATGATACTTCTTTTACTTTCCCAAAATAGCAGACTTGAAAATTTTGAAAATAGATGTGTAAGCTTCACGACTTACACCAGCAATATCACAAGCTGCAAGCATCTCCTTTGCGTCCACAATATCCTTGAAGTCCTTCATCACCTCTTCAGCAACTTGCACACGTAGGCACTTGTGTCTTGGGTCCCTTAGTATTCCAATGACATCGCTTGACTTCAATACACTAGCTAGAGCATATGAGCAGTCAATATCATCCCCGTCTGTTCTTCCCATCACATCTTCCATGAAGTTCCTAAAGAAGAACACAAGAAAAACTTATTCACAAATAGTGTAGCACAAAAGAGTGTAATTTCATAGGAACATTTGATAACCAACTTTGTAGCCCAGACTCTCCTCTTTCTAGCACCACCAGTGGGTGCCAATGCATCCATGTTATGTAAGTACCTTCTTTTCCTATCCTTCAATCCCAAAGGTGTTTCTTTCATCTTTTGCACTCGTTCTTATGCCTTCTCTCGCTGCTTCTCTATGGCTCATCAAACTTGATTGTATATAGATATTTCCAAGACTTTTTTGGTTTCATCTAGCGTACAGAGTGACTCTTCTAATTTATGTCACTCCAAGTCCAATGCATTTCGCTCCAAGTCCAATGCTTTGGCTTTATCATGAAGATCCTCATTCTTCCTTTGAAGATCCTGCATAGAGTTATGCATTGCAACAAGCTCTTTTCTAAATGTTCTAGCATCTCTGCTTGGGCTTTGTGCATCTCTCTTACTTGCATAGCCATTGACTGAGCATTGTTTAACTGATTGCAATAACCAAGCAACCTCGCATGTCCATTTCCAACAAACTGAAGTAGCTCATGCAATGTATGTAAAGGAGGGCTCTTTTGGTTGGTAGGATCTAAAGGATACAAGGATCCTTCTACCCAAAGGTTGAGATGCTTCTTTCCTTGCAAACGAAGATTGTGGATTTTGGAAGCTCCCCTCAATCCGAGACTACATGTGCTTGCATATTCAACCTCCAACTCTAAGTGAACTTGTTACTTGTTGGAGACATCCTCAAATGGTGCCATGAGTGAAGGAGTGTAGAGAATGATAAGGTGTGGAGAAGAAGCCTTGAAGAAGCAGCACACAGGAAGGGGAGGGCGAGGAGGAGGAGGGATGGCTGAGGGAGGACCAACAGTTGAAGAGGAGGAAAGGGGGGTGGACCAATAGGTGTGGAGGGTGAGGAGGGGTAGAGGTGGAGGAGGAGGGAGGGAGGAGGGAGGAGCAGGAGGGAGGGGGGAGGAGGAATAGGCATGGAGGAGGAGGGAGGGGGAGGGGAGGAGGAGCAAGTGTGGAGGAGGGAGGGGGACAGCAGGCATGGAGAAGGGAGGGAGGGGGAGGGAAGGAGGAGTAGGCATGGAGGAGGGAGGGAGGGGAGGAGGAGGAAGGGGGAGGAGGGGGAGGGGGAGGGGGAGGAGGAGGGAGGGGGAGGAGGGAGTGAGGAGGGGGAGGGGGAGGGAAGGAGGGAGGAGAGAGAAGGAGCGGGGGAATTAAAAATTCAAATTTTGAATTTGCTGGTTCCCACCTAGGAGTAAGAGTTGTGTAAGAGGTGAAAGAGGTGGGGTCACTTTTGGGCTTAACCCACCTAAGTGAGGGGGGGTTAGGAATTTTTGGGACCTACCTTGGCCCTTTCATTAGGACTAATCCATTTCTTAATCCATTCCTTATGAGGCCCTTTTGAGACCCCATTTCTCCCCTAATGACACTTGTGCATTCTTGCTAAGTGGTTGTTCTATCCCATATCTAACAAGGTGGTGAGGTGATAATAAGTACCAATGATAGCTCAGTCGTTAGGGCATCTACCTACTCAACCAGTTGCACTCGTTTGAATCTTGCTGAGAGAACGTAGGTCCTGGGTAAATGTGTCCCTTGACGGGAACATTGAGGGGGAGAGGGGGGGGTCAGGGAGAGAAAGGTGGTGAGGTGAAACTAGAGTAACCTGGCTATGCTTTGCAGGTCAAATAATGGTTTGCTCTATTGATGGGCGCCTTTGTAGTTTAGCTATCTGAAACCCAATATATTGTATAATATTATGGGAAATATTAGTGCCTTTGTTGATACAATGCTAGAATATGTTGTTAAATCCTTTCCCTGAGTTTGTCCTCCCAAATGTTTCCCTACCACCTACAAGAAGGGTCTATATTGTTCCATGTAGCCTCTACAGGAACCCATCACTGTGACAGTTGAAAATAATGCAAAATGCCCTGTTGAGGATACAAGTACGGTTTCATTTTTTTTTGTAAATGGAGATGTTAAGAAACTATCTAATGTGATGTATGTTCCACAAATCAAGAGAAATTCGCTATCAGTTGCTTCCATAATTGACCTTGACCATGAGTGAGGTTCAACAAGACAAGTTTTGGATAGTGCTGGCAATCTTGTTGGCACAGGAGTAATGAGGAACAACCTGTATGAGCTAAGTGCTCTTATAGCCACCACTAGAGTGGGCACAAGTAGACTTTGGCACGAAATATTTAGCCACATTGGATTTGTAGTGCTGAAGGAGATGCAAAAGCAAGGTATGGTTGCTCACTTACCTACAGTAGTAGAAATCAAAGAACCATGTGAAGCTTGCATGATAGGCAAGCAATAGAGAAAGGCATTCCCACGAGAAAGCAAGAATAGAGCAAATGCTCCTCTAGAGTTGGTGCATGTTGAATTGTGCGGTAAGATGCCTACACAAGCCTTGGGGGGATCTTCCTATTTTTTATTGATTGTCGATGACTATAGTAGGAAGATGTGGGTGTACTTTCTTCATGAAAAGGCTCAAGCTTTTGGTAAATTGAAAGAATGGCTATAGCTTGTTGAAAATGAAACAGGGAGAAAAGTGAAGAAAATCAGATCGGATGGTGTTGGTGAGTTTGTTTCTACAGACTTTGGAGATTTTTGCAAGAGCAAAGGGATCAAGTGACAAACAACGACACCACATACGCCTCAGCAAAATTTGGTTATTGAATGCCGAATGCAGACCACCGTGGAGATGGGGAGGTGTATGTTGAAGGTGCTGGACTGACAAACCATTTCTAGGCTGAGGCTGTCAATACTACGGCTTACATCCTTAATCACAGCTATACAAAGGCACTCAAAGGTAAAACACCACATGAGGCTTACAATGGAAAGAAGCCATTTGTCTCCCACTTTAGAACGTTTGGGTGTGAATGCTATGTGCATGTACCAAACAAAGAGAGAAACAAGCTACAACCAAAAAGCACCAAATGTATCTTCTTATGCTATTGTGATGAGAAAAAAGCCTATAAGTTGTATGACTGAGAGGCAAAAAAGATCATAGTGAGCCGCGATGTGGTGTTCAGGGAGCAGCCACATGCAGTGGAGGCAGAGAAGAGCTCTTCCACTTT
Organism: Dipteris shenzhenensis; assembly: GCF_047967505.1. Lineage (NCBI taxonomy): Eukaryota > Viridiplantae > Streptophyta > Polypodiopsida > Gleicheniales > Dipteridaceae > Dipteris > Dipteris shenzhenensis. Next base: position 31,863,454 of record NC_141604.1, read on the forward strand.
ATCATCAAGCGAAGAGGTAATTCACTATGGACCTGTCCCAGGAGCTATAAAGGAGGAGGAAATATCAGATGATGAAGGTATAAGTCACCAACATGTTGTTACACCACCGGAAAAGCCATTGCTGCGATGGATAAGGTAGCCCAACTCAAGGGTAGGTGATAGTATAGGGAATATTCCTTGAATATTCCATGGATGACTAGTCGGCCCCAATCCATTGTACTAGATTAGATCTTTCGGTAGAGATCTTCCAGCTAGTAGCTCTTCACCTAGTATCTGTTTAGATTTCCATCTAAGATCCACTGTGGGAGCACATGGGTGGATGGAAGCATCATCTGTACTACATCAATATTGAAGGAAAATTTTGTTCGTCTTCAGTTTGCTGTGTACTCTCTATTCTGTTTTGCTGCATCGTGTAATTTAACAAGTGATACCATACCTAGCACATCCGCGAAAAGTGCCACCCAAGGAGCCAAGGAAGCATACTCCAATGTTGAAACTGAGAAGGTGCATTACCAAGCCTTGAAGCAATGGGTACAATGGGAGAAATAAAAATTTGAGACATACAAGATGGTAGCAGTAGAGGTCATCAGCACCTAACATTGACACAGTGATTGACCCCAACAACTTCCAATGGGTAATAGAGCAACATGTAAAACATCCCCAATTGGATGGCACCACACTAGCAAGCTTTGTAAGCTACCCCATCATGATGCCAATTGGGACCTTACTAAGAAATTGCCCGACAATGTGGGAGAGTTTCAAGAGATGGATCGAATCTTCACAATACTTCCCCCACCTGAAGAAGAGGAAAATGTAATTTTAGTAAAATTCGATGCTAGGGATGACATGAAAAATGTAACCATCCTGCTGGAGCATAAAGCCTTTGGCCAATACCCGACAATAGTGGATGGTGGAGCTGGAGTAAACATTATGGCAAGAGAGCTATATGAAGAATGGTGCATACCTCCGATGCAGAAGGCCACATTTAACATCTGCCTAGCTGACCATACAAAAATGAGCCATTGGGTATAGTTAACAATGTGTCAACAAAAATTGTTGGAGTGAGGTTCACTCTATAGTTTACTATCTTGGATCTTCCCAAGGGAGCCACAACATACCAGATATTGTTGGGAAGACCATGGCTTTGGGAATTGTCGGTACTAAATGATTGGGGCATTGATAGAATCACTATCCAAAATAGAGAAGCGGTCAAGATAAATATGAGAATAGGGGAAATCAAAACCACTATTCCTAGAAATGTTGAAGACACTTCCTCCACTACAGCCACATCCCTTGTACCTACCAATGTACTAAACCCCATAGAAGGGGATACACAAAGTGACACCAATAATTGGATACAAGCGTTGGCTACAATAGATAATTGTAAAACAACACATCTAATGTTGCCATATGTGGATGCCCAAATGATAAAACTAGAAGCACCAATCAGGGATGATGAATGAGAGAAGTAGTGGAACTACAAGTCTTCATGGCAATCATCGAGTGGAACAGTGACCCTGAAGAGTCCATAATAGAAGGCTATGGTGCCGACATTGATTGGGATATAGAAATAGAAGCTGATAATGCAACCTTGGAAGGCCAAGTATTTGACACAATGACTAGGCAATCTTACAAGCACTCATGGCCATAGAATACTACAAGATCGACCCTCCAGCACTAGCCAATAGCAATTAGTCCAAGAAAAAGAAGGAGGGTGTACAATGCCAAAAAGCCAAGATAGAGAACTTCAACCAATTCAAAAGAATGCAAATGAGAGTGGTAGAATTGTACTTATTTAAGCCCATAAAATTTTGAATGGGATACTAAAGGGCTTGAAGGTGTTTGTATGGATGAAGAACCACTCCTTGGGAGTGCGACTCCTATTGAAAATCCATGACTGCTCTCACAAATCAAAAAGCTTAAAAAGTTCAAATCCAATGTGAGAATGAAGAGTGAAATGGTGAATAGTAACAAAAAGAAGAACAAGGGAACACATGTGAATTGCACCAAATATCTTCCCAATGGAGCTAGCAACCAAGCAAGCACCTTAAAGTGCCATGAAGGCCTAAAGGAAGTTCCTGATTACTTCAAAAATTACACTAGAGGAGAAGCAACAATAGCAATGCCTAGGCCAGTCAAAGAATCAGAGCTCAAAGAAACAGAGAATATTGAGGATACCCTAGTTTATGAAGGACCAGCCAAGACAAGGAAACTGAATCTTGCCTTGGATGGAGAAGAAGAAAAGCTTGTACACATTGCGAGCGAATTGCTCACTCTAAAAGAACAAAAAGAATTGAAAACATTGCTGATGGAATATAGAGATTGCATGGCTTGGTCCTACAAAGAAATGAAAGGGATTTCCCTAGAAGTTGTAGTACATATCATACCAATAAGGGAAGGATCCAAACCAAAGGTATGCGGACCTTACAAGACAAATCCCAAGTATGGCACCCATGGTTATGAAGAACAAGAAAAATTACTGGATGCTGGTTTCATTTATGAGATCGAGCATACCGATTGGGTGTCACCAATTGTGATTATTCCTAAGACAAATAAGAAGCTCAAAATATGTGTGAATCTCAAGAACGTCAATGTAGCAACAATTAGAGATCATTATCCCCTACCATTGACTAAAACAATTTTATAAAGGGTAGTGGGATCTGAAGTGTATAGCTTCTTGGATGGGTACATTGGATACAACCAACTAAAAACTGCACCTCAAGATCAAGCAAAGATAGCGTTTTCCATAGAATGGGGCATTTTTGCATATAGAGTCATGCCATTCGGATTATGCAATGCAACATGAAGGCAGTTGCCTATATATGTAACCACTCTTTGAATAAAGTTTTACATTTGTGCCTCATTGCTTTCTCTATGGATTCACACGTGGTATCAGACCTTGCTGAAGATCCTAGTGCCTAGAAAGAGATTCTTTGAAGATTTCATCTAGATTCTCTCTTCTTCCCCAAATGGAGTTTTCTTCTTTCTTCCTTCCATGAATTTCCTTAAGCTCATTCTCCTCCTACAAGCCACCATTGCTCCAGCCCTTTTAGTTGTAGATTCCCCTAGTAAGGATGTGCTTCCATCTAAGAGAAATTGAAGAATTATGGCTTCTACAGCCCATGCTTACACTCGCCCTATGCCGCACCATTTCTATTGATATAGCTTGCTGGAGCCACCATTTCAAAAATGGTCTAAGGTGCACTTAGGCTACCCTATGGGCTACCTGTTGGTGAATTTTTAGGGAAAATGGTCCAAGGAATGAGGAGAAACTACAGAAAAACCAGTCGGGTTTTTCAAGAAGACATGATTTTTGGAGGCAGAGAAGATGCTGCTACCCTTGGAGGTGTGAAGCTTCTTTTGGTTTGAGACTTACACTGAGTCTTCTACTCCCAAGGATCATTGATTGCACAGCAAATGCCCTCTAGTTGATGCTTTGTGGTGTGAGGTAGCAATCCTCCAAGTTACTCTATTTCTGCAAGCATTTCTTGACTATTTTTTGAAAATAGATGCTACACTAAATGCTAAGTTGATGCTTGAGGAGTTAAAATTCAAATTAGAGATTCAGAGATTTCTTTTTCATATCTAATAATTCTCTTTGAAGTTTAGTTGATGTTGATTTCTTGACAAAATGCCAAACTCTCAATCTTCTTCAAGTGCCAAGAAGACTACAAAGACAAAGTACAAGGTAAAGAAGACCCCACTTAAGAGGTTGTGACAGAAGCCAACTGGTTATGCATATGCCAAACAATTAGGATTTTCTAAATTATCATCTTGCAATTTGCATCTATATGGTGAACGTGATTTCTTTGTTCAGAAAAATTGATCTTTTGTAAAGGGATTTGACACTGCCATTAAATTTGTAAGACCTTCCCAAAATGGCTTCCAAACTGAAAATAGATAAGTTTGAAGGAGAGGGGTTCCACACTTGGCAAACAAAACTGAAGTTTATCCTCATGAGAAAGGGAATATGCAAGGTAGCAAATGGAAAAGAAACTAAACCTACAACTAGAGAAGGAGAAGCTTCATGGCTTCCCAAAGATGAAAAAGCACTTGCTATAATTGCTCTTGGTTTGAGTGATTCCTTTATTCATCACATTGATGGATGTGAGACTACTCATGGTGCATGGACTCCATCTTGAGCATGTCACCAATATACCAATGCTCTATGTTTAGCTTGCTTATCAAGCTCTTTGATTTTAAATTGGATAGAGGAGAATCCTGCTTATCAAGTTCTTTGATTTTAAATTGGATAGAGGAGAATCCATCTCTTCACATCTAAATTCAATGAAGAGCATTTTGACACAGTTATCTGGCATCAAGTTTAATCTTGATGAAGATATTGTAATTGCCATCTTACTTAGAAGTCTCACTGAAGAATATGGCACTATTGTAACCACACTCACCAATATACCAGAGATAAGTCTGGTAGAAATTGAAGCATCCCTCTTGGAAGAGGAAAGAAAGATCAAACAAAGAAGTGATTACAAAGAAGGGGCATATTTGGCCAAAAGCAACTTCAAGGGAAAGAGCAAAATGAAGTGTAACTTTTGTGGTAAACTTGGACACTTTGAAACGGAATGTTATGCCAAGAAGAGATGTTCGCCCAATCTTGTTGAGGAAGCAGAAACTGAAGAAGAAGAAGAACCAGAGAATGTCAAAGCTCTCACTACTTCACAAGGGTGAGGATCCATATGTTTTCTAAGTTATGTGTGTGTGAGGTCAATAATGGTTCTCTGCCATGGATAGTCCATCCTTAAATGATTGTTAGTCTTTTGAGATTCTTTTTTTGTTGGACTCATTGGGATTTTCATCCATAGTCATTGTCTATCTCCTAGTTGTAAACGAAGAATCCTAAGAGTGAGTCATAGGTTGGGGCCATGTGTGTTACCACATGATGGTGGGCAAGCCATGGAGCATCCCATGTCCTACTGTTGAGGGATGAGGTCATCAATTTGTGGGGGGGAATGAAGGGGAAAATTGATGTGTGTGTGTGTATGCCTATGGGCTTGGAGTCCTATGCAAGGAGTGTGTGAGTGTAAGTGTGCTAGAAGGTTCTAGTGACTCATCAGTTAGGTGTGTCAGGTTGGTGTGATGTGTGAGTGATCATAGGAGGTGATTGATTGAGATAATCATGGAGATGATTGTGGATCTGGGATCTACCAACATGGAGGCAGTTTCCTATATATGTAACGACTCTTTGAATAAAGTTTTACGTTTGTGCCTCATTGCTTTCTCTATAAATTCACGAAGGCATGAGGGCGCTCAAGGAGTTTGAGCCCCAAATCGCCTAAGACTTGGAGGCACGAGGAAAACACAAGCACTATTTGGGAGCCGGTTAGGAACACCTCCTAACACCAAGCTTGTCCCAAGTGCTCTTGTATGGTTAAAACAAGTGCTATTTCCGCTAGTGTAGGGAGAGATGGAAAGAGCGCCTGTTTATCCTAAGTGTAAGTTCCGAGGATGTTGGTCACCTACAATCGTGTCGTTGCTCGTTGTAGCATAGGTGTTCACAAGTGTAGCATAGGTCCTCGGGTCATGTTCCTATGAGAGGTGTAGGCTAAAGCATGGAAAGAAGATCTCATGCACGCATGAATGAGAAAGATGGCTTGATTATAACGATTGATGGAGGCTCTCGCCTCCACAAGAGTTCAAGGGTTTAGAAGGGAATTTCAGGGTTCGAAGGGGGGACATGGTTGAGAGAGCTAATTAGGAGTCGCAAGGTTCAGAGGGGGTTGCAGGGTTTAGGAGGAGTCCAAGGTTAAGGAGTGGAGAGCTAGTCTCCTTCGCGGATTTGAGGGGGAAGGGTGGAGGAGGAGGGAGGAGGAGGAGGAGGGAGGAGGAGGAGGAGGGAGGAAGGAGAAGGAGGAGGAGGGAGGAAGGAGGAGGAAGGAGAAGGAGAAGGGAGGAGAAGGAGGAGGGAGGAGGGGGAGGAGGAGGAGGTGGAGGAGGAGGAGGGAGGAGGAAGGAGGAGGAGGAGGGAGTACAAGGGTAGAGAGTGCAAAGGTAAGGGCATGCTGGAACACGATAGTGTAAGAGAGCATGGATGCAATGGAGATCAATTGCATGAACACAATAGTGAGCTTGAACATTGAACCCCAAAGAGTATGAGATTCATTCCATTGAGAGATATTTATACATGTTGGTATCTACACAATCCATAGGTACCTTCGTGGTGGGGGGACCTCTTTTGTAGGAGACCTTTTGGATAGGAGTCCCTTTACTTTTGGGGGGGGCCTTTTGGGTCTCTATAGAAAGTGGGGGGACCTTTTGGCTCTCTACACAAAGTGGGGGGACCTTTTGGGTCTCTACACAAAGTGGAGGGATCTTTTGGGTCTCTACACAAAGTGGAGGGACCTCAGAAAGTGTAGGCTTTTAGTATTCTCTCTCTAGATTTAGTATTTCTCTCTCTAGATCTTGAGATTTTGCAAGTATGATTGGACATTTTTTAGAGAGGATTTTGGCTATGCTCATCCTTTCAGATTTATCATACCATCTTTCAAGCTCAAGATATTACAAGCGGAGCTTTGCCCGCTACTCTACACACACAATCCTCTCATAGTTGTTGTCCTATACTGCACTTCTGGCCCTTGTTTGCCACAGGGTTAACAACTCCCTTGGACCAATTTGATTACCCGTCCTTGGGTTATGGTTGAGTCTAAAGACAATGTTGTGCTTTTCGGATTGGTAGACCCAAAGTGACACGACCACCTCATGGTGACGAATCATACCTCCTTCGATCTATGCAACAAGGTCGCCATCCGCATATGTGACAACATGATGGACAATGCAAATTTGGGTAAACCCCCAGATCCCTCAGAATTAGCTCCATCAGTTAGGCCTTCAAGTACATAAATGATCAAGAAGGAGACCAACGAGCCTAAGGGCTTGGATATGAGTGAGCTGGCCTCCAATCTGCTGGATCAGCTAGGCCAGCAGTGGAGGACATGAACCTCCAAGGAGGCACCAAGCAACCCCTATTTGTTTCCATGGAGAAACAACATCTAGTGTGGGGTATTCAATGGCAACTACCCCTCCAATGAGTGTTTGCACCTAAGGGCAAGGCCTTCCCACTACCTCGTATAACCCCAGTCAATCAGGTGTTGGTAGAAGAAGTGCCCAATGACTGGGAGGAGATGGATCCAGATCATGGACCTCACGATTACTACCCCTACGAGGAGGGAAGTGGAACCCTGAGCCTATACCTTCCACAAGAGGATCAACAGGTCCTCGTATTCTAGACCACTCCCATGAATGCGAGGGCCCCCGATCCAATGTTACACCTACCAGGGTCCCCATAGAGCAAGTGAATTCCCTAACAAGGTACTTCAAATGCTCGTGTCCTACTTCAAATGCCAGGGGCCACATTTCTTGAAGGATTGTCCATACGAGGATCGTACCCCCGCCACTCCAACCACAACCAACCCCACACCCTTGTGTGTGGGATGTGGGTCTAAGCATCTATTCTAGGACTGTCCCATGAGGAGACCGACAACCCCAATTATCCCACCAAAGAGCACTAGCCTTAATCTACTTAGCATCGAACAAGGCCAGGTGGCAGCAATGCCCCTACAAGTCATCACAAGGATGCAAGCCAAGGCATTGGGGGCAAAGCAATGAAGAAGCTGGAAAGGAAGGATAAAGGGTCCCTTTTGCCTGGCCTCAAGATCCCTCCACACCCCCTAACCTAGTCCAAGAAGGCCATTGGGGTAGGTGATGGCTTTGACTAGGTGCGCATCCAGGATGGGTAGGTGATGGCTCTGACCAAGTGCTCATCTAGGATAGTTCTGATGAGGAGACAACTACTCTCGTGCCACCTCCTCTACTTTCAAAAACACGCTTCCACCAGGGTGACCCTGAGGTACCACCAAGTCTAGAGGTAAACAATCCATTGCAAGCCCAAGGCCTAGCACCCTCACCCTCCTATAAGGAGAACTATCCTGACCCAGTCCTAGAAAAGCAATATGTAAAAGATGCCCAAAACTTGGTATGGGATTGCCAAGAGAAGTTTGAGCATCGACTAAAGGCAAGTAGAGGGTCAGATACTATTCATCCAACCCACGTTATGGGCGACCGAGGGGCAAAATTGCTCAAGGTTTCAAAAAGAGTGGAGGAAGAGGAACACATCAACTTCGATCAGTTAGAAGCTCCTGATCTGATGCACAAAATGTCCAAGAAGACCTAGTACTAAAAACCTCCCAGGAGGAAGGAGATCTATATGGCTTCGAGGACCTATTGTCCATGGAAGGAGAGGCTTCACAAGAACCATGCGATAGTGCCGAGTTGGTTGCCTTCCTATCGACAGAGCTAAAAATGTCGATTGCTTCCCTTTTAAGAGGAAATCCCATCCTATGGCATGACCTATCCAATTGGATGAACAGATCGCTCTTGCCCCCAGTCCTTGCCAGGCCCTAAGCCCAACCAATCGTCACCAAAAAAGGGGAAGAATAAGGTTCCCATAAACAAGCTAGGCCAGTACTTCAAGGGTAATGACACGAGTGCCACTATCCCCATAATCTATTAAAACCAAAAAGTTGAGGCCATCTTGGATGGGGGAGCGGGAGTGAGTGTCTATACCAAGGAATGCTGGGTGAAATGGGGAAAACGTGCACTTGAGCAAACCCATCTGGTAGTAAAGTTAGCCAATGGGGGAACTGTCGAGCCCTTGGGAGTGCTTATACTGGCATATACATTAAGGTATTTGGATTCACATACCCCATCAGCTTTGTAGTCATGGACTTCACTTGGTAGCCGGGATATGAAGCTATCCTAGCAGGCCCTTCTTGCAAATGTCTGGACTTGTGCACGACTGGCATAATGATAACATCTACTTGTGGCATGAGGAGCAAACCATGAGAGTGGACTTGCACACCTACAAGGTCCACCCACATTGTCAGGACACCTCTTTGCTGCAAAATCTGGCACCACTACCTGAACCAACTCCGTGAAGCTATTCGAACCTTGTGACAAGGAAGAGGATGAGGAGTCTAATGACTCCTGGTATGCACCTCTCCCTGAGCCAAAATTCTCACAGAATTGGATGCACATCTTAGCTAATATAGATGTCCCAGAGAGGATAGGGTTTCAAATCACCACCCCAAAGCTCGAGGGTCTGACCCCCCGAAGAATGTTTAACATGCTCAAACCTCGAGAGGTAAGTAAGGGAGCCATGAGGGTAAATCAGATCTCCACTTGCTGTCATACGTGGGTGCCACCACTACTCACCAAGAATTCTCCTCCAATTGGGGAACTAGGGTGAGTAATATAACTTCCCCCGTCAGCTCTATAAGCACAATGGAAGAGCCCCCTTCAGGTCCCAAACCCCTTGTATCCAAAAGCATGGCTAGGGCCAAAAGGATCACAGCTTCAATAGAAACAAAGGAGGAGACTGAAGAAAAAGAGGACCTACGGCATGTACCAACCCATTACAAGGCCTACACAATCGAGGATCATAAGATCTTATACCAACAAGCCAAAAGGTCTCGGGAAGATAGATGCTCCCAAGGGTATGACGTGCTAGCCCCAGTTAAGGAGGTAAACCTAGCCCCGGAAGGGTAGGACCCCAACCCATATTCATCACCGATGATCTCACCCCCAATGGGGAGCAAATCTCTGTAGGTAGCAGAGCCAAAAAGTGCAAGAGTGCACTATCTCAAATTGGTATGCCCTTCGCGGTGTGGCGAGAGGGCAGTATATGCTACGTGGCCCATTTTGGTGGTGGAAGTTTTCCACAGGCACATAGGAAAGTGCCTTGTTTTTGCTGTGCGACCACTGTTCTATAGGTCGGTCAAAAGTAATCGCAGAAATTACATCGTATGCCTGTGCACAGAGATATTGGGAGTGACATCATTCTTATTGCATATTGATGCATAATCGTCACTAGGAAGTGACTGTGTGGTCAAATACCACTCTCGTCAGTTTTGTAGATTTGCCCTTGTCAGGCAGAAGTTGTGTTTTTTTGCAGTGACAGAATATTTTGTAGTATTCTGTAATGGCTTCTGATGCTCTTTCACAGATTGTCATTGAAAAGCTTGACAAGAACAACTTCCAAGCATGGAAGTCTAGAACGATGAATTTTCTTAAGGGAAAAGGCTATTGGGAGTTCATATGCAAATGTTGGTGAGGTGTTTTTTCTTGATGGTTAGGGGGAATTTTAGGCAGGTCTTGCCAGTTATTCCCACGGCAAGACGAGAAGATATTGTCAACTCTACATTGTGCCACTCAAGGATTTGGAGATGCATCAAGGTATTGAAGCTGGTACAGAATATGCGAGTTATTTAGGAAAATGATAATTCAATAGAGCAAGAATTCATACAATGGCTATTAGATATTGGAAATGGAACTAGCAGTGTATAAAAGAAGACACTGTTGCAATCCCATCAAAGATTCTTTTAAGGACAAACTCTATGGAAGGTCTGATTGAGTGGGTGTATATAGAACTTGCAACGGTTGTGGATTATGCACCATATTTTTGAGACCGCACCTCGAAACCTTGAAGTTGATGCAGTCAATGCTACTACACTAAAGGCAATGCCCAGTGAGAGAAAAAGGAGTATCTAACTACAGACTTAGTAGAGAGCTCATGTGGAGATTTTTTTTGTATGTAGTAGAGTATCTTAGCATGCTCGATCTTGGTGGTGGATACCCACCTCATCAGCTGCAAAATGCTCCCCTCATTTTGTTACACAATCCAAATCCTCGATAGGAATTATGCAATGGGACTCGACGGCTGATATGCAAAGAGTTCCACACGAAGGTATTGGAGGTTGAGATTATCATTAGTACCAATGCTGGAGACAGGATGTTCATTCCAAGAGTAACTTTCATTCCCAGTAACTTGAAACTTCCATTCGATATGAGAAGGCAATTTCCTATTAGGCTAGCATTTAGCATGACGATAAACAAGGCACAGGGCCAAACAATGTCTATCCTAGGCTTATACTTGGTGACACCGGTGTTTAGTCACGGGCAATTATATGTGGCTTTCTCGCATGTCGGATCATCAAATGCAGTCAAAGTATTCCTTCCAGAGAGTGTGGTTCGGGTTAGTGATGAGGACACTGAAATGAGTTGTACCACAAATGTTGTATACAACGAGGTTTTACAATCGGCATCAAGAAGAACCTAGCAGTATGCCGGTGCTCTTTGAAAGCCTCTTCAGACTTTGTTGGGTGACAAATTGTCACAGTCTTTTTTGTATCATTGTGTTCTTTTAGGCGATCAAAGGTCTATCGATTGTAAGGCTTTGAAGTGTGGATTAAAAATCGGTGATGACTATTTTTGTATAATTTTCATGAGCTCATTCCTTATTCCATTCAAACAATGTCGTCTCTGGAATTTTGACAATGTACGACTTTTGTGAGTTTTATGGGTTCACACATTGTTTTTTTTTCTTCAAATTATAGATTATCAAATGTACTATAACTAATGTTCATTTTAATTTGTGGCGTGGTGAAGCCTTTTAATTTCTTCTCTATATATAGGTTGACACATCTATTGTTACTGTAATATGATACGTATTGTTATTGTAATATGATATGATAGGATGGCAACGTCATTTACATTAACCACCGAGACAATTGCACAGGTAGCAGGTACATAATTGTGTAGTAGTCAATTGCTAAGTTGACTTATTTAATAGTATAGTCATCTACCTTTAGGAATATATAGATCCTGATGGTTTGAGAGCTGGGGTGTGTGCCCAACCATTGGTTGACATCTTGGAGTTGGAGAGCTTTGTTGGATAGATAACCTATATATTTTTTTGTTTTGTTTTTTTCATATAGGTGAAAGCTACTTAGGTTACATATATAAGCGAATAAACATGATATTATTTTCCTTTAGGGTGGTTCTTGACTCAAGTTTTGCAATGATTCTCCTCAGTCCAACATATGATGGGGTGGAACATCTCAATTTTGGATATTTTATTGTGAGTTCTCAGCGTCTTGCTGGGAATAATGGTCCCCAGACCATCTATGTGCGTTTCATTGGGTACCTGGAGCTGATAAGAATAGATGTATTTTGTCGAGGGGCGAACGAAGACTTTGTATATGCATTTATGTACCACATACACACTCCTGTGCACCAGCGTAAGCATTCTAATTAAATCTGCATCTACTTGTTCTTTAATAAGCCACCCCAAGGCATCAACTCATGGCTTGTCTAGTACCATACTCTTCTACTGTCATCTTTTTAGCCTATTTTCAAAGGTGTCATTTATCACTTTAACTTCTTGTAAGGAAAGAAAAGTTGGAGACAGTGAGTTGTCTCTCAGCCATTTGGGTAATTCTTGACTCCTCCAAGGGCCAGTTATTCCACAAACATTAAAGGTAAGTTTAAAAATGGTTTATCTATTAGGTATGCTCAATGCCCCACCCTCCTGGGGTAACCACTAGTGGTCCAAGGTGCTCAAGTTGTAGGGCCCCCATATGAGGAGAAGCCATGTGTGAGCCTAGGACACTGGATGGATCTTGACTTGCATGTCAGATGAGGTCTATCAAATGAGACCGTTGATGGTACAAAGGTGATTTTGTGGGAGCCCCTTGCTCTCGTTGGGGTCTAGGGGCCAGCTAGCCCCCAGCTTGGGGGTCCCAGGGGGGCCAACGGCCCCCTTGGTGGGGGTTCAGGGGCAAGAGTCCCCAAGGTGACAGTATAGGGAATATTCCTTGAATATTCCATGGACGACTAGTCGGTTCCACTGACTAGGTTGACTGGTCAACTCCGTCGACTAGGTTGACTGGTCGGCTCCACCGACTACATTGATCCAACTACTGCCCTCATAGCTACTATGAAGAGGCGATCTTCCCAGTCCATTGCATCAAATTAGTTTAGATCAAATTAGATCTTCCAACTAGTAGCTCTTCACCTAGTATCTATCTAGATCACCATCTAAGCTCCATTGTGGGAGTGCATGGGTGGTCGGAGCCATCATTTGTACCACATCAGGATTGAAGGAAAATTTTGTTCCCCTCCAGTTTGTTGTGTACTCTCTATTATTTGTTCAGTTTTTGTTCCGCTGCGCTGTGTAATTTAACATGGTATTAGAGCCCAGTCGACTCTAAGGATCGAAGAGTAGAAGAGAGGCGAGGGCTTCAACAGCATATGGAGTGATGGCAATATGAAGCGGCTCAAGTTCAGTAGTTGTAGTTGCACCAACAATCCAAGCGTTGAGGATTCGCCCACCAGCCTTCACTGAAGGCAAGCTAGATGGTACAAACTACAGTCTATGGAAGTTTAAAATGAGCTATTCTAGATTCATATGAGCTTCTGGAGACAGTACTGGGGACTACCTGACCCAAAACCACAAGGAACCCTGACCCAGCAAATCCAGGGAGTATGATACCTCCTAATGTCGACCTTTTATGAGCTTGGAAATGTAGGGACGCAGATGCTCTGTGTGCCCTGGTTACAAGTACTACTGATAGTGTTTTGACCTTGATTCAGCATACATCTAAGGCAATTGTGGCTTGGAACATATTGAAGAGTCAGTATGAGATGCGAAATCAGACAAGGATCCAAAACTAGAGAATCAGCTCATAGAGTTGAGAAGTTTAATGAAGGAGAGACAGCAGAGGCGTTCATAACCCAAATAAAAAATTTGTGTGACCAAATGGCTGATGCTAGGATACAAAAGACTAGTGAAGAGCTAGCTCAGCGGTGTCTCCGGATATGTCCACCAAGGTTTGCTGGACTGGTAACAACGCTTAACACTTAGGTGAGACCCCAACCATTGTCATTTGAGGAGTTCTATGCTTTACTTATGGAGGAGGAATTGAGGCTTAAAGCTTGAGATGGAGGTGCCAATGGGGATGCTGCTTTCTCTGCCACTACGAAAGGCAAAGGTGGTTCCTCCACCAAAGGTAAGTCCTCTACTAATGGTGACAAAAAGAAGAAGGGCGACAAGAAGAAGTTTCACGGAGAATGCTTCTACTACAAGAAGAAGGGGCATGTGATTTCAGATTGCTAGGTCAAGAAAGTAGATGAAAAGAATCATACCCTGAAGAAGACAGATAAGGGGAAAGAGATAGCTAACATAGCAGAAGCAGTGTTGGATCTATTTCTAGCCATTGAGGAAGAGTGTCCCTCAATTCAAGAAGCTTCAACCACTGATTCATGGGTGTTGGATAGTGGTGCCTCCCGTCACATGACCTGCAAGAAGGGTCTAAATTGTTCCATGTAGCCTCTATAGGAACCCATCACCATGATGGTTGGAAATAATGCAAAATGCCCTGTTGAGGGTACAGGTATGGTGGTTTCATCTATTTTTGTAAATGGAGATGTTAAGAAACTATCTAATGTGCTGTATGTTCCACAAATCAAGAGAAATTTGCTATCACTTGCTTCTATAACTAACCTTGACCATGAGGGGAGGTTCAACAAGATAGGAGCAAAAATTCTGGATAGTGCAGGCGATTCTTGTTGGCACAAGAGTAAGGAGGAACAACCTGTATGAGCTAAGTGCTCTTACAGCCACAAGTATACTTTGGCATGAAAGATTTGGCCACATCCGATTTGCAGTGCTCAAGGAGATGTAGAAGCAAGGTATGGTTGCTCACTTACCTGCAGTAGCAAAAATCAAAGAACCACATGAAGCTTGCATGATGGGCAAGCAACTAAGAAAGGCATTCCCACAAGAAAGAAAGAATAGAGCAAACGATCCTCTAGAGTTGGTGCATGTTAACTTGTGCGGTAAGATGCCTACATAGGCCTTGGGGGGATCTTTCTATTTTTTATTGATTGTAGAGGACTATAGTAGGAAGATGTGGGTGTAGTTTCTTCGTGAAAAGGCTCAAGCTTTTGGTAAATTGAAAGAATGGCTACAACTTGTTGAAAATGAAACAGGAAGAAAAGTGAAGAAAATCAGATCGGATGGTGGTGGTGAGTTTGTTTCTACAAAGTTTGGAGACTTTTGCAAGAGTAAAGGGATCAAGTTACAAATGATGACACCACATACACCTCAGCAAAATTTGGTTGTTGAATGCCAAATGCAGACCACTGTGGAGATAGGGAGGTGTATGTTGAAAGGTGCTGGACTGCCAAACCACTTTTGGGCTGAGGCTCAATACTACGGTTTACATTCTTAATCTCGCAGCTATACAAAGGCACTCAAAGGTAAAACACCACATGAGGCTTACAGCAGTAGTAAGAAGCCATTTGTCTCCCATTTTAGAATGTTTGGGTGAATGCTATGCACATGTACCAAACAAAGAGAGAAACAAGCTACAACCAAAAAGCACCAAATGTATCTTTTTAGGCTATTGTGATGAGAAGAAAGCCTATAAGTTGTATGACCGAGAGGCAAAGAAGATCATAGTGAGCTGTGATGTGGTGTTCATGGAGTAGCCACATGCAGTGGAGGCAGAGAAGAGCTCTTTCACTTTATCATCAAGCGAAGAGGTAATTCACTATGGACCTGCCCTAGGAGCTCTAAAGGAGGAGGAAATATCAGATGATGAAGGTATAAGTCACCAACCTGTTGTTACACCAGTGGAAAAGCCATTGCCATGATGGGTAAGGCAGCTCTTTGACCATGATAACCAGATGCCTATGTTTGTTGAGCAGCATGGAGATGTTCCAAGGTGGTCTCGGAGAATCGAGGAGCAAAGGAGGGCTTCTGCTCACACAGTCCATATGACTTTGATGGCTGAGATTATTGCAGATGTAAAGGAGCCTGCGAGTTTGGAGGAAGCACTTGCAGATCGAGATTGGAAAACCACTATGCAAGCAGAATGTGATAGCATCATGAAGAATGAAACTTGGGAGTTGGTAGATCGACCACCCAACAAAAAGTTTATTAGCACCAAGTGGGTTTGGAAGGTAAAGGGTAAAGTACAAGGCTGATGGGACTTTGGAAAAGTGCAAAGCCAGATTGGTTGCACAAGTAGTTTCGCAGGTTGAAGGATTTGATTTTTGAGAATCTTTCGCTCCGACTACTTGAATGACCACTATTCGCACATTACTATCAGTGGCTGCTCATAAAAGGTGGCCAGTTTATCAAATGGATGTCAAATCAGCATTCTTAAATGGTGACCTCAAGGAGGAGGTGTACGCGGCTCAGCCACCAGGGTTTGAGGCCCCCCATTCTAAGAACAAGGTATGTAAGCTGAAGAAAGGGTTGTACGAGCTGAAACAGGCCCCAAGAGCATGGTACCAACAGATAGACAAATTCTTTCATAAATTAAACTTCAAAAAATGTGCCTCAGATGCTAACTTGTATGTGTACAAGAAAGGTGGAAAATCTACTATTATTGTTCTATATGTGGATGATCTCCTTATTACAGGTGACTATGAAGACATGGTCCAGCAGACTAGAAAGGCATTGAGCACTGAGTTTGAGATGACAGACTTAGGCTTGATGCACTACTATTTGAGGATTGAAGTCTAGCAAGAGCCAGGCAAGATCTTCATCTCTCAGCAAAAATATGCAAGGGAGATCTTGAAGGCATTTGGTATGTTCGAGTGCAAGGAGATAGCTACACCTATGGAGGTAAATGCGAGGCTATCTATGGAGGATGCCTCACCACCAGCAAACATCGCGAGGTACAAGAAGCTGGTCGGTAGTCTCATCTATCTATGCAACACCAGACCGAACATTAGTTTTGCTGTTGGCATTTTGAGCAGGTTCTCCAATAAGCCTCGGGAGAATCATTGGAATGCAGGGATGCGGGTGCTCACGTATGTGAAGGGCACTCTTGATTATGGCATCACCTATGGTACGGGCACTTCCTTGGCTGGTCATTATGACTCAAATTGGGTTGGAGATGTTGATTCCAGGAAATCAGTTTCTAGATATTGTTTCTCTTTAGGTTTAGGTATCTTCTCTTGGATCAATAAGAAACAACCAACAGTGGCATTGTCTTCTACCGAGGCTGAGTACAAGGCAGCATGTTTTGCTACATGTGAAGCAGTGTGGTTGAGTAGGATCTTATGGCACATGGGAGTGCAAGAGGATGAGGCAACTGTGCTGAGGTGTGACAATCAAAGCTGCATGGCCATTGCTAAAAGTCCAGTGTTTCATGCGCGCACAAAACATATAGAGCTTCAGTATCACTGTGTACATGATTTGATCAAGGATAGGATATTGGGATTGGTCTACTATCCAACAGAGCAAAATGGAGGGGATATCTTCACCGAGGCACTCGGGAAGGATCAGCTTCAGGGTCATCTTTAGAGACTTGGCATTGGGCCAAGAAGGTAGGGTGGACATTGAGGGGGGGTGTTAGATTTGCTCAATGCCCCACCTCCATGATAACCACCAATGGTCCAAGGTGCTCAAGTTGTAAGGCGCCCATATAAGGAGAAGCCATGTGTGAGCCCAGGACACTGGATGGATCCTGACTTGGATGTCAGATGAGGTCTATCCAACATGGATGACTGGTCAGTTCCACGGACTAGGTTGACTAATCAGCTCCACCGACTAGGTTGACTGGTCGGCTCCATCGACTACGTTGATTCGACTACCGCCCTCATAGCTATAAAGAGGCAATCTTCCTAGTCCATTGCATCAGATCAGATCTTCCAGCTAGTAGCTCTTCACCTAGAATCTGTCTAGATCGCCATCTAAGCTCCACTGTGGGAGCACACCTATATTGAAGGAAAATTTTGTTCCTCTCCAGTTTGCTGTGTACTCTCTATTCTTTGTTCAGTTTTTGTTCCACTGCACCATGTAATTTAACATTATTTACCATTCTTGCTCTTCCCCTTTTTAGCCTTGGGGGTTGGGCTTTTGGGTGGGGCACTCTGACCTTTTACTTCGGAGATTCTTCTTTTGTTAAGAGTTGTGGCTTGAGGTTTAATTGGAGGCCCATGAGGGTTATTCTATTTTTGGGCCAAGGGGAGTTTTTCCTCAGAGTCTCTTGGCTCTGACTCACTCATACTGGCATCCACTTGATTTACATCTTCTTCAAACTCTTTGGACCATCTCAGCTTCCTCCTTTTGGGCATCTTGAATCCACTCTTCAATTTCTTTGTCAATGAGAGCTTCAATGGGGCATTGATTTCATTGGCTAGTAAGCCCAATAGCCAAGGGTTCAAGAGAATGGTATATAATCATTGCTACAAACTACTTTACCAAATGGGCCAAAGCTAAGGCAATGACATGTGAGGCCAATGCTAGAGCAACAACAACATTTCTATACGAGAACTTTATATCCTACTTTGGGTGTTCCTATGGAAATTGTGAGAAAATCAAGGATCACACTTCATCAACGAATTTGTATAAATCCTCATGAGTGAATTCTTGATATTTCATAGGAAATGTACACCATAATACCCCAGGGCAAATAGCTAGGCTGAGAGCTCAAACAAGACCTTGTGCAGTACCATGACACATATGGTCAAGGCTAGTAGAAATGATTGGGAGCATAAACTTACGGTGGGATTATGGGTGTATCACATCACGTATAAGATTGCAACTAATTACGCTCCATTTAGCCTTGCTTTTGGGGTAGAAGCAGTGATGCCATTGGAATTTATGGTACTAAGCCTAAAAATTGTTGTGAAAGAGAGAGTAATTAAATGCACCCTCTTAGAGATACTAATTTGAGTTTGAAAAGCTTGATCAAACTAGACTAAGGGTAGCATATTCCATGAAGGTCGAAAAGTTACAATGCAAGTGGTTGTTTGACCACAACTTAAGGAATAAGGACCTACTTATCGGGTAGTGGTGATCACTCTAGAAGGGTCTTATCAAATTGTGACCTTAGACGGGGTTGAAATGGATGTATATATTAATGGTAGTAAGGTTAAATAATATTATAGACCCCTAACTCAACAATGTTGGGATATCTCAAGGTGTATGCCTCAGGCACACCTTATGTTTCTATGTGTGAGTGCTAGAGGCACAGTTAGGTGCCCACAAGCACAGTTAGGTGGTGGAAAAGCCACATAGGATGATTGAGTGAATCTAGGAGCAGATTGAGGAGATGATTGTGGAGCTTTGAGGTCATCAGTGATGTCAGTGACCTTGTATGAGGTGCCTACTTAAGGACCTCTTTCTTCTTCATTCTATAAGCAAGTATTCTGATTTTGTGTCCACTCTACTCTTTCCTTTCAGTATTCCAACATGGTATCAGAGCCATTTCATCCCCCTTGAGCCCATTTCTGCCACATCATCATCTTCTTCCTCTTCTTCTTCTTCACCATCTCTCCCTCTTCTTCCAAAAACTTGCTTAAGCTTGTTCTCCTCCATTTCTCACTCATCTCCCACGCCCTTCCAGCTGAAGATCCACCTAGATGGGGCGAACTCCTGGCTGCAAGGAATCGACGAAATACCCGCGCTGCTGGTCGCCATTGTACGAAAGTCGTCGAAGTTCTCTGCTGCAAGTTCTCTGCGCCTGCTTCGACTTTCTCTAATTCCTTTCAGGGGGAGTTAGTCCATACCTAGAGCTACCTTGTGCTGAAATCTGAGCAGCAATGGCTGCATATTGAAGGAGAAAACAGAGAAAAACCAGTCGACTTTGTTCATGAAGGTGAAGGCAACCTGACGCATATTTTCGCCTCTTCTTCCCAGAGGATCTACTGTGGTATACCAGCTTTCTTTTGCCTTAGAAAGCCCTCTTTCTTTTGCTTTAAAGAGTGTGCTATGAGCCCTCCAAGTTCAGCTCTCTAGTTTTGACAGTTTTTACATGCTTTTGAAAATGATGCTACATAAAATGCTACTCTAGCATTTCTGGTCTTTTGAAGTTTTTAATAACTTCACTACAAGTGTTGCTTCAGTTTTGTTTTGACTTGCTAGACCTGGTTGTGATTGGAAAGTGGTTATTTCATCCACTTCTATGAAGCATATAAAAAGAAGCATCATTGTTTGAAAACTAGTCACTACTATTTGCTACAACAAGTGGCTATACTTTGGAAGTATTTCAGTTCTTTTTGCCTTGTAAGAGAGAAGACACTACCCAATACTTGGGTTAGAGCCTCTCATGGCTTGCTTATGCAAAATATGTGAAAAGCCAAAACATAAAGCAATGTCTTGTTATGCTACAAAGGATGAAAATGCCAACCTGACTTCCTTGTTGAAGATTGCCAAAACAATGGTTGCCAAAAAGGAAGCAACTTCAAAGAAAGAAAATACAGATCTACCTACAGATGAGCCTCCACAAGATGAGGCATTCCATGAAGATTATGCATTTTAAATCATCTCTATGTATGCTCCAGATCACTCTTTTTATGTCAAGGTACTCAGCCTGGATAGTCCTCCAAAATGAATGAAAATAAATTATTGTGTTGTGTGTGTTTGTAAACACCTCTGGTCACCTTATGATGTAGGCCATGTGTATGTTTGTTCCATGGTACCTCCTACAGACATTGTGTGCATGTACATGTAGGAGAGATAACCATTGGAAGGTCTGTTTGTATCCCTTTCTGTTTACCTTACACCCAAGGAAACCCTTGCTAGCATGAGAACCTAGCCATAGATTTATCCTTGACCACCATGAGATGGCATGAGAAACTATGAGACTAGATGTATCCTTGACATAGCTTGAGGCATTCCCTTGAGGGGGGGTTTGTTGGGATATCTCAAGGTGTATGCCTCAGGCACACCTTATGTTTCTATGTGTGAGTGCTAGAGGCACAGTTAGGTGCCCACAAGCACAGTTAGGTGGTGGAAAAGCCACATAGGATGATTGAGTGAATCTAGGAGCAGATTGAGGAGATGATTGTGGAGCTTTGAGGTCATCAGTGATGTCAGTGACCTTGTATGAGGTGCCTACTTAAGGACCTCTTTCTTCTTCATTCTATAAGCAAGTATTCTGATTTTGTGTCCACTCTACTCTTTCCTTTCAGTATTCCAACAAACAAACCCTCCATGCAATCCATCAAGACAAGTAACAAAACAAGGAGCTTGCACTCCTAAAGAAATGAGCACAAGATGAAGCTAAGGTAGGGAATGCCAAGCTTCAACAAAAGCACCCACCATGACTATCTAAAAGGCTATACTAGAAAGTGATAGCACCCTTGATGAAAATAATTATAGATCCAGCCAATTTGCTTGTGCATCCTACAGGGTCCAAGCCCATCGGAGACCATAATGCATGCAATAGTGGATTTAAGGACTAGTCACAATTTCCTTGCACATGAGGTATAGGAGTTACACCTATTCCTACAATTATCAAGGTATCAATGGTCAAACCATGCGACACTAGTCTATCTTAAAGTATCAGTCGATAGACATGTGGTTGCTAATAAATTCCTCATCATGTGTGTCAAAAAAAGAAAAGAACATGTTATATTGGGTAGGGCATGGTGTTGGAGCATCAACTGCTAGATTGATTGGCAGGAAAGGATGGTAGCTTTGACAAGCGGTGGACACAAATTTGTAGTACCTCTTTGGCCCAAAGTTAGGAGTGATAATCCAACTTTGGTTGAAGCCATTCCCTCACCACCTATGCTTGCTGCTTCACTTGACATAGCCACCCCCTCCTCATCAGACACCCACCCTCAACTAGAAATACTATGAACAAAGCAAGTACGAGTGAAGAGGAATTCGCTACAAGAACAACACAAGTTGGATAAAGCACAACACCTCTTGCTTTCACATGAGTCTTCCAATGTGTAGTTACATTCTCAGAGGACTCTTTTGAAAAAGCAAATACAAACCATGTAACAATAACTTTTTTGGTAGATTCCAAGAAACTTACTACATGCCCAAGGATATTATGAAAGCGACTCTTACTATGGATCCCAAAGCTTTGTCTACATAATATCCATCCTACCCCTATTTTCCCCAAGAAGGTTCATGTTTCCCTATGCCCAAATGGCAAAAATGGAGACTGATAATCACAATAAGTCCACCATCCCCTACCCTAAAGGCACTTGTAGAGTAGACACACAAGGACCTACGCCTAAAAATGGAGTAGAACCACAAAGATTTATTGCATGGCTTTCCTCAAATACAGCATTAATTACCCCACAAAATTCCACTATCTCCATCTTCAAGTGGACCACTACACCAGGAAACTCAAAAAAGTGGTGGCCAATCAAGAGTATGACCGCCTCCCCATCAGTAGAGACATAAGAACTTGCTCCTAAAAATGGAACAGTGCCACAAGAAATTTTTGAGTCAAATGATTCAATACATCTCAATACCTTGCTACCACTAGAAGAAAATGTTGCACTGACCAAGGCCATCATCGACAATCTAATGGCCTCTCCACCTAGAATTCAATGACAGTTGCAAGAAGATCTTCTAACCAACCCTTTTGCATCATGGTTGGTAATGAAGCATGTAGCATTCTAGCACTCTTCATCATTTGCTATTGTTTGATCTGAGAAGTTCACCAACACTCACATGCACCCATCATTATGTACATTTGGGAGAGTAAAAAGTTTAGGCATAGTACCAAGGGAATGCATCAAGTCCCCTTACATTGTCTATTCTCCATAATCACACATGTTAAGCATTGATCCACAATGCATCCCACCACATATTAGGTGTTTATGTCCAAGTCAGGTCATAGGCTCCCATAGGTTAGCATTTTATCTATACTAAGGAATCCTTAAAAGTGCACTAATCCAATGTTAGGTCCACACAATGCACATATTAGGTCCATGGAGTCATCAAAGTGTTGGGAAGATCTTATGAGGTTCAGTCATCTGAGAGGTTCTGTGTATACAAAAGTCATCAACAACAATGGTCATTATAGGTTAGCAAACTAATTACACCTTAAAAATATCAAACATGACTAAGTCTATCAAAAGCGCTGAATTAAGCCCACATGCAATTAAATTAAAGGGGAATTCAACAAACAACTCTTTCAAGTAGATGAAGAACTTGCCTTTGAAAAATCTTGTGTGGCTACTCTTGAATGTTGATACGTAGAGCTAGAAGGCTACTATATGACTTATCACCACACTATCGAGTAGACCTGGTGCGATTGAAAGATTCTTTTGCATTTTTGCTAAAGGTGAAATTTTGGAGCTCACAAAATTGGTTGACTTGGAGTTTTAGCCCTGCAATCCACATTCCTTAGCCAAAGGACTTTGAGTGGTTGTAGGAACATGGTCCCCAAGAAGCACCTTCTCTACAATGTTGTGAATGATTACCATCCCACCGACATCATAGTTTTATATAATATGGTTTTGGCTACAATGCAGAACATGTTAGAAATTGAACACGTTGCCTATTCTAATAATCTCTTTGAGGTGGAGGCAGATACAAAATTATCTACTTTTCAATCCAAAAATCCCTCCATATTAGACAATATTGATTTTACATATAATTGCCACCACCCGTAGCCATCTTGACTCAAAACATATTTAGGAAACCCCACTCATTATGTATACTCACAATATGTTACTTCTCAGCCCCCACCTAAAACTTAATCTCACACCATTACCACATCTATGACCATTTCGCACCTCCATGCACACACCAATAGGATGCACAGAGCACTTGTTGATAGGTCCATCTACCAACTCAACCTTTACTGCAAAATATGTTCAAAACATCTCTCATTTCCAAAGCCACCCTTCCACCACCAATGGCACACCCTCTAGCCCTAAGTTAGCCCAATTAATTCCCTACCCAAGGGGATTATCAACATTAGGAGGAGCCTAGTACTTTAGATCTCCAATGGTATCGGGTCTTCCATTCATTTTTACCTTTTGATGGTGTCATAGAATTCATCCAGTAGAATGGGAAACTGCACAATTTTGACCTCAATGTAGTTGATATCATGGATGTACATGCCCACACATACTTCATAGAGAAACCCCTCCAAACCTAGAGATCCACCCATCCTTGACAAATCCAAGGGGCTTTGACCTTCCACATATGTCCAAGGTCCCCATCACCAATAATGATGCTAGATTACAACCCACTTGGAGAATTCCACTTTTGAAGCTGCCATAATTTTGGATAGTCTACTGCAATATGAGAAGAGACCAAACTTTCCACTGCACTTATATGTCTCTTTGACAAATATGGAAATGGTGTATGTCAAGAGTTGCAAGCAAGTGATCCCAATATGTACAATTTTCCTTACTTCTACTTCTTGACAATGTCTACCACATATGCCCTCACCTATTTCTTGGAGCCGATGGGCACAATACTTTGCACACACCTTCAACTAGGTGGAATTAACTTACATGCAAAGTGGCATGCCCATCCCATAAGTGCTTGATCGGATAACATACCTAGTAGCGTGTTTTTTTACGGATGTGCATGACACTAGAGCAAAAATAGTATTTAATGTTCGATCGACCATGCAAAGGATATCCGATGGGCACAACACTTTTCCTACGCCTCAACCTAGGTGGTATTGAAATGTTCTCAAAGAGGCACAACCATCCGATAAGTACTTGGTCAAATAACATACCTAAGGGTGTGTTTTTTTGTGGATGTGCATATCACTACGGGAAAAACGGTGGATAATGCGTGATTGACCATGCAAAGCATATCTGATGGTCAAAATACTTTGCACGCACCTCAACATAGTTGAAACAGACTTGTGTGCAAAGTGGAGCCCCTATCTAAGAAGTACTTGTTTGAATAACACGCCTAGGACCGTGTTTTTTTATGGTTGTGCATGACATTAAGGCAAAAACGGTGTTTTATGCTTGATCGACAATGCAAAGCATATTCGATGGGCACAATACTTTGCACACACCTTCAACTAGGTGGAATTAACTTACATGCAAAGTGGTGTGTCCATCCCATAAGTACTTGATCGGATAACATACCTTGTAGCATGTTTTTTTACGGATGTGCATGACACTAGAGCAAAAATGGTATTTAATGCTCGATCGACAATGCAAATGATATCTGATGGGCACAATACTTTTCCTATGCCTCAACCTAGGTGGTATTGGCATGTTCTCAAAGAGGCACACTGATCAGATAAGTACTTGGTTGGATAACACACCTAAGGGCGTGTTTTTTACGGATGTGCATATCACTAGGGGAAAAACGGTGTATAATGCGTGATCGACCATGCAAAGCATATCCGATGGTCACAATACTTTGAATGCACATCAAACTAGTTGAAATTCACTTGCATGCAAAGTGGATCGCCCATCTGAGAAGTACTTGTTTGAATAACACACCTAGGACCGTGTTTTTTTATGGTTGTGCATGACACTAAGGTAAAAATGGTGTTTTATGCTCGATCGACAATGCAAAGCATATCCGATGGGCACAATACTTTGCACACACTTCAACTAGGTGGAATTGACTTACATGCAAAGTGGCATGCCCATCCCATAAGTACTTGATCGGATAACATACCTAGCAGTGTGTTTTTTTGGATGTGCATGAGACCAAGGCAAAAATGGTATTTAATGCTCGATCGACCATGCAAAGCATATCCAATGGGCACAATACTTTTCCTAACCCTCAACCTAGGTGGTATTGACATGATGTTAAACACGCACACCCATCCGATAAGTACATGGTCAGATAACACACCTAAGGGCGTGTTTTTTTGCAGATGTGCATATCACTAGGGGAAAAACGGTGTACAATGCGTGATCGACCATGCAAAGCATATCCAATGGTTACAATACTTTGCACTCACCTCAACCTAGTTGAAATATACTTGCGTGCAAAGTGGAGCCCCCATCTGATAAGTACTTGTTTGAATAACACACACCTAGGATCGTGTTTTTTTATGGTTGTGCATTACACTAGAGCAAAAATGGTGTTTTATGCTTCATCAACAATGCAAAGCATATCCGATGGGCATAATACTTTGCACACACCTTAAACTAGGTGGAATTGACTTACATGCAAAGTGGCATGCCCATCCCATAAGTACTTGATCGGATAACATACCTAGCAGCGTGTTTTTTTACGGATGTGTATGACACCAAGGCAAAAATGGTATTTAATGCTCGATCAACCATGCAAAGCATATCCGATGGGCACAATACTTTTCCCACACCTCAACCTAGGTGGCATTGACATGTTTTCAAATAGGCACACCCATCCAATAAGTACTTGGTCATAACAGACCTAAGGGCGTGTTTTTTTGTGGATGTGCATATCACTAGGAAAAAACGGTGTATAGTGCATGATCGGCCATGCAAAGGATATCCAATGGTCACAATACTTTGAACAAACCTCAACCTAGTTGAAACCGACTTGCGTGCAAAGTGGAGCCCCCATCTGAGAAGTACTTGTTTGAATAACACACCTAGGACGTGTTTTTTTATGGTTGTGCATGACACTAAAGCAAAAACGGTGTTTTATGCTTGATCGACAATGCAAAGCATATCCGATGGGCACAATACTTTGCACACACTTTCAACTAGGTGGAATTGACTTACATGCAAAGTGGCATGCCCATCCCATAAGTACTTGATCGGATAACATACCTAGCATCGTGTTTTTTTATGGATGTGCATGACACTAGAGCAAAAATAGTATTTAATGCTCGATCGACCATGCAAAGGATATACGAAGGGCAAAATACTTTTCCTATGCCTCAAACTAGGTGGTATTGACATGTTCTCAAAGAGGTACACCCATCAGATAAGTACTTGGTTGGATAACACACCTAAGGGCCTATTTTTTTATGGATGTGCATATCACTAGAGGAAAAATGGTGTATAATGCGTGATCGACCATGCAAAGCATACCCGATGGTCACAATACTTTGCTTGCACCTCAACCTTGTTGAAACAGACTTGCATGCAAAGTGGAGCCCACATCTGAGAAGTACTTATTTGAATAACACACCTAGGACCGTGTTTTTTTATGGTTGTGCATGACACTTTAAGGTAAAAACGGTATTTTATAATTGATCAACAATGCAAAGCATATCTGATGGGCACAATACTTTGCACACACCTTCAACTAGGTGGAATTGACTTACATGCAAAGTGGGGCACCCATCCCATAAGTACTTGATCGGATAACATACCTAGCAGCGTGTTTTTTTACGGATGTGCATGACATCAGAGCAAAAATAGTATTTAATGCTCGATCGACCATGCAAACAATATCCGATGGGCACAATACTTTTCTTATGCCTCAAACTAGGTGGTATTGACATGCTATGAAAGAGGCAGACCCATTAGATAAGTACTTGGTTGGATAACACATCTAAGGACCTGTTTTTTTACAGATGTGCATATCACTAGGGAAAAAATGGTGTATAATGCGTGATCGACCATGCAAAGCATATCCAATGGTCACAATACCTTGCTTGCACCTCAACCTTGTTGAAACAGACTTGCATGCAAAGTGGAGCACCCATCTGAGAAGTACTTATTTGAATAACACACCTATGACCGTGTTTTTTTATGTTTGTGCATGACACTAAGGCAAAAACGGTGTTTTATGCTTGATCGACAATGCAAAGCATATCCGATGGGCACAATACTTTGCAGACACCTTCAACTAGGTGGAATTGACTTACATGCAAAGTGGGCGCCCATCCCATAAGTACTTGATCGGATAACATACCTAGCAGCGTGTTTTTTTACGGATGTGCATGACACTAGAGCAAAAATAGTATTTAATGCTCGATCGACCATGCAAAGGATATCCGATGGGCACAGTAATTTTCCTACACCTCAACCTTGGTGGTATTGAAATGTTCTCAAAGAGGCATACCCATCCGATAAGTACTTGGTTAGATAACATACCTAAGGGTGTGTTTTTTTGCGAATGTGCATATCACTACAGGAAAAATGGTGGATAATGCGTGATCGACCATGCAAAGCATATCCGATGGTCCCATCCCATAAGTACTTGATCAAATAATATACCTAGCAGCGTGTCTTTTTACAGATGTGCATGACACTAAGGAAAAAACGGTGTTTTATGCTTGATCGGCAATGCAAAACATATCCGATGGGCACAATACTTTGCACGGCACAATACTTTGCACACACCTTCAACTAGGTGGATTTCACTTACATACAAAATGACATGCCCATCCCATAAGTACTTGATCAGATAACATACCTAGCAGCGTGTTTTTTTACGGATGTGCACGACACTAGAGCAAAAATGGTATTTAATGCTCGATCGACAATGCAAAAGATATCCGATGGACATAATACTTTTCTTATGCCTCAACCTAGGTGGTATTGAATTTCTCAAAGAGGCACACCCATTAGATAAGTTCTTGGTCGGATAACACACCTAAGGGCATGTTTTTTTTACAGATGTGCATATCACTAGGAAAAAACGATGTATAATGCGTGATCAACCATGCAAAGCATATCTGATGGTCATAATACTTTGCACACACCTCAACCTAGTTGAAATGGACTTGCATGCAAAGTGGAGCCCCCATCTGAGAGGTACTTGTTTGAATAACACACCTAGGACCGTGTTTTTTTATGGTTGTGCATGACACTAAGGCAAAAACGGTGTTTTATGCTTAATCGACAATGCAAAGCATATCCGATGGGTACAATACTTTTCAAACAACTTAAACTAGGTGGAGTTGACTTACATGAAAAGTGGCATACCCATCCCATAAGTACTTGATCGGATAACATAACTAGCAGCATTTTTTTATGGATGTGCATGACACTAAGGCAAAAATGGTATTTAATGCTCGATCGACCACGCAAAGCATATCCGATGGGCACATTACTTTTCCTATGCCTCAAAATCGGTGGTATTGACTTGTTTTCAAAGAGGCACACCCATCTGATAAGTACTTGGTCAGATAACACACCTAAGGGCGTGTTTTTTTATGGATGTGCATATCATTAGGGGGAAAATGGTGTATAATGCGTGATCGACCATGCAAAGCATATCTGACTTGCACGCAAAGTGGAGCCCCCATCCAATAAGTACTTGTTTGAATGACACACCTAGGATCGTGTTTTTTATAGTTGTGTATGACACTGAGGCACAAATGGTGTTTAATGCCTGATATACCATGCAAAGCATAGATGATGGGCACAATACTTTGCATGCACCTCAATGTAGGTGTTATTGAGTTGCATGCAAAGTGGTGTGTCCATCTGATGAGTACTTGATCGGATAACTTCTCCCACCAATAAATTAAGTACTAATTAAAAATTATAATAAATGAGTAGATTATTAAAAAGAGACTAATATTTATGTAATTGTTGCTACTGCAGCTTGCTTGCAAAGGACTCTCACAAAGGAGATGGCTATAGATTTTGTTCCAGGGATTTATGTAGCAAAAGAGAAGTAGTTGCATTTGCTACAATCCATGATAGTGATCCCAATTCAGTTTGCCACTTTCGAAGACTTGGTGAAGATAAGGTGGCAGTTACTGTATCAAAGATTCTTAACGCACAAATTGAGCTAAAGTATAAATGTGGAGATATGTTTACACTTGGAGATGTTATGCCCTACAATACATACAACAAATCATTTATAGCATGGGACAAAGATGAGACTTATGCAACAGACATTATCAAGAATACAAAGTGCACCACCTTGGATTTTACTATAGGGGACATTTTACAAATGAGATCATTTGCAAATAAGACTATAGTAGAAGGTGAAGTATTGGGATCTGAACAAGTGGAGCAATGGTCATTTGCACAGATGAGGATTCTAAAAGTCACTGATGATGGTATGGTTGATAACATAATATCCTTATGTGATCCCTGCTATGAGGTAGGCAAAAATATGAGATGGAGCATGCAATTTTTAAACATGAGAAAGAGGCACGTGGTTTTCAATGATAAAGACAAGGTATACTACAGTATCAAAGGATCTAAAAAGCATGCCCATGTGCTAGGCTCTATCACTTCAAATGTGGATGATTTTAATGTACTCAATTATAGAAGTGACATCTTATCTGGAGTGGATGAGTTCATTGGTTCCGAGAAACAAAATGATTTTAGAAGCGAAGCCTTATTTGGGGTGGATGAATTCTTGCACAGTGAGAAGGGCAAAGGTTTCAATAGCGATGTCTTGTCAAGTGTGGATGAGTTCATGCATATTAACAAACCTGGTGTCAATCAAGCTTGTGGATTTGTGAAAGCCATGCAAGATGTCCCAATGAGCGATGTTCTCTTAGGAGTGGAAGACTTTCAAGGTTCTCAATACTCTCGTAGAATATTGAATTCATTGAATGGTCCTAAGAGTATGTTAAAAACGAGAATGAGATCAACAGAGGATTATTCAATATTTAACTTTGATTGTGATATGGCCAAGGATGCAACGACCAATCATGGATGCTTGGTTACAAACAAATGTGAGGAGAAGAAGTGCATAAATACAGATAACAACGTGCATGAAGAACAAAAACGGTCACACATATGCATGAAGAGAAAGCGAATCCAGGCAGATCCACAAAAGCACCCAAAGAGGAGGAGAGTAATGAAGGAGGAGAACATGTTAAATGCATTGGGATATCTATGTTGCAAGCGAAGATGTATGCACTTCATTGATCTTGTAGACATCAGGGAATGTAGAGGACATGTGTGGCAAAGAAGAGGAAGCGAAAGAAATGAATACCTTCTCACAAGTCTCTCTTGCTTTCTTCAAAATGGCAATAAAATGCTAAGTTCAAGACAAAAGGTAAAACCTCTCGTAAATGGAAAAAAGATTTGCAATAAGGCATATCACAATATGGGATTTGACTTGACAAAGCTTAAAGTATTTGACTCTATTGCAGAAAAGCAAAGGCAAAGAGGGGATGCCGTAGCTTCTTCTCATACTTTGTATACTCTTTGGAAGAAGAACTTTGGATATGTTAAAATCCCAAGGAGGTAAAAAATGTCAAAGTGCAATGTCTGTGATGATTTAAAGCGAGCGATGGAGAGTGCAACATGTCCAAATCAAAGGGAATTATACAAAAAAACCAAAAATCTCATCATGACCTTATTCGACATTCCAGACAAAAATATGCATTTTGGAACGAGCAAGCTATTTCGCATCCCGATGACTACATGTGCCTTATTGTAGATGGCATGGATCAAAATACAACAACATTGCCTCATTTTGTTGCCACTCCACCTAAATTACAAGGAAGGCACTTTCTAAAGACACATCTATGTGGAGTGTTAGTGCATGAAATTAAGTTCTTTGTAGATATATGGATTGATTCCTTGCATCTACATGATAGCAATCAAGTTGTAACATCTATTATGAAGGCAATTTGCAATGTACATGCAGAAAAAGGTCACCTACCACCGACTTTGAGAATACAAGCTGATAATTGCTGGCGAGAAAATAAGAATATACTCATGTTTGCATTCTGCTCCATGCTAATTGCTCATCGAATCTTCAATGA
This sequence comes from Dipteris shenzhenensis, assembly GCF_047967505.1. NCBI lineage: Eukaryota > Viridiplantae > Streptophyta > Polypodiopsida > Gleicheniales > Dipteridaceae > Dipteris > Dipteris shenzhenensis. The sequence continues at coordinate 31,894,632 of NC_141604.1, forward strand.
GGTCGAATGTGGATTTTTGTATGTTGGGCATACACATGAGGATATCGATCAGGTTTTAAGCACAGCCTCAAGAGAGCTTAAATGCAAGGATGTGGAGACAATAGATGACTTCGTAAGAAAATGTGGCAGGCAAGTTGGTGGTCGTAAGGAAAGTACAGTATGTGAGAGGCTTGAAAGAATGTATGATTGGAAGAACTTCATTCTACCTTTCATACAAACGGGTGGTGATGCATTGATAGGTCATACCAATCCACACTACTTTCATTTTTTTTAAAAAGATGAAAAACCCATAATGCAATGGCAAGAGTATTCTCATGATACAAAATGGGAACCTGAAGAACCTTACAGGCTCTTAACTTCAATTCCCAGCAAGGAAAGGTATCCAACATGGGCTCCTATACAAGAATTAAATGAGAGGTCTAATTGTGAAATAGAAGGATTAAAAGCATTTATTACATACAAAGAGAAAATGCTTCGGAGATATCCTGATTCGAAGCCTACTTGGAGAGAACACACTACCACTATAATTAACAAGACATGAAATTTAATAAAGGAACTTTAGAGAATGCGAGGCTCAAAGGATGTCAAGGAAGAATGCAATATGTTTTGGCCAAATGTTCATAACGATTTGTGCCCAGCTCTAGTCTTTGAAAATGAATTTGTATCATTACTCCCACGTCCATATTGTGGACCGAAGAAGAGAGAGTTTATGCCACAAGTAGATATAGAGGTCGATTGTTTTGTTGTGGTTCGGCCATCGGATGATGAATATGAGAATGTGAAGTTTTGGGTTGCAAAAGTAGTTGATGTGCAAAGAGATGACCAAGGGAGAGCTACAACATTTACAGCGGTATGGTATGAGCCAAAGGGAAGGAAGGAGAATATGGATAACAACACATTGTATACTAATTGTATAATGAAGGAGTGGGTCCCAAATGATGAAGCGGTCTCACAAGTTTCGACGGAGACAATCATAGTGTCTTGGCATTCAAGGGCAAAGAAATCAAAGAAGCGCATGGGATATGAGGTAGAAGGAAAAATAAAAATACCACAGCAAAGTATTTTGCATATACACGGATTTTTAAGGATGCTCACCATGGAGGAAGTAGAAGGAGACAGCGCAAATGAAGAATGTCCATAATTAAAGCTTTGTATTGAAGTCCATTGAAGGATTTTATTTGGGTACTAGGCAAGAAGCTAATTGACAATTATAATCAGAGTCATCACCTCCTATGTCAAATGAGAGTCAAAATATGCATTGGATGTCACCCAAGGGTCAAGGCTTGGCAAGACAATAGGGAGTTAATGCAGATGGCACCTGGCAAGGGACTGTCACATTGAGCAATAAGAAAATGGGGAGTTAATGCACCCAAGGGGCAAGGCTTGGCAAGACAAGTGGGAGTTAATGCAGATGGCACCTGGCAAGGGACTGTTGTGACATTGAGCAATAAGACAATGGGGAGTCAAATTATGCAGATGGCACGAATTGAGGCTCTTTAAGAGCAACAATTTAAATTGTAAACATATGTTCAATCTATATCATTTTGGATACAAAGACTCCAGCTGAGAGCAACGTCTCTCAATGTAAACATATAATGATAGCTATAATTGCTATTATAATTCTTTGGTTCAATACAAAACTTGGGTCTTATGGCATCATGTCTTTTTTCTATTTATTAAAAGTTTTAAAAATTTTGTGCATATTGCGAGTGACAATGTTATTTACATGAAATATTTAAGTCTCCTTTCATGGATTTATAAATTTATCACATCAAGGAAAAATATTAAAAATAATTAAATTAACAAATAACTTAGGTATAACTAGAATTTCTAAAATAGGATTATTTCAAATTCTTGCATGTTGGTGCAAAAGTATAGATTGAAAAAACAAGATTTTTATGTGAATATGATAGTACCACAAAGTGAACTTTTGATTTGGGAAGAATATTTTCAAAAAGTAAAATTTTGATTTGGGAAGGATATTTTCACAAAGTAAACTTTTCATTTGGGAAGGATTTTTGGGCTTCGTCCAAAAACAACAGAAAAAGTCCAAAATTAATGAAATAGGTGTTGAACACCACAAGAAGGAATTGCACTAGGGAGAAATGATTGTCATCAAGCTTTTTATCAAACACTCAAAGCGATCCTCGTTCCAATTTCTACTTCTGCTTGGTCCATACATTACATCCAAAAAAGCAACCCCAATTGCCATTGGCTCTTGGGCACATTATGTATAAATTCCATTCCCTCCATGTTTGAATCGACTGTGTAGAACCTCCAAGGCTGGGTGGAATTTGGTCCATGGCTTGCACCTTCACTTTGTCCCATAATCCACCTCAGATACCCCTTTGCACCATCAAGCAATGGTGGAGTTTCCTTGCCCTATGAAGCTTCACTTTTAACCATGAGTTAGAGCAACCACAAATCCGATGATACAATTCTGAACTAATTTTAAAATGTAATCTGCACTCATCCCAATTTTTTAACATTAAAGAAGGCTGTTCTGCCGATATAAACATATAAATTTCTTCTCGTAGTGCAGCATCTCTCTTGATCTACATAGCTCGTCCTTCAATATCAAGAATCATGGCATAAGTCTTTGTTTTAGCTATGACTGCTCTACCTTCCTTAATGTCATTTTGAATTTGACCAATTTGATCATCACTCAATCCACGCAAGCATCTAAACATTGAGACTGTGGGTTGCCTATGGCATTTTCCATCTTGTGAATATTTGCCTACAATGTAATCCTAAAGGATGGAGATCCAACCATCATAAATGGCATCACTTATGATGATCATATGTACATCCTTTGTGGCAAAGCTATTGCCCAAGGTTACCTTGCTAGTGTCAATGAAAGCCTATAAAATATATGAATCCATTAGAATGCAATAATTAAGAAAAAAGACTTATAAAAAATGATTCATAATTGAAATCTGTACTTACATCCCAATTCTCACGATCTGGATGTCCTTTTGCAAGCCCTTGTTGTGCTTTCTTGGGCCTGTTAAAGAGAATCAACTATCCCCTCACCTGCTTAAGTATATCAATGTATGAAGATTGTCTCAATATATTTTGAGACTCCAGGTTTGCCATCTTTGATATCTCCACACAAAAGCATGTGGGACATTCACTACAATCCTTGCCTAGCAGGTGCGGTAGTAGTTCTTTCTTTGGACCATGCTGTTATCATCATTAGATGTGAATATTTTAGCAGCATATATTGAAAGTTGTCCAGATAGTATCCAGTACTGGCACTTGGTTAGATCCTTTTTATCTACCCTTTCTAGGGGCTGCTTTGTTTCAAGATTGAAAGGCGTTAAATTTGCTTTAGTAGCAGGAGGCCTAGAGTTATAACCGAAGCCTGCAGTAAGCTTTTCGACATGCTCTTTGTTCAACTCTCTATATACATAGCTTGGAGGAGCTTTTTGACATCTTGCAACTAGAATTGGAAATGTTGTATGCAACCCGAATGGATAGTATTTTTCATACTCCACCAAGCCTAATGGTTTCTTTTGCCCTTTTTTCCCTATGACCTTTCCACTTGGCTCCAATTCACTACCACTGCTTCTTTCCATAACTGCTAGCATACCCTCTGGAGGTGTTCCTTCCTTTGGTACATCAATTATAGTTAATTTTCCTTTCTTTGCCCCTTCTCCGCTACCACTTGGTGCTTGAATTATAGTCGACTCTCCTTTCTTTGTTCCTTCCCCACTATCTTCCCCACTCTTGTGCTTCTTTAATGTTGCTAAAACTTTGCGATATGATTCAATGATTGTTGTCACTGTGTTAATTTCATTTCCATCAACTGATTCAACACTTATCCAGCCTCTTGAGTGCATGTTGTCATCTACATTAAACTTCATACGAGATGCTTCATAATCGCTGGGAGCCAAGAGAAATTTCTTATTTTGATTTATAATGATCAACAATCCAATATCTCCCTCTTTTCCAACCACATCTTCTGTGATTTGATGTACCGATCCAACACAAGTGTATGCACTTTTATTAGGTAACAAAATAAGTGAGCTCGTGTCAACTATGCTCCCTCAATATTATATGTGTCAAAGTACCAAGGTATGCTTTTTTCTCTAAATCCACTTACAACTTTCTCAACCTTCTTCACATTTGTGTCTTTCCAAGAAATATACAAACTATCATCTTTACAATGTTTAATGTTAGACAAAAACATATTATCGATAAACATATCTCAGATAGAATCGACAATTGACACTAGACATAGTGGTAGATTTGAGAAAGCACCAGGGTCTAGGGAGATTTGGCCGTGTGGCTAAATCTTATGGGCTTCTTTTAAAGCACCAGAAGGGGAGGTTTAGATGTGTGGCCAAATCTTATGGGCTTCTTTCAAAGCACTAGAGTTTGGGGAGATTTGGCCTTGCAGCCAAGTCTTGCTAGCTTCTTTCTAATCACAAGGGTCTAGGGAGATTTGGCCATGTGGACAAATCTTTTCAAAGCAGCAGAGTTTAGGGAGATTTTGCTGTGATGCCAAATCTTTCTAGCTTCTTTTAAATCATGAGGGTTTAGGGAGATTTAGTCATGCGGCCAAATCTTACTAGCTTCTTTCTAATCACTAGGGTCTAGGGAGATTTGGCCATGCAACTAAATCTTTTCAAAGCAGCAGGGTTTGGGGAGATTTGGCTGTGATGCCAAATCTTTCTAGCTTCTTTTAAATCATGAGGATTTAAGGAGATTTGGCTGTGCGGCCAAATCTTGCTAGCTTCTTTCTAATCACCACGGTCTAGGGAGATTTAGCCACGCAGCCAAATCTTTTCAAAGCAGCAGGGTTTGGGGAGATTTGGTTGTGATGTCAAATCTTTCTAGCTTCTTTTAAATCACGAGGATTTAGGGAGATTTGACTGTGCGGCCAAATCTTGCTAGCTTCTTTCTAATCACGAGGGTCTAGGGAGATTTGGCCATGCAGCCAAATCTTTTCAAAGCAGCAGGGTTTGGAGAGATTTGGTTGTGATGCCAAATCTTTCTAGCTTCTTTTAAATCACGAGGATTTGGGGAGATTTGGTTGTGCGGCCAAATCTTGCTAGCTTCTTTCTAATCATAAGAGTCTAGGGAGATTTGGCCGTGCGGCCAAATCTTTTCAAAGCAGCAGGGTTTAGGGAGATTTTGCTATGATGCCAAATCTTTCTAGCTTCTTTTAAATCACGAGGGTTTAGGGAGATTTGGCCATGCAGCCAAATCTTGCTAGCTTCTTTTTAATCATGAGGGTCTAGGGAGATTTAGCCGTGCGGCCAAATATTTTCAAAGCACCAGAGTTTGGGGAGATTTGGCTGTAATGCCAAATCTTTATAGCTTCTTTCAAATCACCAAGGTTTAGGGAGATTTGGCCGTGTGGCCAAATCTTTCTAGCTTCCTTCAAATCACTAAATTCTAGGGAGATTTGGCCATGTGGCCAAATCTTGTGGGTCTGGGTAGATTTAAAACCATCAAGGTCCAGGTCTCATGGGTTACTTTCAAAGCATCAAGGTCTAGGGAGATTTGGTCGTGCGGCGAAATCTTGTATGTTTTGAAAGAAGCCAGGAAGATTTGGCCGCATGGCCAAATCTCCCCATTTAAATTCAAAATTCAAATCTTAAGATTCAAATTTCAAGTCTGAAAATTCAAAATTCAAAATTTTAAATCTTAAATTCAAAATTCAAATTCTGAATCTTAGATACAAAATTCAAATTCTGAATCTTAGATACAAAATTCAAATTTTCAAATTTCAAATTTCGAGATCTGAAAGTCAAATCATATACTAAAGACTCTACTTTCAAATCACACTTCGAGATTCCCACTTTCAAATCACATAGTACATTGGTTATTTTTAATCATATTTCATACTTTACGAGACTCTTGCTTTCAAATCGTGGTGCTTCGAAATGGAAAGGATGGAGAACATGCAAGAATCAGGTACACTTTCGATTTCTTTCGTTTTCTTACTTGGATGATTGAGTAGCCATTGTTGTTCATGAGCTTGTGCTCTTTGGATTTCAAGTAGGTAGGCGAATCTATTCGTTTCCTCGAAAAACCAGTTCTCTTGTTGCATGCAGTAGTTGACTGAGGTGAATTGAGAGGGTAGACTGAGGTGAATTGAGAGAAGGGTAGATGGAGGTGCAAGGAGACCATGTTTATAGCTTAACAAATCATGTGATGGATACAAATTCTTACCATATTAAATACCTTACATATTATACTCTCAAATCACGATGCACTTTTATAGTTTATGGACATCATACAAATAGATTACTATGGATGGCTAGTCTAAGCTATAAGGAAACTAGATAAAACATCATACAGTACACCACTCCATCTTTCATAGCTTTTAAATTCAATTAGAAGAGATGCAAAGGTATATCTTATTATTTCTCACCATTAGCCCCTAATTTATTGCCCTCCATTATAACACATTCTCAATGAAGGTTTGCCCTTATAAAGTGTAAGAAATGTGGATCATTATTGCCCATTTCATGCATTTTTTAAAGATATGGCAATATGTCAAACATACATCCCTCCCCCCCTCCTCTCCCCCCCGAAATAAATGCTTCTCTTTTTTTTTTCTCCTTGTGGTGCAGCTACTCCCGAACTCTCCATCACCTCTATTCACCATCACCTCTACTCACCTCTCTCTCTCTCTCTCTCTCTCTCTCTCTCTCTCTCTCTCCCCTTCAGACCTAGCGGAGCAGGTCTCCATGCTACTCGTTTAGATTAAATTTAGTATCTTAAAGAAATACGAGCGGCTTGGCATATTATCTTTAAAAATGTCTTTAAAATCATTTTAAAACATATTTTCAGAACATTAGAAATATTAATTATTATTATCAATTTGCTTCATTAAAAACATCTTAAAAAATAGTATCTTAAAAACATAATAAATTTCTCTTTTAGATTAAATTTAGTATCTTATAAAATTATTATCTTAAAAACATTCTATAATATGATTATGGAACTAATATGATCATAAAATATATTTAAAAAATTTAAAAAAATATATTGTTATAACGTTAAAAATATTAGTATCTAAAAATGCCATAAATGTTTTTGTTTTAAAAACATATTAAAAAATATATATCTCTCTCTCCCCCTCTACCCCTCGCATGGCGACCCCTCAACCCCCCTCACCTCTAATCACCAACCTTTCCTTGTGGCTGCGCCTCCCCCCCCCCCCCCAAACAAAAGAAAAAAGAAAAATACGTGTCCCACATTCCCCTCCTCTCTCCTTATGGTTGCTCCCTCCCTCTCTCTCTCTCTCTCTCTCTCTCTCTCTCTCTCTCTCCCTCTCCCTCTCCTCTCTTTCTCTCTTTCTATCACTTTGCTATCTCTAGCTTAACAAATCATGTGATGAATACAAATTCTTACCATATTAAATACCTTAGATATTATACTCTCAAATCACGATGCACTTTTATAGTTTAAGGACATCATACAAATAGATTACTATGGATGGCTACTCTAAGCTATAAAGAAACTATATAAAACATCATAAGGTACACCACTCCATCTTTCATCTTAGGTTTTAAATTTAATTAGAAGAGATGCAAAGGTATACCTTATTATTTCCCACCATTAGCCCCTAACCTATTGCCCTCCATTATAGCACATTCTCAATGAAGGTTTGCCCTTATAAAGTATAAGAAATGTGGATCATTATTGCCCATTTCATGCTTTTTCTAAAAGATATGGCAATATGTCAAACATACATGATAACTATTCTCCTTGCATTCTTATGTAATGAATAGGCTTGCCATCTTCACTATAATGAAAGCATACTTAGCATTAAAGCATACGGTAGAATGCAATCCAATTTAAATAAACATCCGATCATATCCAAATAAGTGCCTATGGTTATGTCTTGCAAACTTGAAAACACAATAAATCTCTCTCTCTCTCCACATTTAATGCATTCTCTTGAATTAAAGACATATGAAATATTGTCTTAAAAATATTATTATTCTATGAGCTTGTGGCATCATATAATAGCCAATGTTAATGTACGACACCTTAGAATTAATATATTTAATTCATTTATTATACAACACCTAAGAAAGATTAATTATTGTTATCTAACTAGTTCATTAAAAACATCTTTTAAAAAAACATAATAAATCTCTCTTTTATAATAAACTATTACGATCATAAAATCATATTAAAAAACATTATCATAAAAACATAATAAATCTCTCTCTCTCTAACATAATAAATCTCTCACTCTCTCTTGCTTTCTCCCTCTCTCCCCACATTGAAAACATATTAAAAATAATATTTTTTATCTTTAAAAATGCCTTATTACATATTAAAAATCTCTCTCTCCATATTGAAAATATTATTGCATAATACTAAAAACATTATAAAAACTCTCCATATTTTTTTGATATGTTTTAGAGAGAGAGAGACATTGGAAGAGTGAACGTGCAGAGAGAGAAAGACATAGAGAGAGAAAGTGGAGAGGGAGAGAGAGAGAGAGATGCTTTCAAATACTTGATGGGGGCGGGATGGATTTTGATGGTCGTGGGGACAAAATCTATCGACGGAAGGCCGTGGGCTGCTATGTTGATGGACTTTGATGGAACTTGAGGTATTGTCAGCTGGGGGGAGAGTCTAACATGAAGTCATTGGACGGAGGGAGCAAGAGCGGACACCGAAGAGTCTGGCGCGATCCGACATAGAGGTATTGTTAGCACGCACAGAGAGGCGATGTCAGTGGAGCCGAAGGCATCGGAGACGGACGTGAACGGAGGCAATGTCAGCAGAGGTGGAGGTGTCGGAGCTGGACAGAGTGGGAAACTGGGAATGGAGAGGAAAAGACCGAACGGGATGGGGAGGGATCTTTGGAGAGGGGAGCATTGAAGGTGGGTTGGCACGGGCATTCAAAAGACCGTTGCCATGCATTTACTGCACCCGCAAGCCAAGTCGCCAATCACCACCCCTTTGTCCCTCTTCTCTGGCGCTGTCGCCATCAGATTTATTGCCCGCTGTGCCAAATCACCTGTGTCTCTGCCTCTACATGGGATCTGTTCACTCACTATCTATCACTTGACAGTGTGCGTCTTAGATTGAGTACTGGACTGCGCAGTTCACGGCTTTAACTCCTCTCTCTAACGGCCTGAGCAGTCTTCTTCAATGCTGTGTGGAGGTTCTGCTTGCACCCACGTGTCAGAGTCTACTTGCAACTGCACCAGCATCCTGAGATAGATGGCAATAGGCCCCGACGCCCGTGCCAACCTGTGTGACCCTCGGTTCTCCCAGCTATCGATGACGGAGTCCGAGTCCACGTGGCAGATCTAATGCGTTGCGGCTCTACCCCTGACAAATTGTGGCCATGTCTACGTGATTGTTGCAGTCCATGTGCTGTCTCATTTGCTGCAGTCTGTGCTCCACGTCTCGTCTACTGTCTGAGTGCCATGTCTGCTATCTGCTGTCTGCAAGCCACGTGGTGACGAGTTGCAGCTTTGCTTGCCATTTGCAAAGAGCTTTGCAAGCCAAAGGGCATGACATGTGGTGCGACGGTGTCCTCTGCGAACTCGACGTAGTTGCAGTCTGAGAGACTGTGAGCCACTGTGACGCGCCATGTCATCGACCTTCCCTATGTGGTGCTCTAGCCCCACGCTTGTCTCTCTTGCACTACAGAGCAGTGCTATGTCATTGCTACACCACTACGCCACATGGTAGATCTGCAGCTCTGCGCGCTAACGGAGTGCTATGCTTGGGGGGGGCCAGTCGCCACATGGCACATTGATCTCTGCCTCCACTCTCTGGCACCTCTGTTTCTCGCCACTACGTGCCATGTGTGCATGTACTCCCTTGATAGTGCCCATCACGCTTTGCAACCATGTGGGCCATTCGCTACTACCATGTGGCACTGACCCATCCCCCAGTCTTCCCTGCCAACTTGGCAACCACCGCGTAGCTCGCCACGTGGGCCATTTGTGTTGCACTGGCCCGTTCCAACAGTTTGTTCTGTTGTCCCACTGATTGTGCTGTTTCTCTCTCTCTCTCTCTCTCTTCTCCTCTCTCTGTCTCTCTTACTCTCTTACTCCCTCTCTCTCTCTCTCTCTCTCTCTCTCTCTCTCTCTACCTTTTGAGTGCTCTCTCTATGTCTCCCACTTTAGACGCTTTAGACTGCACTGACTACATGTCAGACTGTGCGGCATCAAACCGTGTCAAATTGCGTGTGCATTTTCGACGTCAGACTGCGCAGATTCTGCACCAGACTGCGAGGACTACATGTGAGATTGCGCACGGGCAGCCCTACAACACGTGGTGCCACGTTGCTCGGACTGTTCCTACTACCTATCTGCCATGTGGACTGCGGCCCAAGCCTTCAGTGCATCTGCCCCCTGCGCCTGAGCTGGCAATCGTGTCCACCTGGGCGCCTCTGAGCCCTGTGCGTCCACATGGCGTCTCTGTCTCTGCACTGTACCGCCTCTGCTTTGCATTTGCCCGTGTGGATGCTGGTTGCATGGTGCCTCTACCTCCCAGCAGCCAATCTGCCCCCCGCCTCTGCACCTATGGTAGGGCTGCGCCATGTGCAAGCATTTACTCTAGGCTGCCATGATCCATCTCGTTGTCCCCCGTGCATGCCACGTGTCTAGTATCCACACCATGGCACCTCGATTGTCATAGTCTGCCCCTTTGATCTGTCGCGTGGCCACGTGGTTCTCCTGTTCCTTCCTCCAAATCTCCGTCCTCCTCCTTGGAGCATTGTCTCTCCCCGAACCTCCCTTTTCCTTCCCCGAACCTCCCTCCTCCTCCCCCGAGCCTCCGAATTCATGCCACGTGGGAGGTCTGGTAATAGCCCCCATAAGGAATATAAGAGAAGAGACATATAATTTTCTCGAGCAAGTTTACCTCTCTAGTGGCTCAAAAGGCTTGGAAGCGTTGGGCCCTATGGGATTCTTTGCATAGCTGGGCCTTCCATCTAGTGATCTCCATCACAACTTTTTTGGCAATGTATTTTGTCTCGAGCTACATGGGGTAAAATCCATGGCTGGCTTACTCGAGCACAAATCTTTGTACAGATCACTTGGAAGATGGCTCTCCTAGGTGATAGAGGGCGAATGAACGACACTCAGACCGCCTCATGACTTTTTTAGGGTAGTCCAGATCAATATTCTCGATTCATTGCAGTTTTAAGTCAGAAGATTGGGGTTCTATCACCCACGGTACAAACTCTATGTAATCCGACCTTTAAAGCTGTCATTTTTTCTTTTTTATATAGTTTTCTCTTCTTTTTCACAAAAAAAGAAGCTATTATTTCTCAAGGGCGAGTATGGTAGGATAGCTCAGTTAGACGCTCCTTTTTTAAGTGGGGTCTCCAAACAAAACACTGCCCGGAAAACACATGCTTGCTTGAAAAAATCATAAGGATGCACATGTGGCCTCCTTAGCCTAATAGTTTTGATGCTGAGCCTTATGGTAGGAATCTGGGGAGCGGGAATTTTGAAGTCTGAGATCTGCACCTATATATGCCAGAGATTTGAGATCAAAAGATGCTATAGAGTTAAAAGAGGTCGGAGGCAAGCTAGAATGTTATTTTTTTACACGCTTGCTCACTCTCCTCCTTAGCATGAAAGGAACGATAGGTTGATGCACAATCTTTCCTATGTGCACACCAAACGCTTTGACCCGCAAAGTTAGAAGGCGAATCCTCTACAAACAGATCGAAATATGGCAAACAACAGCAGCTTTGTGAAATGAGGATGTACTAGCATTAGTGTGCACCTCTTTTCTATCAAGTGTGTGTTTGTTTCCTAATTCTGAAGCAAAAGCATCATAGTGAAGGAAAAGGTAGAGATTGTAGCTTACAATGGCTTCTGATGTGTTATTGGATTGGTTGTTCAAGTTGAAACAATACTTTTGGATTGGTTGTTCAAGTTGAAACAATACTTTGATGCCTTGAAGCTGGATAAACTTGGATACGATTCAATTTACATCATTGAAGATGAAAGGGCATGCAGCCATGTGATGGAAACACTACTGGCAGGAGAGAAGAAACTCTCTAGAGCTTGCGGTGTGTCAATGGGAAGATTTTGTGGATACAATGAAGAAGAAATTTATTCCTGTTGGTTATGATATGCATCTCTACAAGTCCTATCAAAACTTGAGGCAAGAGGGAGCCAAAGCGTGAAGAAGAACATGAAGACCTATAAACTGTCCATAGAAATGAACGTGTAGAAGCTGGAGTTCTTGACATTTTCAGAGTTGAGGCTCTCAATTACAATTGTTCGTCACTTTTCGTCAACGGTTCCAGCGACAATTGCTCTAATACGCTTTTAACGAACTATATGTGCAAAGTGTCTTTGCTTAAGAACAAGGCATATAAAGCCTACTAGAAGATAGATGAGGCCAATACTTTAATCCCTTTTTTTGCATGGTTAGGGTGGGGTGGATCCTAATATGGAACACTAACGAGGTCTTTGACATGGCATGAGAGTTGATCCTTCTTCAAGACCTTGACTAAGGGCAAAGCTCCAGCAGCGGACTTCAAAATAAATCTCCGATAAATAGCCTACTCCACTGGAGTTGTTCGACGCTTTGAGGAGGTGAAATCTCTCGCATGCTATAGGACTTGTCAGGTTGACCGTGATCCCATGATGCCATATGCCCCCTTTTTTTGTTTTATAGAAACACATCATCTTGCACCCAAAGCCATGTCAAATTCACAAGTAAAAATGTGTGTCTACATAATAGGTTACCATGTATATGACAAAGGCGGTTCTCTTTACGGCTAGCATGTATTCTATGAGTGCAATATTTGTCACCTTCTTGAGGTTCTCTTCATGGCTAGCATGTATTCTATGACTACAAGATTTTGTTCACCTTAAGTTGTAAAATGAACCTCAAGAATACATACTAGCTATAGAGAGAATCTGATGTAAAACTATAATATTGGGTTCACCTTAAGCTGTAAAGAGAACCTCAAGAATACATACTAGCAATAAAGAGAACCTCATAATATTTGTTCACCTTAAGCCGTAAAGAGAACCTCAGGAATCCATACAAGCCATAGAGAGAACCTCATGTAGTCCAAAATATTAGTCATAGAATACATGCTAGCCATAAAGGGAACCTTAGGAAGGTGAACAAAATATTACAGTCATAGAATACATGTATCTAAGTTCATGAAATATTATAAGATAGGCCATTGCAAAGTGTTATGATGAGCCACAGAAAGCTTCAAACATGCATCAGAAAGAAGACGATAGTTAGACTCATCTTTTGCACATTCTACAAGAGTTGGATCGGATAGTCGAATGAAGGGCGTGAAATTATTTTGGCACCTGAGCAAAATTATTAGGTGTCAAACAAAACCAACTCCATTTTAAGCATACTTCTCTCAGTGCAACCTATCCACAAAAGAACCATGAGGGGAATGGCTAGAAAAGGCATATCAATAAAAAAATAGTTACAATTTGGCTTGTTTCTTCATATTTTGGGCCACTTACTATATAGCAATTAGGATAACTCCATTAAGTACAAGTTTGCAATTAGAAAGCGTGTGATCCCTTTGGCTTATAGTTATATATTTAAAGCAAATTGGATAAAACAAAGGTCTTTGAGGCAAGGGGGCGAAAATGAAGGAATGTGTCTTCTTTCTTCTATGGTCAAATGAGACTTGAATATTTTGAAACTAAGTGGATTGAAACTTGGAATTAAAAACTACCCTAGCAATTCAGTAAATAGGGGCTTAGCTTTCTCCATCGTTTAGTATGTTTACTCCATTATCACCAAGAATCTCCTCGAGTGAAAAAAATGAAGCTATCACGTTGAGTAAGCACACGTTGGTATGGTAAGTAAACCTTGCCCTTCAAATGTATATGATGTTGCAAAATCCTCAGCACACCTTGTGTCATAGTTTTGTTGTCTTGTTATGCAAGCCCTTCAGATTATATGATGTTGCAAAATCCTCAGCACGATAACAGTCCAGTTAGGCATTATAAAATGCATGCTCTTACACTATTCTTATCATTCAAAATGCTAGATATCACCCCTCATCCATTAAACAAACCAAATTTAAAAAACAGCAAATATTCTAGTTGGCTGCACCTAGAAACTTGAAATTTCCTGAACCAATAACAAAGAAGTAACCTCACGACACTGTTTTGTCAAGCTATGTGAATACATTCCATGATTGTAGATGCTAATGATAGAAAATCTTGCATGGTCAAGCAATTTGACGTGCAACAACACAAACTTGGAAATACATTCCCACATACATAAGGCCCCTATCAAGTTCAATGAAAATTCCATCCCCGTATTTCTTATCATACATTCGAGGACCACCGCCCTACTGTACAACTTTGCTAGAACTATCTGATCCTATACTCTTTAAAATTGACAAACTTAATCTTGATTTGGCAATAGATGGACGATTGATTCACAGACTCCTTATAGAAAGGAAAACTGACAATAACAACATTTTTTCAATCTTTTTGCCTTGCAACACCAGATCAGCACCTAGTTTGACTGCATTTTACAACTGAGTACTCCGTTTCACCACGACATTTTTGCAAAAAGAAAGAGGGAAAGCAGTGTGATTGTCCACTTGTGCAACAACAACGAACTGACCGGAGGCAAACAAACCATCCTGAAAAACAGAGTGCTTCCCAAACTGCAACTCCACGCTTTGTCAGCCAATAAGTGTCCAGTATATTCTATTTTGAGAACAGTCAATGATACATGCGCATTGTACAAACAAGGGAGGCAGACCAGAAGCTGAAAAATGCATGAGACATATTAGTGTGAGTCTAAAGACTTATCCCTTTGGAATCTCTGCTACAAGAGTTCCCATGAGCACTATACATTAAATTCCTGAAGCTATTTGAGGATCGGCAACCAAAGTGCCATCTGAACAGGGATTTCACTTTCTGTTTCAGCAATAGCTTAGTCCTGCAGTGCCTCATTGCAGGTCTACGAGCTTGCTACATTATGGGATGCCTTAAACATCCTACTCTCTGTGTGTTCGTTCACCTCTGAAAAGCTTCCCTTCCAAAGGATGAAATCCTCTGTGTATTATCTTTCTATCAACCTTGTCCAGTGTACAAAATCTACTAAATGTATGAGACAGTGTATTTTATATCCCTGTTGTACACATATATTTACATATATCAATATGTAAGTAACGTACTCTTTCACTTGTCCAGAATTATCCAGCCTCTCCAGGCCTGCTACCAAGAACTGCTGTCAACTCTAAAAAATAGGGGCTATCACCTTGTTCCCTCTTTCCATCATGGACATCCTTATACTCGGACATCAACTTGTCCCACTTTTCTCTACACTGCTTTCCATCGCGTTTAATTCCTTGAACTGCAAGAGCTTCAGAAAGTTCATCCCAAAGAGCAGCTCTTCTCGTAGACTTGGAGAACTTAGCCTCCATTTCTCCTCGTAGCTTGATAAGCTGTAAAACTTCACCTCTTTTCCAGTTCTTTGACCGTTTCATGGGCCCTTGTTGACTCACTGGATTGCAAACTAAAGGTCCAGACAAACCTGATGTTGCACCTACCCTCTCCCCAACAAGTTTCTGAGTCAGTACTAGCATAGCATTATTGAAAATACATCTTTGAGCACGCTCTTCTGCTCTCCATTTTTCCTCTCTTTCTTGGCGCATCTGCTCTCGAAGATGCTCCTTCCGCTCCAAGGCATCGAGAAATTCCCGAAAAATTTTCTGCTGCCGGGAAACAACCGTCTCCAGCAAATTCTGAACAGCATGGAGATCTGTGACTGCCGGATATTTTGGGCCCCTCTTTCTCTTGCGCAAAGGCATTCTCTCCTCTATTGTATCATCGTCGTCCTCCGTTCCACCTTCTCTATTTGCACACAACCTGCCTTCTTTCTCTACGTCTTTTGCTACACTACATGGTGGGGCTTGCTGGGCTGCAACTTCATTTTCATTCTCATGTTGAAACAGGTCTCTGTCGCGCCGTGATGCTTTTCCTGAAAGTAAGGGATGGAGCTCTTCATAAAAAGGATTGTCTTCTCGCTCTTTCAGTCCGTCCCGCACCTCCTTATACCCTGCCATGAGCTTCTCCCATTTGTCTCTGCATTGTTGTGCATCCCGCGAAAACTGATCTTGTTGCAATGCCACTGCAATCTGGTCCCATAACTCACTCTTTCGACCAGTCCTAGCAAATCTTGGAGCCAGTTCAGTCCTCAGCCTGATAAGCTTCAACGTCTCTGGCCTGGTCCAATTCTTTGACCTCTTCTTGTGTTCTCTGTCCCGTTTCTTGTCCTCCTCAACATCCAATTCACCTTCAGCCACCAAGCCATTACCTCCATTCACAACAATCTTGGCCTCTGGCGAGATGCAATGCGGGACAGAGAAGGTTGGCATGTAAGGCACAGAAAGTCCAGTGGAGCCCATCGGCATTAAAGCAGCCAGTGGAGTGACAAGCGAGGGATTCTGTAGAGCATCATCTTGCATCTGACGAGACTCACGCGTGTCTGGAGGCTCACAAGGCAGATTGAGAGGGGCCGAACGGCCAACAGAATCTTCTGTACCATTCTCTAAGGGTAGAGAAGGCACGGACGCCATGATTGTACTGCAACCGAAACAAAAACCAGATGTCACGCTGCTTGAAAGGAGACAATACTGAGAACACGAAACATGCGGTACCCATCTTTCTACTCACAATCGAAATTCGCAGGCTTTAACCTCGTTTTCGTGACAATTATATTTCAACTCGCCGACGCGGGCACTTCTCTACAGAAAGAGTACAGATAATTTCCGCTCTTCCCCATGACAAATTACGATCGGAAAACTCGGTTGCAATCTTTGAAAGTTCCTCCCGAGCTACGGTCCGAGGAGCAACCAAGGTCAGAAGCTCGAACTCCGATTTGGAAAAAAAGAAAGTTCATGTGACGCCAAAATTTCAAAATTATGCGCTTCAAAAGGGAGGGAAGAACGGCACGAAACCTTGTGCGGTAAGGACGGACTAAATACAACGACGAAGCTCAGAAATCCAAGCGCAAATGAGGAAAGAGAAACTTACTAGAAATAGTTTTTTCCTGGGCTTGTTTACTACCATGGAAGGAAGAACCCCCTTCTGAAGCTGCACGTCGCTTGTTGCTGCGGCTTCTCCACGAGCCACCATGAAAGACAATTTCGAAGCAGGGGAGAATCCGCTGCTTCGTCCGCTAGGCTTTCGTCAGAAGGACAGAAAGCCTGCCCTTGATACGAGTGCCGAAGAAGCCAGAAATTGTCGCTTTCAGGAGCAAAATTGTTCTGCACCTTCGATTGCTGGTGGCTGGGGCTCCTCTGTTGGCTGAACTTGCAAGGAGCTCACTCCAGAAGCCGAATTCTCCCCAAGCGAGAGAGCCCAAAAAACCCGATTCTGGTTGAAGGAAAGCCCAAAAATACTGGCCGGAATTTGCAAGGAACTCACTCCAAGGAGCAGAATTACTCGATCCTGAGGGTTTCGACTGAAGCTTCGATTACTCGATCCTGAGAGCGGAAACCCCCGATTCTGCTCCTACGGAAACGCAAAAAGAAGCCAGGAATTTGCGAGGAACTCACGCCAAGGAGCGGAATTCTGAGCTGAAGCTTCGATGATTGGATGAAAACACGGGTTCTGCTCCCACAGCAGCGCAGGGAGAGTCGCGAACACGACCGTGGGAACAGAATTTACTGGCAGGAAAGAAGAAGGAGAAGCTGGTGATCTTGCAAAAGCCACAAAAATTCGTCGACGGGAAGGTGGAATTTGGGAGGCAAGAATGCGGAGCTAGAATCGGAGAAACGATCGAGAGAGCTTTGGTTTGCAAGATCAAAAGGCTGGATGGATGAGGAAAACTTGGCTAATTTGGCAACACAAAGGAGAAGATGAAGAAGATGAAGAAGAAGAAGAAGAAGAAAGGTGGTTGGAAAACCCAACCAAAAAGAAAAAAAGAAAAAAAAAAAGTGTACAAAACAAAAAAAGAGCATGAACCTTCTTGGGACAGCTAATTAATCACGCTTTTGAATCCTGTTATGTAATAATAATATAATATGGTGTTTTGTTTTTCTTTCTTCCCAACCGACAAGCTCAACGTCGAATCAATAGAAATGGCC